>NC_090982.1:35945565-36248595 GCF_040807025.1 Struthio camelus
TCCCCGCAAGGTCAGGGGCGGGGGGGGGTCTGGGTTTGAGAGAGATGTTATTTCTGTTAAGTAGCATAGCCTAATGGGGTATAATAACCTCTGGGGAGACCCGCTAAAGACGGTGTACGCTAAGTACACTAGCAAGCTCAACAGGGGGAAAAAATAAACTCAAGGGAGGTAATCAGTGTTCAGTGTGGGAGGTAAAAGTGTCTGGTTGCTAATGACTCATGGGAAGTAATGTAAAAATTTCCGCTTCCTGAAGGTAGCAACAAATGCATTAAATAAAAACAGCTTTTTTTTTTGGAATTTTGCAGTGGGTGATGTCAGGGCAGGAACCTCAGTTTATGTTGTGGCAATATGAAGTAAACTGATGAATTTGAAGAATTCCTAGCAGGTGAAACAAGACTGCACTGATAACCTCTAGTTTTCTAGAGCAGCACAGGCAGTTCAAGTAATAGTTACCAGATGCAGCTTGGTTTTCCCATTGCTAAATATGGTCAATTCTTTTTTTTTTTTTTTTTTTGAGGCTTACATTATTGCCCCGCTTTAACCATTTTTGATGCTAAATGGTAGCATGAACGTTGCAATTAATAGGCATCCCATGGGCTGCAGGTCAGAAATCATTCTTTTCATTCATCTGTTTGCCATCCTACCCCTTTGGGCAGAAGTTTTAAGGCACCTAGTTCGGCGAGCTGCTTAATTCATGTTGTGCTGTGCCCTGGCTCCGACAGGGACGTGGCCAAAGCCATGAGCAGTGGGAATGCTGCTGCAGTGGTGACAGGGGTTTTGCAGCAATTCAGCCTCTCTCCTGTCATGTGCTGCAGAACATTTGCCACTTATGGGAATAAGGAGGTACCGTGGAGGGGCTATAACCTATTTATCTCACCTCCCTTAGGAAATCTGTCCTGTCAAATGTGTCAGTGTTAAGGTATTTTCTTTTGTCTTTGCTAACCAGCCTCTGCTGTATTCATAAAACTGAGCCTATATCACAGGATAAGAATAGTAATACAGTGAGGTCATTTTCCTTTTTTGCTCCTCCCCCCCCTTTATTTTTTTTTTAAATAAACCAGATCTATAGTATGTGGTTTCTGATTCTTCCCTTCGGATGTGCTGCGTGTAGCTTGATTGGCACTTGAGTTACAGCCACTGTGTTGCTTTCTTAAACCAAATAATATACAGTTGTAAAAAAAATTTGTTTTTAAAGCTTTGGGAAGAAAAGATATGGTCTTATAACTAATGCTAAGCCTAAATGACAGTCACGAGCGTTAAGGTAATATTAGAACAAAGAGATCCAAGAGATCCAATTTATTTAGCCATAAAGTGCTGCTGCACTTCAAGCAGTTGCTATAACAAAGTTTTGTTAATGAACAGCAGTCCTGCGTAACTGTTCAATAGCACTCAAGGGCTTGCCTGGGTATGGAGTTGCTTCATTAGTCAGATAAGAGTCTTAATGGTGTTCAAAACAGAATAGCTCAAAGCATACAGTAAGAGCTGCCTAGGACTCATATTGATTTCAGACAGGTATTTGCCGTGGTAGCTTCATGCAAACTGTCCTTATCTCATGTTTACAGATTCTCCCATCTGATTGCACTGGGTTTGTGCATCCCATAAAGGATGTTCATCATGCACTCCAATACAGTATAAAGCAACGAAAGGAGGTAGAGGTGGTATGAAAATGTTTAAACTGCGAATGATACAGGTGTATTATACACATATCTTCCATATAAAACAGCAAAGCAGGCCCCAGAATTTTCTCCAGAGGGCTACGTAAGCAACTTAAAAATAACATGTAGATGAAAACTTAGATGGAAGCATGTGCCCGCGTGTCCCTTGCAAGGTGAGTGCAGCTGGCGGCAGTGCGGGGCAGGCCGCCTCCTCCGCCTCACGCTACCTGCCTGCTTCAGAGCTCGTGCAAAAAGCAAACCGAGCTCCTGCTGCAGCAGTCGAAGCAGCTGCTTCGCACACAGGTTGCTGGGGGACCTGGGTTGGGGAACCCCCCTCAGGAACCCCTCAGAAGTGAGTAAAAGATGCAAGTTTTAGGGCTCCCCAAAAAGATGCTTGGGATTCTGGGCAAGGAAGCTGCTTTTTATTTTTAGATTTTTAGTGCCCTCAAGGAAGGAATATGTTGTGCAGCTTCTTAAATAATTGAGATTGCAACCAAAGTCATACCTGATCATTCATCCAGGTCTCCTCCTGGTGGAAAGAATTCACAAGGTCTTGATTATTAAGAGCTCAAGGTCATATGTCCAGATGTTGATGCAAATTTTGAGTGTATCTGTTGATAAACATGTGAAAATTCAAAGGTTGGATCATTTTAGTTGAGAAAGGTCATTGCAAATCTCATGAGACAAGGCTTTCGTAAGAGATTTCCCATAAGTGCTAAGATCATTTATAAAGATTTTACATATAACCTTTTTTAAGGCTTTGCGTTTTGAAGCTCCCAATCTTTCAATAAACTAGAGATGCTAATATTACATAAAACAGCAATCTAAGATTTTTAAGTGCCTCCTCCTGCTCTTGCCCTCCTTCACCCCCCCTCCAAAGGTTTTGTTATGTTTTAAGGGTCTTGAAAGTTGAGTTGCTTCTTGTTTAATTGTAATTACTTTGTTCAATCTTACTTGGTACAGCTCAGGCATTCTGTTGTCCTCATTGCTGGAGATAAACTATTCCAGTGTGGTGTTTGTTTCTGCAGGCCCGAGAGATATTTTTAAAAGAGTGGGAAACATTTCAATCAGCATACTTTTCAGGGCATGCTGTTAAATGCCAGTGGATTGCAGAGGTGTTTTTCTGATACCAGTAATGATATATATGTAAAGATACCAGTAATAATTCACAATTACATAGCATTTTCCATCTGACAATCTGTTATCACTTATAGAATTCATGGTACTCCTACAAGTTTGATTCTTCTGTCCCTATTTTACAAGCAAGAGTTACTCCAGGGATTCATGCCAATTTTCCAGACATGCATGAGTTTTTTTTCTTCTCAATTCAAATTCTTAACTACAGAGAGCTGTAGTCCGATTTTTTAAAAGAGCTGAGCAGCCACAATTGCAAAGACGATGGATTAAGGGCGTCTAGTGCTTCTGCATGCCTAAAGGTCCAAACATCTTAAACTTTGTACTCTGGAGTTGAGTGATGTTGGCACACAGTGTGGCTATAGCCCTGAATTAGAGTCCAGGAAATTCTCAGAAACCTTTCCTCTGAGTTCTTCAGTTGAAGGAGAATATTTCAAACTCTTTATAGTTATTATTTTGTCAGCTCTTATGTTACTATTGGTTCTTGTTTATGTACGAGAACTGTTATGTTCTGTGCCTCTGTCAAGCATCGCTTGCTAATCAGGTGGAAAATAATTTCAGTAGCTGCACCTCCAAGACAAATATTAAGATACAAAACTGTCTTCAGAATTAATCACTCTTCAGCTCCTAAGATGCTGGTTTCCCTTCTCTGAGAGCCTTTGTGCGCTGAACTGACTTCCCATAAAAGAGGCATTTCAAACTTAGCATGGTTTAGGCAAAATGTTGTGAGAGGGAAACACACAAATCAATCAGAAGGGGAATTAACCCAAATTGATGGTATATACCTAGCTTGTGTGAGATCAGTGCCAATGATTTAAACACAATGGCATTTTCCAGCCCACGAGCCAGAAAAATACTTTGGAAGACACGGGTACACAAATTGTGTTTACAGTTTACAAAAGGTTAATGCTCTTGGACTCCTGCGAGTGCCGTGTGAAGGCTGGCTGAAACTTTGCTCCAAAAGGCAGTCCTAACACGGACAAAACAAAATGTTCCCATGGTCCGAAGTGAACTTTCTCCTTATGTTGGTGCGCTTCTGGGCAGAGAACTTAATTAAGAGACTGCTGCACCACCAAAAGTGTACTTTGCAAGTGCACCAGTAATCTCAGAGAGGCACGCGTTAGCATCCTGAGCCAAACCATGATGTCAGGGTCATAATTTGAAGCCCATACCTCAGCTCTAGTCAATGCTGCGATAACAGCAGTGCATACTTTTACATGAAATACACTGCAGCTCAAGTCAATGAAAAAAGCTCTTTAAGGCAGCGCGATGCTGAAGCATAATGTTTTCATATGCTGCCTGCAAGGGAACTTTCCATTTATTATATCTTGTAAACAGTTTTTCCTTAAACTGCCTAAAACATCTGCTGGAAAGGTCATGAGGAGCTTCTGGACCTCAAGGCTTGTTAGTACTGTGGTCGTAAGGAGATAAAAATGAGTCACAGTGCACTGACTTTTCTCAGGGAAATACACAACCATGAATCTAACTTCCTAACTTGAAACTAATTAGGAACCCCACTGTTTTGTAAAATATTCATCAGTCCATGTGATAATATTGACTCACCATTCTCTTTTGTGTGTTGCGTGTCCTACGATGCCAGAAAAAGCAAAGCAAAGCAAAACAGATTTGTTCCTCCAACTCAGTGCGACTGGTGTGTTTGAATGCATAGAAGGCGGGTAATATACAGAATATCCAAATATAGAGAATATCCAGAGTATGTGTATAAAATGAACTAAAAAAGTAAAGCAACACCCAGTTGAATTAGAATACCAAAAAATTTGAGAAAGTAGAGCAAAGAACTACCCTGGAGATTAAACATAACAGCAGTTTTCTATCGTGAGATTTCACAAGGGCTGCAAACTCCTTGAAACACAGCTATGGTTACGTTTTTTCCGTTGCTTCCACAAAAATGAAGGCTCTGCCATTTCCCAAAGCTTTGAGACAGGAATCGGCTTGAGCTTCCCACCAATTTAGGCAAAAGAAATTGCAAAGTGGGGGCAGAGCAGGGCTAGGGCAGGAGGAAGAGGAGAGGGCGGCCGAGCGGGCCGGTGGGAGCCAGGAGGGCCCGAAAGGTGGCGCAGAGCTGCCAAATTGGGAGCTTGCAGGGATTCTGGCGAGCCTCTCCCTGCCTCTAGGCTCCAGTAAACCTGTTTCCGTTGGCCTCGTGGTGCAGAAACGGTATCACCCTATCTCTGTAAAACCAATTTTAGCAAGTGTCCGTTTGCTTTTTCTTACTGATCGTGTTTGGCAGATGTTTCGGCAGTACTGGAAGTGGCTCAACAATGTTTTCATGTAGATTTATAAAAACATCTTTCAAGGTTCATCAGTAGGAGTATTGCTATGGATGTGTTCACTTAGCTGCTTATAAGACATATTGCATGCAGTGGCATTTTCTTGGTGGTGTGCCGAGGATCGGTTTGCCCTTGCCTTCTGGGTTTGCCCTGGTAGCAGTTACAAGGGTTGTCACCTCTCAATATTTTTATCATGTGTCTAGCAATATGTGGTGTCCTCCTCAGAGCTTCAAAATCTCGATTTCTGGAAGCCTACTTTTATTTTTGGCATGTGCTAAAGAGAAGCTGGAAAACACAGCTTCTCAGGGACCTGAAACACTTAATACTTTCATACGAAAACGAATGGCATTTTTCAACTTGCTTAGAAGTCAGCGCCCTTGTGAGACAGGGAGCTTGATAAAGTCAAGGGTCTTGGTAACATCCATTATTTGATTCTGGTGCTCAGTGTACAGAGCTCCAGAAATCGCATAAAATGACACCCTTTTTGTGTGTCAGCCCTGTCAAGGAAAGGCCAGGCGAGCGTTTTGATTACCTCTAGGAACGTTGTGCTGTCATCTTGCATCTTCCTGAAACGTCGCAGGATACGGTAGGTCTGATTAGTTCAGCAGAATTTGGGGATTTGGGAACTTCTGTCATTTTGGAGCTGATTCCTTTTTGGGTAGAGGAGAGGAGCTCAGATACCACAAAGCCTGGGGCTTTCCCCACTACTCTTGGCCACTATTTTAATTTGCCTTCTGGGCTGTTTAGGATATTCTTAGCCAGGATCAGACACATAGGTTGGTGGTCTTGTATGAAATCTCAATTGTGAGGCCTTGGAAAGGTCTTCTAGTGAGCTCTCAGTAAGTTTTGAACTTTTGGATGCTTCCTTGCTTTGAATCATCCAAATTCTGGACTTTTTAGAGGGTCTCTCATCATTCCTGGCAGAGACTCGTTCTACTGCTTGCAGACTGGAGCGCTTGTTGTAACACAGTCAAAATGATAATTTAATTAAAAGCAGCAGTAAAAACTAAAAAGATGTTACTAGTTATAATGCCCTTTAAAAAAAAAGCCAAACAGATTTGTTCTTAATTAAAATTTCATAAGCTGATATACAGGGCCACAATGAATCGATGTGGGGCCGATATCAAATCAGCAATTCAGTGGAGCTTTTTAGTTGATTTATGTTTGTAATAGAGCCTTTGAGTACTTGTAGGTGCTGTGAATGTATGCTCCCCCTCTGGCATTTTTAACACAAGTTCTTGTGTTAATTATATTTGTTGAGGCGCTGCTCAAAACATTGCTATAACAAGCTTCTCCTTATGTATAGTTACAGGAAATTTATGGCAACAGAAACCCCAAGCTTTTCCATGGGCTGAAATCTATGGTGCCACAGGTGTTCAGAAACTCCAGGTCAAATCAGGTGAGATTAGTAGGACAAAAAACACAGTTCTTAATGTATTTATCTCTCCTTTTCCCACTTTCTGAATACTGCAGATTGCTTCTCTCGAGTGCCTTAAACTTGACAGAACGCAAACACACTGTTGTCAGCCAAACCTATGGATCTTCCTGCAGGTCAGGAACAGTGGTTTGTTATCAGCTAAAGCAGAAGTAGCACTCAAGGCTGGGCAGAAGAGTTGAGGAAAAATAGATAAATTCTATTTATGATCTCAAAAACGACTTGCTGGTGATGAAATAAGCTTCTAAAAAGCCGTAGGAAAAAATCCCCTCCCTCAGATGTCGATGGGGACAGTTGCTGCAGGTAGTGCGTTCATGTGACTGTAATGTTTGTGACCCTAGGCAGGGAGCGTGAACTTCCTACACTTATCGCTGTACAAGTACATAATAAAAAGAAAGCTGCAGTGCCACAGAATTTGCAAACATTACTCAGGAAAGGATTTATGGGGAGGTGGAGCTAAGCAGGCTGTAGCTCAGCCAGGAACGTTACCTGGTACGAGGTGAGGTTTTGTGCATCGCATGATGTGCTCCCTGCTCATCTCGGAGCTGCTCACGCCCCTGCAACTTACCCACTTAGATGGGTCCTTCCCCAAAGAAACTGAATCTAATAGGCATAACCAAAAGTACTTAATACTTTGATTTTTAAAAGGTAGGCTTTATACATAGTTGTTAAGGGTGTAGTAAAAAGCAGTATGACAGCAAGGTGGATGGAACCCAAATAATCAAGATTTGGCTATTTAAACTGCCCCAGAGGATGACAACGTTCTGGTCACGGAGGTGGGGTGAGGAAGGACTGATGTGCTGTTTGTGTGTCCCAGCCAGGGCTGGGCAAGGGACTCGCCTTTGAGGTGCCAGAACTGTCCTGACATCCCCAGAAACCCTAGTTTTCAAAGGACAGGTTTCTGAGCAAGTGGAGCCAAGAGGTATTCTGTATTTTGCCAAGTGGTCAGATACAATATTAAAAAAGCCAGCAGTGCTGGAACACTACGTAGGAAATCCCTATTGCTCAGCATCAGGCTGTTTGCTTGGCTTGATTTATTAAAGGGGAGATGCTGAGTGAAAAATTGAAAACCCTCAGTCAAGCACTCTCCTCTTCCCCTGTCCTCCATCCCCCATCAGTTCAGAAGAACTCCTACAAATATCTGGGACAACGGAGGAAGATGACTATTTGTAAAAAAGGGTTTGGTTAATGTGTGGAAGAAAGCTCTTTCAAATGAAACTAGGCTTATTTCAAACACCTGGATTGCTATTACCAGGTTACTACTTTTCTCCCTCACCCAGGCAGGGCACTTTGCATCTGACTAACTTGCCTTTGATTTTAATGCATACATTATACAAAGCTAAAACCACCGAGTGTAAAATCTTGAAGACAATATTGATTATTCTTTTAAAAAGAAGATGGCAAAATATGACACTGTAATAATGCCCAGCCAAGTCTCTTGTAATATAATGAGTGTTGAGCTATGTAGTGCTTTGTTTTTAATTAGGTTCTGGACTGGTCAAACAGTGAGGCACAGTGCCTGTTTAAGAAAAAAAACATATCTGTTAGAAGTATTGCATATGATAAGTATAGACCTTGAATATTAATGAAAAATGGGTTATTGGACAGAAACCAGGGTACATACTTTGTTAAATTAATTAGAAGAGACATATAGTGTTTGTTCATGTGACTTCCATGTATTTATGAAATAGGTACTAATTTGCAAGGTAACAGTCACATAGAAGGAGACTCTTTAAGTGCTGCTGATCTTTAAGGGCAGAAGATAATTGATCACGAGGAGGAAACCTGTATGGAGTTGTACGGGTTAGCGTGCTGGAGAGAAGGACAAAGGTTGGAAACCTCTGGGCAAGGCTAGGTGTGGAGGCGCCAACAGTGACTCCAAGTCACAGGATTGGTCCAGTTGGAAGCCGGAGATCACTACGTTCATTGAGTGTAACTGCACTACACTGCTAGTTATAGTGCAGGGTTTGGTGAACAGCGGTCTGGTGAACAGCAGTTTTGCATTCAGCTTTTTCAGTGCGTTTATAACCTTGCAAAGCCCTGGCCTTTCTAGTCTGTCCTCACAAGGGAAATGCTCTATAAACTTGAGAGGCCGAGACCAGAACTGCACACAGCGCTCAAGATGAGGGCAAGCCAAAACTTTATACAGCGGAGAGATGGTACCCTCTGTCTTTTCTCGGTACCATTCCTGAGGATGCCTAGTATTTTCTTGGCTGTTTTGGCCACCACTGCACATCGAGCTGATGATTTCAGAGCACTGCCAGCAATGACCTTGTGATTTTTTTTCTGTGTTGTGGCTGCCAGTTCCAAGTTCAGCGTTATTTAGGTATGGCTCAGGTTATTTTTGCCTAGATACTTTACTTCTATTCAGATCACTCATTTGACACTCTTTTGCCCATTCCTATAGTTGTGTGAGGTCTTTCTGGAGTTCCTTGCCAGGGTGATGACATTTCACTGCTTCCAAGAGCTCAGGCTCCTCTTTGGACATCTCCTTTCCAACTCCATTTTCAAGGTCGTTGATGGAGATGTTGAATAAAGCTGGTCCCCGCACTGATTCCTGGGGGATCCCACTGCTGACTTTTCTCCTGTATGGCAAGTTACTGATAAGCCCTACCCTTTGCTTCCTACCCTTTAATGAGTACAAAAGGCCACTTCCTCCAATCCCCTGGCAACTTTGCTTCTTTAGTAGCCTTTTATTGTTTTCCTACCAAAATCCATTTCACCATACGGGTAGCTTTGACCTCTCCAAACCCATGCTGTCGTACTTTGGCCCACCTTTACGCAGATATGTGTGCTTTTTGTGGTGTTTTAGTTGCTATGATTTCTCTGTGTGTATGAGTCATCTGAGTATAGAGTAGGCTGCGACAGAGCTGTGCAGCCTGGCTGTTGCTGGAATATGTATTCTATCGTATCTCCTCCTCAGTTTCTCAGGAGCGTATTCGCAAATGCTCAGAATATTTGACAGTGCCAGATAATACATCTGACAACATTGCAGGGTTTAATACGGCTGGAGGTGAGAGCATTGTAGCTGTGCCCTTCAAAATTAACTCCTAACAAAAAGAAATGGAGCAAACTTGCATTTCTTTTGGTGTACAAAATTGTCCAGTTTAGCCCCAGATGTTTCTCTTTTATTACCTACTTTTAAGGATGAACGAGCTGGATAGTTGACTCTTGATCCTTCTAGAGCAAAAGACGTCAAACTATACATAATATAAACTAAAGCTTACTAAAGAGTTGCCTTACAGCCCACTTCCCCTCCTTTTTTAATGAGATCGTGACTGTATGAAGCTGCATGGAAAAGGAAGCTTAGGTGTTTCTCCAGCATGGCTTTTGAGCAGCATTTAGGTATTTTGCATTGAAAGCGCAGCTCTGAGAATCCATGTGCGCTTGTCGCTTCACCAGCACAGTTCCTCAAGTGCCTAGTGCTCTGCTCCTGCAAGTGGACGTGGCTGCCCAAGCTCATCACACCGGAGCAGGCTAGCACTCTCCTGTCCCCTGAACCTGACTGCACTCCTCTCTGTGATGCTGTCCCATGGCCTCTCCTGCCATGAGTTGCGCATCTGTCCTACATCCGATAGATTTTGCTCCGTATGTGTATGTCCTGAAGGTCACACTTTTGGCACACTTGCAGGTCTACTGACTGATGGATACTGAATCTAGCTATATTGGCAGCCCTGAGCTGATCCTTGGAAGGGAATATAAATGTCTGTTCTGGTGTGTGCATCCGATGTCAGTGGGATGGGGAGCAATGCCCACTGCTTCTCTGAGATGAATACCTCAACATCTAACATGGTAGTGGGTTAGTGCTGTGCATGGCAACACCTTTTCTCAGTAGGATTTCCAGAAAACCTTGCAGCCCTGGGGCAGTGAGATCTGCCAGGATTAGGAGCGAGTCCTCCACAGTCTTAATTGAGGAAAGCAGCTTAGTCTCTGTGCCTCATCTTACCCATCAGTAAAACAATCACAGAATCTGTGTTGGGGAAGGTTTTTTTTAGAGGGAAGACATAAACTCTTGGATGGAGGACACAGAAATATCTCATTGGTAGAAGATATTGGCATAGATGTTCCTATCCTGTTTCTCTGGTGATCATACCCCTCTTTCCACACCTGCTGCTAGCGATGGCTTAGTTCTGATTTTGAAATTGTTTTCAAAGAGCTTTTTGTAGCAGAGTGATGGTGAATGAAGCATCCAGAGGCCTTATCTTATTTTTGGCTTCCTTCCATTTCTGGGTATGTTGCTGTCATGCCGTCCTGCATAACATCTGTTCACTTCTTTGGGTGTATGTTGTACAAGACAGCACTGAAATGGCAAAATAAACCTTGTCTGCTGTGAGCAATTAACTCTTCTGCAAGTTATATATATCTGGAATGTTTTTATGTGTTCATAAGCAATAGATTCCATATTTCCTTTCTCACTTTATTATGTAAATGGCAAGATAAGATCTTGTATCAGTACTAATATATATATTTAATCAACCTTTTTTTAGTAATGGAAACGATAGTCAGTCCACCTACCTTTTTGGGTCTTCATTCAATTCCTGCTACTATGGTGTCTGAGTTTTCATTCACAAGCTGGAAGTTTCAAAGAATGTCCATCTTTATTTCTGTCGGCATCATCCATCAACTACTAACCACATTTTTCCCTTCTAGTTTTTATTATTGGTATTTCAATGAAATAGGAGAAAGGATTCTAGTCTATAGCGGGTGAGGATCATATTTCAGAAATGAAGAGGCAAATATTTCTAGTTAAGCAGTGATACTTTTTATTATAGGAGGTAGAAAGAATATGGAAGGGAAAATTCAATTCTAAATTTATTTTTCAAGGCCTGTGCTTTGGTGGGCACAGTGAACAAAAAGGCAGGGAAGTTCTTGGTCTGGCAGAAATTCTGCAACATCTAGCACTTAGGCATTGAAAGAAGCTACCAGAGGCCAGTTACTGTGACTGTAGCTCAGAAGTTACTACGGATAAGATTTTCAGGCCCAACGTGGCTTCTCCATGCAAACGCTATGGCCGTGGTAGACGTGGACAGAGGTCTTCACATGTTGATGCTGGCAGCAGAGGGCTGGGAAATTGGGTGCAGAAATATTTGAGATGGCTGTGTAAGCAGCATAGTTTCGTTCATTCGTGTTAACTCTTTCTGAGAGTACAAATACGACAGTGCAGTGTCAAGGGTCATTGCTACCAAATTGCATTTGTAACTCCCCTCCAACCGGGCACTTTCAGAATTGCCTCCTGCCATTTCTCCATTCAGCTCTTCTTACTATGTGAATTTTTTTCTCATCTCCATCTTCTTCAGTTTAACCACTTTCTCATATTATAGCAAAAGTTTTATTGCAGTCAAGATCTATGAGACTTCCTGCATTTCTAATTTATCTTATTAGACATATCCAGTTAGTCTGCCATGATGAAGCTTTGGCCTAATAATGCTGTATTTTTTTCCCCATTTTGCATGCATCTTCACTCTTTAATTTTATTCTCACCTCAAAACGTTGGTGAACGTGGGATAATGGGCATATGGTTTCTCAGATTACTTAACTCTTTTTCTGAGATATAGGTACGATATTTGCTATTTTCAGGACGTCTCCCTGGTGATGCTAATCAGTTTATTAAAAATCCTTACAATTTTAGGTAACAGTTGTTTTTCCATTGAAGACCTTTTTAAACACTCTGCCTCTTTGCAGTGAACATGTAAAAGTGCTCGAGCCCTTTATAAAATAGAACCATTTGGGGAATAGATTTAAGATAAAAATCTCTTAATTATGGGCTTTATATATGGTTACTGCTGTTGTTTCAGTACATACAGACTATTCATACATTACAGCCTTGATTATGCAGCCCTGCTTTTCATACTGGACTCTCACCAATTTGCTATTTTCTAGAATTGATTAGGCTTATTGTGTGCTTCTCTTTTCCTTTCAGCTTTAGGATAAATACACCTGTTACTGTGAGAGAGATTTATTGAAAGTGATGGAGTCACTTAAGATGTTGCAGCTGTACTTGCACCAGACATGAGCCGAAATGTTCTCCAATAAAAAGCAAGAGGCAATTAGACCATAAGTCATATGTCAATCTATATACTGAATACACTACACCCAGCAGTTAGCTTTACAGCCAGTGCAAGTCCGCTGAATCCTGTGGAGTTGCACCAGGAACAATCTCAGCTCTGTGAGTTTGCCACAAGTCCTACAAAAACAGAGACTCCAGTAAAAAGTTTGGAGATTCCTTAGAAAGAAAGATCAGCCCACAATCTTAGACAGTTTCTTATTGAATATTGCTCTGCTCTAATGCAGAACTTTTTCTGTCTTTGACGCACTTTCAAGCTGGGTCTTTTACTTAAAAAAACACTGCAATGTTCAAACTGGAAGGAGAAGGGGAAGAAAAAAAAGAGATTCAGTGCTTCTCAGAATTAATTATTTCCTCAGTTAAGTCTCATGACTTTCCCAGATGAATTTAGGTCAAAATAGTCAAGTATTATGTCTGTGGGAACCTGCAAGTTAATTTTTCTTCTCTGGTGCATAGAAATGGTGAAAGGGGAAAAATGAAATTGCTCACAGGTGGGAGAGGACACTACATTTCTGTATTCCTTGTTTGTTTAAGGCCTCAGCTGCGCTGTAAATCAAAGAATACTCAAGAGGACACTCTCCCCTGAGATATAAGATGACTCCAATGGCTCATTTTTACCTCCAGTGTGTGCCAGTGTGTGCCTTGTTACTGCCCGAGGGAGTTGGGCCCTCAGGGGAGTATGGTTTCGCGATCGGGAAGATCTGAAAGGGGCATGTTGTCCTTTCTGCCTTTGGACATGTGAATCCTGCTACATTCCTGCTCCTGAGAATACGCAACAAAAAACAAAAGCCACGTGGGATTATTTGTAAAAGTGATTGCTTGAGGGTTTTTTTTTTTCCCCCTATAATAGGATGCATAACTAGAGTTCACAGGCCACTCAGAGCTGGAAAGAAATCTGCAGGCGCTTTCAAAATCCTTCCTCTATTCCATTTCAGACCGTTCTTAACTTATTAGAGACTTAAAGGGCATCTGGACTGTCAAGGACGGGGCGATAGGGGGAACAAGGAGATAAGTACAAGCTAAATGACAGGGGAGCCTTCTGCAGGGACTAATAAACAGCCCGGGGGGGGGAAATCAGAGCGGGTGTCTGCAGCGTACAATGGGGACTGGAGAGAGGGCTGCAAAGAGGAGATTAACTCTGGAGCCTGGATAACCTTATTGCCTCTGATAACAAAGATTAGACGCTTCAGCCACTTCCTGCTATGCGCTGCGCAACCAAGACGAGAAGAAAGTGGAATTTGCAACATGAATAATCTTGGTTTCTTTCCCCCCCGAAGCCATTTTGGCCAATGCTGCCCGTAACAAGCAGCTCTTATTTGAGCAACAAACCATATCGATTAAAAAGCCCATTCGCTAAATGACAAAACAGAATCCGTTGAATCAATAAACTTGAAATATCAACACATTACTGACTACTGATTTTGATTGCTATTATTAGACAGCAATTGTTGCTCATTTTCTTTTTGTTTGCACTTTAACTGAATTGTGTTGCAAGCGTAAATTTGCTGTCCTTACGTGCCCTCTGCAATGATATGCCTGCTTCTTCTAAAGTAAAATATTAATTAATAAACTACTGTAAAAGAAAGCTAGGAATGGACTCCACAAAGTCACCTACAGGTACAACACTAGTAAGCCCTAGTTTTTCCTATTCACATTGTTTTTATCCAGCTTTCTGCAGTTAGCATGCTGTGGCTTATCTGCTGCTGTCTGAGGGATCAGGGTTTCTGAGATTTAATCACGCTCCGCGATGTTAATTCCCATTTCAAACAAAAGATCCGGATTTTTGGAGTATCTCAATCCAGAGAGAGTGACCTAGTAATTTCAAACCACTCAGTGGCTTGTTGTGAGGCAGTAAAAAGTGATGTACCTTTTCACTCTTGCTGTTACCGGGCAATTTCCACCCTGAAAAGAGAAGGAAATGAGTTGCCAGGGCTTGGAGTCTTTCACTAAGGCAAGATGTATAAATACAAGCCCAATTTAATCTATATAGTGCGTATTTTTCTTCCCCTCCATCTCTGTACCCTAGTTCTCCTCTGCCATTCTGTCAACGTGTGAAGGGAGGGGGGAAACCCTGAAAAATGCCCCAAACTTGCCCTACTTTGGTTTTTTCCTGCCAGATCTGGGTTGTTTGTTCAAAACATTTGTAAAGAAAAACAAAACAAAAACAAAGTACAAGCAAAAATCAATACCTAGTTTCAAATCTAGCAGCTTCCTGCTAATGACTAAGTTGAAATTCACCAACAAATTAAAGTATTAGAGGGGGAAGAACGTGCTTAAAAGAACTAGAGCTGACTGTAGCAAAGGTGGAGCAGAGCTTTAGCTTTGGTACTTTTGCATAGTCCTACTGACGTGCTGTAATTGTACTAGTTTCTGCCATGTGAAAATATGACCCTATATTAATGGACAGAGACTAGCTCCTGTAATGAAAATACGCCAATATCTGTATTTCATGGGGTTAATTAAATACTACAGGAAATACTGATTTCAAAAGTTGTTTCAAGATACCTCGATAGCATCCTTCAAAAAAAACAGTGTGACGCAATATTGTAGAAAGAATGACATGTCACAGAATTTAAGAAATAGATTTAAAGGAAAAATAGTCAAGGTCTGTTTATCTACACACAAGCAGACATGGACACACGTGCACCCAGAGTTAGCTAAACTTTGGCCTGAGCCAGTGCTCAGATTGCCCTCCATGTGGCTGAGAAGCAAAGTATTTAGGTGATCTGGTGAGATGTGCTGCAGAAAGGTTTGAATTAGGATCTGTGATTGATTTTGATAGTTCTACTGCAGTTTTGCTTTTCAAAAGTCCCAATCAGGCATCTCAGCTTCCTGTTTTGAACACTTGCCTGTCTATCTCCCCACGGTTGTGACCTTGGGAAGTTTTGTTTCCAAGTTCCTTTGAAGGTCCTGTGGTGTTGCTGGTTCGATATGATTTTAGACTTGTTTTCCTTTGACTATCTTAAATGTTTGCATCTTTTCACGTTTCTGGGACTGAGCAAATCTAATGAACTGTTACAGAGAATTTTGACTTTGGAAGAAGAAAGAATTAAGTAGAAACAAGTATCCCTTCCTGACGTAGATATGCACGAGCATGCAAACTACTGGATCAGATTCAGGAGAGTGAGATAGGGAATAACTGAGGTTGTTTTGTACAGGTATTTTCCTTTACAGTAACTGTATCATTTTCTTCCCCCTTATACCAAAACCCATTAAAATATTTCACTATTTACCGCATTTTTAGCACAAGAAAGTGTAACATAAGGGAAGGTCAATTCAGAAGTGTTTTTTCAGAGGAACTCCCCAAATGCCTAAATTAAGAAGCTCATGCTTTGGTGCCTAGGAAGCCATTGGCATCCCTTCGCGCGGTGGCAAGCGGAGCCTCGTCGCCCCAGCAGGCCAATGGCCTTCCCGTGGGAAGGCCTTCCTGCATGACCTGGAAGAAAGCAGTGCACAGCTTGGCAAAGCATACTCGATTAAAAAATGTCCTGCTCTGCGATGGAATGTCAGGGTCTGGCATTTTTCAACAGACATCACCCTAGACTTCGGGCTGTTTTGGCAGATATAGGAAGAATTTGCCCTCAGCAACCACGGGGGAAGCCTGCTTGTTGCTATTCCTTATCATTGACTGTCGTATTCTAATTGTTCCCCTGAACAAATACGTTCAGGGGAAAAAGCTGTCCTCTTTGGGTATGTCTTGCTGGGAGGCACTATGCTCGAGGGAATTCAGTATTATGATTATATAAGAGATTATATAGCAGAGGGGCAAAATGAAGGAGGAAGCATCGAGCCTGTTGCCTCTTGCCAGTTGCTTGCCCCAGAAGCAGCTGAACATGCCAACCCGTGGACATAGCATTGCCTTTAGGCTGCCAGGACATCGGCTCCTGTGACTTCAGGAGTGCAGAGTATACTCCTTGAATTTACGACCAACAAAATCTGCTGTAATGCAGAATAGGAAAGCTTGAGATGCAAAGCACATTCCTGTTGTAAACATATTTGAAGTAAGTTATTTGTGTTATCTGCTGAAGACTTTTTAACCAAGATCCTCCAAATTATTTTTGGGTCTGACTCCTAGCCAATCACTTTGGGGATCTGAGGCCTTCACGATAATCAACGTAATGTGTGTGATTCTCAGTTTCTCAAGCTTAGATCCACTTGGTGAAAGTGCAAACCGAAAAGAACTGCTTTAATAATCTAATGTGGCCTCTCTAAAAGATAGGCTATTAAAGAGAATTACATGTCCTGGGCAGTGTTTCTTCAAAGTAATGGTTCTCTCTGTAACTGGTATTTAAGAAACCTGGTCCAAAAATAGTAGGAGATGATTATTGTATAAACTTCAGTTGGAAAATTGTCTCAAGCAAATTAATCTTCCAATTACCTCTGATCATAAATAAGTATTTTGGTGGAATGTGGTGTATCCCTTAGGTCATGTTAAGAACAGTCTGAAAGTGTGTTATAGAAAAAGTAGATATAGCATATCAAGTATGAAATAGTAACACCTTGCCAAGTGTCCTAGAAACACACCTCGCCAACAGAGTTTTGTCCTATTTTCCGAAGACCTTTTAAAAAATGTAATGATGAAAACGTGACAATACGGGGGAGGAGAGCACAAAGTAGGAAGGTCACAGACATTGTCTTTTATGTTAACATTTGATTAATGCAAATATTTAGCAGATTTTGTTTATCCATTGAGGTGGAAATGAAAAGGTGGGGGATCATCAGAACAACCTGTGCAACATGGTGAAACATTTGCTTTGTATCTTGTTAAAAGACCTAAGAACATCAAAACAAATGTGCAAGGTGTTATGGAGAAGGATGTGGGCTACCTAAGCCTGCCCTTGGGCTGACAAGAAGATTTGGGAACTGCACCTAGTACAAGACAGGGGTTGTTATAGCCTGGTTTTCTGTAAGGCTGCTTCTTCAGCACAACCTCCCCTCTGCCGAGACCATGGCCAAAATAACGTGTGCCTGCCTGCAAACGCCACAGAGGTGTCTCCTGAATCTTAGTTTTCGTTTCGCAGGAAGATGGCTATGTTTGCTTAGATTTTGGATAAATGGAAGTAGCACAGAGAAAATGTCCTTGTGGGTGAGCGGTGTAAACTGGAGCAGATTTTCTCTCTCCTCCTCTTTCTGTAAGTTTCGGGTTACATTAAAACATCCCTGCCTTTCCACTCCAGTAGGGCAGTGAGGTGAGAACGTGTACGGTGAAAGGTGACCAAAAAGAGAAACAAAATGCTTTATGATACTGTAGTTGTTACTGAAGTGATAGGAACGTGACAAATGCTTCCAGCCTGAAGCTGGCTGCTGACAGAGGCCCCCAGGGAAATCTATGCCATCTCCAATTCCACTCCTGGCCTCCTTGGCGTGGCTGTGAGGTCCAGTAGATCTGCAGCAGATCAGCCTGACGGGTCTGGAGCGACTGCTGGAGCCTTGGAGGTCATATGGGGAAGTCCCAGGTACACAGCTAGTAGGGTTGCGAGTTCAGGATTCATGCTGAATTCAGCACATCTTGCTAATGACAACAGTCTCTTTTTTAGAACTAGCGTAACCAGTGTGTATTGGTGTATTTGCAAAATTGTTCATGCTACGTGAAAAAAAAACAACCCACAAATATGATTACTTCTCTCCTTTTGGACTACCAAATAATTTTGTCTTGTGTTCTATCTTGGTGTCAAGGTAGAATCTTCCTAGGTTTTAATTTTCCTCCTATCACTGTTATCTTCTGTGACAAAGCAAAAATAATCTGTTAACAGTAAATGCTTGCAAAATCGTGGTGAAAATTCAAGGAAAAGAACAAGGAATATGTGCATCTTGGGGTTATAATGCTAATGGCATTAGCACAGACAGGTCTTTCGAAGTTTTGAAGAATATTTTATTTCTATTTCCTGTTATTTTACATCAGTTGAATTACTTAATTAGCTTACTTACAAACGAAACACTGACTGACTCTGAAGCAAGTCTACAGCAATCAGACAATCGTGTCTGGATAGATCATGTATTCCTGGAATTTTTGGTGGAATTATGCCACTTTCATAACTGAAAGGGCAGCTCATTTGTAAATGAGGTACAAAAGGGAAATATATGAGATGAAGACTGCAGTAAGTGAGCATAAAGCGTTAAAGATCTTATTCTTAGAGTGTAACGTCGTGTTAGGTACAAAAGGTGCTGGGTAGGATGCCAGAAGATGTGGGGGGAGCAGCATGGAGTTGGTGGCCTGGCACAGGGCTTCCTAGCAATGTGAGCAAAATCAAATTTTAATTCCTAGAGAAGAGAATAGAGTAACTCGCTGCTGTCTTCAGTGGAGCAGCAAAACTTACTTTTCTTGCAGCGTAAAAGTTTCTGGGTAGGGGGAAAGGAGATAGCCAGCAGGGTCTGGGGGTCTGGAGTGCCTACGGCAGAGGGTGGGAGACCTTCTCTCAGATCACCCCGGGGGAATCCCTAGGCAGCCGCCTGCTTTGCCTACACATAATCTGGCCTTGCCAGGAGGCTTTCTAAGAAACAAACTTAAGATGGTAGTTAAGATGGTAGTTAACAAACAGCTGGTAGGTAAGAAATGGGACCCTCTTCGGGATTCGTATGGCAACTAGTGTGAACTGGGATACAGAGAAAAGGGGCAGCTGGGGAGGTTGAGGAGCGAGAGGAACATGCTGCAGGGTAATTCTCAAATGGTGCAAAAGGCAGGAAGGTCTTGCAAACATTTGGATCTATATATAGACATATCTTAGATAAATGGTCACTATGGTGACCGTTTTGATTTTTTTTTCCATAAAAGCCAGCTGGTTTCTGAATGTATGTATTGTTTCTTGGAGAAGAGAACACACAGGACTTCTTTGTAGTGAACACAAAAGTGATTTTTTTTCCTCTAAATTTAATTTTTTGCAGGCTGCTGAACACAGATAAACCATGTCCTTCTCAGATTTTCAGGCTAACACAACCCAGACTGTGCTGCCTAATGTCACGGTAAGTCCTAGGCTGTGTTAAGCAGAGGAAAGCTGAAGTGAAAGAGGAAGTCCTAGGTAGAGTGACCAAGGACCTCCCCTAGCACTTGGCCATGGCCCATCTTGCAGGGAAAAGAATTAATGGCAGCGACCACACTCTGGCCTTGCCCTGCTCGACCTCGCTCTTGCCCTTGGCTGCGTGAGAGAGCTTTTTCTCCTGTGCACAACCCCGGAGGCAAAAACTCAACCCCATGTACACGCTGAGCTTGGGGCAAGAACAGGGGCTTGCGCTGCTGGCAGCAAGTGGGCTTATCGTAACTGTCTATCATTTTGAGACGCTTCTGTAATGCCCCAAGAACAAGCCCTTTGCAAATATTTGCCTGAAAGATACCTGTATGCTATTTTAAAATGATACATCATCCGATAATATATCTAGTAACCATTCTATGACGTGTAATTAAACCAAGAAGCCATTTAGGCAGAAACACTGTGGCTTTGGAGTGGCTGGCTGATTACCTGTAAAGTGTTTTTTCAGAGCTAGCTCTGAATCAAAAAAGTGTATGATCATTACAAAGTTGTCTATTTGCTGCTGGTGTTCCAGTATAGTAGTCCCTCAACATAAAAGATTATGAACTAATAGCTTTGAAACACCATAAGGACAGTAAGATACCTGTACAGGAACTGTAATGCATAGGGACCGGCTTTTAGATGATAATGCTTGCCCTTGCTGCATCCTAACCACGCAGTGGATTTATAGAGATAATACAATTCAAATGTGTTGCAACCAAATCTAAATGTAGTTACTCAAAATAGTCATTTTTAATTCTTCTTTATGTCCATCTCTCTCCCTCTTTTAAGCCTTTTAACCCCTATCAAGAGGCATTGACATGTATTATGTATGCTTTGCATTACTGTGTGTCAGTATCCTTTCCTTTGTGGGGAGGGGATGGAAGATTTTCTCACTGGCATTGAGGCTGATAAATTTAAGTGTAGTGCTTTTATCTCTCCTGGATTGTGTCTGTAATCTAGATTTTGCCTCTTGCCTGCGGTTTCCATATTTCTGTCCTGTGGATTCCTGTAGCTCTCCAAAACTGGACTGACAGCTTCTTTTTCAATAACACTGCATTAGCATCGCCGCTGTTTATTTGGGTTTCTTAGCACAGAGGGTCACATCCTAAAACTCTGCATGTACTAAGCAGGAGTTCAGAACATACAAAAAACTACTGTGACCAGAGTTCGTCAAAACTGCTAAGTTTTTTTTTGTTTTTTTTTGTAATATAGGAACAGGGAAAAAACGTTCTGTGGCTGCTCGGCAGCCTAAGGAATTGGAAGAATCCCTGTAGCCTTTTCCAAGTTTGTGGCTTGCGCAGCATGTTCTCCCTGAGCATCAAGTGAAACTCTTATTGCCATAATAGCTGTAGCAGGAAAGCATCGTTGAGGACCTCTCCCCTAGTAGAGTGCTGTGCTTGGGACAGATGATCTGCGCAGTCTCGTTTTCTCTCCCTGGAGAGAGCTGCAGAAATTATTTAGTGCCATCTATGCCTAAGGTGAACTGGCACTGGCAGTTGCGCTCAGACCTTTCCGGGTTTTCTGGGGAAGGAGCGGGAGGGAGGAGGAGTGAGATTTTGTGTAACATTTCACGTATCTCCCAGCAATGGTACATTTGTGCCATGTTTTGTTGCTCCAGAGAGTTAGGGGATGACAGTTAGGTGGCTTTCTACTGGAGTTAAAGGCCACCTGGAATGACAAAATGAATTAAATGCCAACCATTTGCTCCCTGAAGACCTTTGTGCTTATTTATGATGACAGCAAGACAGTAGGCAGAGGAGAATGGATGCAATTTAGAGAAACAATTGAAAAAAATATTGGAAATTAGACCTCTTCCTCTTCTTCATTCCCCCTCTTTGCTCCTACACATGCAGTATGCATATCAAGTGTCACTTGATATGCATCGTGCCACAAGATCCTCAAGTGCTGGAGCATTTCATCCATGTATACCAAAAGAGAATTTGACTGCACACCTTTTGTAGAAAAAAATGTCGTTTCTGTGCATTCTGCTATCTAAGGCAGTGCAAATCTTACTAGGGTATTGACTGCTCTTAAAGCTTTTGGCAATGCATGTTCTACAAAGATCATGGTGTTACTGAAAATCCTGAGGCTCTTGTTTCACTGAAGTCTTTGACCAGCTCTTCAGCTTTCTCAGGGAAATTACAAAGTTAAATAAATGGAGGCATGCACCCCTAGGAAGGAAAATCTTTTCTTATTCATTCTCCAGCAGTAGCATCCTGCCCTTTTCTGGCAATGCCTAGCATCTCCTTTTTCAGCTTGTAGCATTCAAGTTCCAAATAACTGATTTCTCCATCAGTATTTCTTTAAGGACCAACACCAAGTGCAGCAACGGAAACTCTGAACGGGAGTTTGCAACAATATATTGGCAACCTCATATCTTTAAAGTATTCTTGCTCAGTGATCACAATGATATATTTTTTAGCTTTAGTGTGGGTGACACAACCTTATGCAGGAAGACGGCTGGTTATTTTTGCTGGAATTTGCAAGCACTTGTTTGCCAAACTTCAGAGAAGTTTTGCAAGGGAAAAATGTCCACACAAGTTGAGGTTGGAGGGGGGCAATGTTGGCTACTGGGAAAGTAAGCTTACGTGCACTTCTGGTAATTCTTCAGGATTACCACATAATTGAAGCTTTCAAAGTGTGTTAGGCAAATAAGGTTTCCCTCGTTTTGAAAGATGTGGAAACTGATGCACAGTTTTGTAGGCAGATTTCAGGCTCTGTTTAGCTGAGGAGGAAAAAAAAAAAAGCAAAACCATGGACAACTTCAGTTTTTAAAGTTACAAACATAGCTCGGCTGAGTGAGGAGAAGGCACTGCTTCCTAAAGCTTGATTCTTCAAAAAACATCTGGTTCTACTTTTTATTGACTTCATGGGCCATTGGAAAACAGTGGCATGATTTCAACTGTAGTGATCCATTTGAATTTTTTAGGCTTTCTCTCCTCCCCATGAGTAAGCTGTAGTTCTTCTTTATATTTTTCAGCCCTTCGGACATGGAGTGCACGCTGTGAGCTCTCAAAAGCCTGGTCCACCTCCTATATTGTAAGGTTAAGGGTGTAGCATTTTCCTACTCAACAATATTCCTGAATTACTGCTTTCCCACTTAAACAAACTGCCCTCTAAACAATCGGTGAACTTGGACCGGTTTCAGTAATGTGCTAGTACAAAATGTTGTTGTGTTAGCAATAGCAG
Source organism: Struthio camelus (assembly GCF_040807025.1). Taxonomy (NCBI): domain Eukaryota; kingdom Metazoa; phylum Chordata; class Aves; order Struthioniformes; family Struthionidae; genus Struthio; species Struthio camelus. The sequence continues at coordinate 35,968,341 of NC_090982.1, forward strand.
CGCAGGTCACGCGCAACAAGTGCTTGTTCTGGCTCCGTCGCAGTTCACTCTGCTTGTCCCATTGCCCTCTTACGCCGCAGCTATAAAAAAACTTTGATAATCACAAAGTTCCCCTCTATGAGACTGGAAGTGGAGTTATGCTTACTGACAGGTACCCAAATACATAAGTGAGCCCTTCCAAGAAGAACTTGGTAGGAGGTGGCTTGCAGGGAAAAAAATCCGGAAGCTCGGTTCCAGTAAGGCTCGGTATTAAACGGTCACATTGGCTGCAAGGGGATTTAACAAGCCTGATTAAAGTCCACGTGCAGAACATTTTTTCACTGTGCAGTATCCCACAAGTGGAGGGTACCTTTACAAACAGGCATTTGTGTCCTTTCTGTGCTTACAGTGCTGTACAAGGACAGCGGGCTGGGAGAAATTCTCCTGGGCCATCAAGTCCAGGCTTCCCATCACAGGCAACCCTGTGATATATGCCTTTTCCTAAATTGGTGCAGCTCCATCTATCAAACAAGCACTGGTTTCGTCATGTCATGCCAAAGAAAGGAACCTATTTAAGATGCTTCCTGTTGTCATGGTTAGCCAGCTTCTTTGAACTGTCAGCCTCAGTTTTATGGCTGGATAGTTTCTATCCCCTTTTTCTTTCTCCTTGCTAGTTTCTTCCTTTAGTTTACATACTTCTCTCTGTTCTTGATGTTTGCTCTTGATTTATAGCACAATGATATCACACTTTAGGCTCCTTTTTGCCTCTCCAGCCAGGTTACTTGTCTTAGTCCTCTCTCACAAGATTGCCTCCCCATACTTCTGAGGAGCTAAGTAGCTTTTGCCTGCAACCATGCCAGACTGAGCTCAACTTTCCACGGCACAAAATAATTCACTTTATTATTCTGACAACATGATGTCTGAGGGTTACTTGATGAGTATATGATGTTCCTTAAGCAAAAGGCAATAAAGAGATATGTTGTAAAGAGAAAGACTAAGGACTTCACAGAGAAGCAGCTTTGAGCTTGAATAATCGGTCTCTCAGTTTCCTCCTTTTCTAGTGGGTAGTAAATTGTGTCGGAGATAAAACTGGTGCATTGCATGGCCCTTACGGCGTTGCAGGGCAGTTAGGCCATGCTTGGAGATCGTACAGCCCTCTTTCCCACCATGCATCCGGTGGTATAGATTGAACAGAAGACTAAGAGGATGCCTTATGTTTTCCATGCTTTATGGTCTAGCACAGCCTAGTAACTGTCTAGCTTCAAATTGAGGGGGAAGGGCCTGTAAAACTGAGGAGGAGGCAAACACACCATCTGGTTCTCCGAGTTGTGTCTTTCATTAGGTAAGACTTTGATCTGGGCCTATGTTAATCAGCAGCAGTGTAATTATCTGCAAAGTATCATGTCCACAAACCACTGAAGTATCGTGCCCTTAAAATCAATTCTGCCATCAAAAACACATGTGAATCTCTCAGTGAAGTAAAGGAGAAATAAGTATATATGTGTACACATATAAATATAGTGTACGCTATATTTATATATAATAATATATCTAAGAAAAAAAGCTTTTATCTGTGGGGGCTAGCTAATGCTCCAGGTTAGATGGACAGTACCGACCTATATTCATCATTTCCTTATCCATATAGAAATCATCTGGATATTTTGTGCAACCCTCTCAGACAAGTATTGAAAAAATAGAGCAAGACTGCAGGAATGATCAAGAGCGTGGGAAGACTCAGTGTGGTAATGACTGGGATGGATACGCTGGCGCCAGGTCTGCCCTGCCGACTTTTGCCCCTCTAGCTATCAGTCGCGGTGAGGAGAGGGTTGAGCCCTACTCATGTAGCTACACTGGCAGAAGTTTATTGTGTGAATACAGCTATGTTAGTAATGCATTTTTATTAGCACAGTTTGATCTTTTGCTTGTGGAGGGGCAGTTTTACTGTAGGCAGAAAGAGTGCTGGTACCCGAATAATGACATATATGTGAGACCACAAATGACAGGGAGTACCATGCAAATAGATGAATCAGTGACGGTGGTAGCAAAGACAGATCAAGAACTCTTATTCTCTGTGTTCTGCAAAGGAAGAATAAAGTAGCACTTAAGAAAACAGCAAGAAATGCCAAACTGATAAATAGAAGTAATACGCAGGTGTGAATGCTAAGCTCTGTAACTCATTGTCACTGGAATTACTAACGTCATATATATATAACAAGTCTCCAAATTAATCAGTCACATGGTTATACAGAGAAGGAAAGTGCCTAGTGGTGTTATAGTTCGGGGAAAAACATTTTGGAAGGGTTTCCGGACTTATGCCAATGTCTAATTCAAGGATGAGATGCCATGTCAGGGGAGGGAGGGATTGCCCTACATTTTGCCTGCTCCATGGGTTTTACACCTCCTTTGGTGCATTTGCTACTGGCTACTGTCCAAGGTGGGAAACTGGAGTAGAAAACCCTGGATCAGCTCCCCTGGATTATTTCTTGTGTGTGCTTCCCTCTGAAAATACACCTCCCCGCAGTGTGGTGTGACAGCAGTTCGCTTCCGAAGGGCCAGATGGCACAACGGGGGGAGCCCCTGAGCCTTCACCACTGGGAAGTGCTCCCCGCAGTTGCAACTTCTCCTGCGAACCACTTCCAGCCCCATGGGAGGCTCTTCAGGGTTCATGTTACAGGATTTACCAGTGGCTAGAGACAAACAGACCTCTTCCTAACATTTTTCAGTGACATTTACCAAGTAGCATGCTAATAACGTGAGGTCAGTTTATGTAACAGTGATGAGTGGCAGGATTGCCAAATACCTGTGTATGGTGGCATTAGCATATGCTCTTATGAATTAAGGTACATTTAGATATGTTTTCTCCAGTAGAATTAACTCTGGACTCCGCATCAAGAAGCTGCTGTATCAGACAAGCTCTTCCCTACCTACATCTTAAATGCAAGGGAATTATCAAGCTTAAAATTGGGAGGTTTTTCATAATAGAAATATTTCAAATTGATTTATAAATAAGGCTTAAATTGGTTACTGTTTAGCAGGTTTTATCTAAAATCTCACTTTCATTGCTTGCTTGAAAATGTATCTTGGTAATAGTGCGCAGAATTGTTTGTGTTGGAGGTATTCAACTTGCCTTTTCACAAAATGTTCTATTACTGGCATTGCACAGTTCTGCAGCTTAGCTTTTTAGCCCACTATGTGTTGTACAGTAATTCCCAAGAAGCACAGCGCATTGCAACATGAAAAAAAAGCATAACATTCTCAAGGCTTTATCTTGACCTGCTTGTTCATGTTGACTTAAATGATGCAACCTTCAAATAATTAATGTACCTTTGACAAAATGAGCATTAGGGTCAATGAAAGAATCCAATGTAAATATTGCGATCATCACATAGTGACTGCCTCTAGTTAATGCAGCTTCATTTTTCATTGTCAGGAAGGTTATAAATGATTTGTTCTCAGCAGGTCAGAGTAGGAAACGCAGTTGGACTTTAAAAAAAAAAAAAAGTAAACAACTTCCTGGGAAACTAGTAGGAAAAGGCATATGAATTCCTAGCCTTAGGAGGAGTCTCAGACAAGGCAGCGCAGGCTTTCCCAGTCTAAAAATTCCCCATGGGAGAATTTCTTTGCAGCCTTAATTTCCTCTGGCTGCCCCTTTCCAGCCTCACTTGCACTGGGGGGCTCTTCACTCTCTCCCAACCCTAACCCTAGCTGAGGTGCCCAGTGGTAGGAGAAGAGGCAACAGTTGCAACAAGGGAAATTCTCATTAGATGTAAGGGTTTTTATTTTCCCCCGCCAACAGGGTGCTCAAACATGGGAGATTGCCCAGAGAGGTTACGGACTCTCCATCCTTGGAGATACTCAGAACTCAGCTGGGCACGGCACTGTGCAGCCTGATGCAAGTTGCCCTTGGTCTGAGCACGGATCTGACCAGATGACCTCCAAAAATTCCTTCCGACCTAAGTTATTTTGTGACTCTACATGTCTTGTAGAAGACATGTTGTCATCCTAGCGCAAGCTTTAAGGGGCACAGGGCGTGAAACAGAGAGACAACTTTGATGAGATTTTGAGAATGAAATGTAGGGAAAATGGGGGTAAAAGTCAGGGAGAATCAACTCTGGTGAGGTATGTGATTACAGATAGAGATTTATCCCTCCTACTGACTATATTCAAATACCTTTGTTTCCTGTGGTTACCCAGGACTGCAAAGAAGAGGAGTGAATTTTGGTGGGAGAAGAAAATTTTTTCTCATGATATTTGTCAGAACAAAGAAATCTTAAGGTTTACCAAGTAGGACTTGCACATTGATTTTGTTGTTGTTGCATGTGTGGGTAAATTTTTGGAATATTTAGTTGTAGGTACCTCTAAACCCCAATGTGTGATAGTCCTCAATTCTCAGCTCACACAATTAACACTTTCTCAAGTCTGCCAAAAATTAATGTGAAATAGCAGAAGAATTTTAAGTATAATCAGAACTCTTTTCATCACATCTTTATTTACATGTGCAGCTCCCTGTTAAAGGAAGGCTGAAGGCACTTAGGTGAGGGAGCTTATGAAAGTGGCTTATTGTCTGGGCAGGAGAAGAGTTTCTCTGCGCTAAAGGGAATCTCTTTGAGATTGGCATGAGTTTCTGTGTGTTTCTTTCCTACTGAAAAGAGAAACCAGGTGAATTAGCCTAACTTTAGCTCTTTAAAAGATCTTCTGTCCATTTAAAGTGTTGAAACCAGGGTCATGCTGACAGTATCTCTGTCAGTTTTTAACTATTTATTAGCCAAAAGTCTGATCATGCTTGTGTGTGGAAAGGCAAAGGCAGCCTGATTATTTTCTGTAGAGCTGCCAATTTGGGTTTTCTTTGGCTATATGGAGTTAGCAAATGATGTGTGTGCGTGTGAGAAGACAAAGGGAGAGGACCTGAAAAAATGAAGACAAATACACGCCAGGACATGCTGGTGTCCTGCTATGGCAGATTAGCAGCTGCTTTGCCTCCTCCTCCTCTTCCTCCTCCTCCTGCTCCCCACAGTCCTCAGGGAAATGGACATTAGAGCCCAGCGTCCGGCTGCTTCCCCGACTGGGAAGGTCAGCGACCTGACCCGGCTTTCACCAGCGCCCGCTCCCAACATTAAATGTTTAACAAGGTGATAAGAGCTTGGAGGATTAGTGTTTGGGGGAAAAGGTTGCGACCTCTATAATTGGGCTCTTATTGAATAAAAACGGGCGTAAATGATGTATTTCAGAGTCTCTATTTAGCAGGAGGCGATGGAGCAGACCGCGTGCACTCAGGCCTGAGGGGGAGAAGGCCATGGAGCGATGGTCCCTGACGTGGGGGGAAGGAGATGACAGCTCCCCTGGGGCTCGGTGCCAATGGCTAGGAGAAGCAAGGGACGTTTTTGATGAACTGGAACCTCTCGGGCTATGGATTAGCTCAGCCACCTGCCCACCTCTTTCCCCACTGCATTTACAGAGCATTTAATGGCAGCTGGGAGGGTCCCTTCCAGACCTGCTGTCAGATACGGGCTTTCTGCTCGCATCAATCTACCTGTAGTTAACATCGCTCTGGTTTTAGAATGAATTTCACCATATTTCATTTCTTTTTTTTTTTTCCTTGAATTCAGAGGATTTGACCTTTTATTGAGACTCGGGGTCTAAATCGACGCAGATGCTGATGCTTGGTTATAAATTTTTGTCGTATTGCGGTAAAATTTTGTACGTGTGTGACCTAAAACAGTGTCAGAAAGAACTAGATTTACTTTGATATCTACACACACCATGACTGCAAAATATAAATATATATGTGTAATGCATATATTAGAATTCTGTTTTAACTGTTTTAGTAGGTACTCACACTTTTGCACTATGATGTTTTGGCGGTTTTTTATCTATAGCTCCAGTTTTCAAGTCAGCAAAAAAAGAAAAATACCCCATCACTAGATTTCCACGAATAGTTTACATAACTGCATTTCAAAATAAAGCAATATATTAGCTAAATATTCTCTGAAGAAAATAACTGTGTGCAATTCAATTACCACTGGAATTAGAGCCCCTGGCGGTGACGCTGTCTCTGACTATGACGACACAACCGGATTCTGCGTCCGTTTGAGTCCTGCTTGTGCCGCTGCAGCCGTACCCTGATTCCCTGCCATGACGGCTCGGCTTGTGGCTGGGGTGGGAGGCACAGTACGTGCCGGCAGGCCCCCCGTCCGGCTGCTGCCGTGAGCAGGGGCATCCTGCAGCACCGCTCAGCAGCAGCGACAGCAAGCAGACTTTGCAACCCTCTGAAGCCTTCCCTTCCCTTCCCTCCCCTCCCCTTCCCTTCCCTTCCCTTCCCTTCCCTTCCCTTCCCTTCCCTTCCCTTCCCTTCCCTTCCCTTCCCTTTTTTTTCTCATTTCTCCTTTCTTTCTTTGCTCTTTTGTCTTTTTGCTCTTCTCTTTTTTCTTTTCCCTCTTTCCTCTTTTCCCTTTTTCTTTCCCTCCCCTTCCCTGCCCCCTACCATTTCCTCCTTTTTTCTTCCCCCTTTTCCTCCCTTTTTTCTTTTTCCCCTTTTTTCTTTCCTCCTTTCTTATTTTTCCCCTCTTTCTTTTTTCCCTTTTTTTCCCCTTTTTTCTTTTTTTCATTTTTCCAAGTCCTTGCAGTATCTTTGCTGACACATCAACTGCAACTGTCAGAGATCAGGATTCACCTTTTGTCCTTTGCTTTCGGAAAGGAACTGAATGAATACTTGACATTCATAGTGGGACAGACACTTGATGTTTGTAACTCAAAGCATGCACTAAATCCTGCAGAAACTAGGCCCTGGTATTTGTTTCTTGATACTTAGAAGCCTGTTTCTATTGCCGTGTTCTTTTTTGGTTTTTTTTCCCCTTAGCAGTTAGTTTGTCTGACTAACAGTATTTGGAAATAATTTCCTTTACTAACAACTTCAACACGGTAATATTTGTACCTGGAAATATTAACTTCCTTTTGGCTATCAGTTTCTGTAAGTTTTTATCTCAAATCCTGTATATGCTCCGCAGTACTCTTTTAATGACTTCCTTCTATGACCTATCCTCAGAAAACAAAACTCTCTTTTTAGCAATGGGCATGTTCATTATCTCCACTGACTAATTTAATATGATACTGCAAAATAGTCAAGACAGTCATGAACATAACTAAATGATAAAAGCGGGTATTTTTACCCCTAGATATGAGATTTTTATTGCCCCTGCCCTTTTCTTTTTACTGAAGAGAATTGCTGGATTCAGCATTTGCTGACTTTATTTGGAAAGTACTTATGGTTTGTGCTAGTGCAAATGATTTAGAAATGCAAATAGTATATTTTGAAAGCAGTAAAAATTCCTAATGTACACAGGGTTAATGTGAGTTTACAGAGAAACCCTGCTTACGGTAGGGAAGGTTTGTTCCCAGTCACTTCAGTGCATGAAACATTTGAGTTGCAATTTTAATTATAGTGAATGTGATCTGCCTGGAGCTGCAAAGAAAAGTCTGAGGTCCCCATGAGATGTTTCCAAGTATATATGTGCTCTTAATTTTCTGCTATAATTTGTTTCAAGGAATTTCTTTCAAAGCAAATAAGGGCACAGTTAAAAAGGAGATGGCTTTCACAGAAGGAGGACAAACATTTCAAGGAAAACACCCATGCAGGAATAAACAGCTGGAAACAGCTGGAAAATGACAGACACCTCGATTTGTCTTTTGGGATCAAACTCTTGGGGTCTGTGGGCAAGCTGGGGCTCCTGTGACTGAGTCAGTGCTTTTGGACTATTCATTATGAACAAGAGTGACACTCTTTGTTTACTTCAGATTGCAGTTAGAGATTTTCACTAATGAGTCATCATTATGGGCGGTCGCTGCTGGTAAAAGATCAAAGGTAAAATCCAGTGATGTATAAAAATAAGAGTAATGGTCAAAATCCCCAGGAGGGAAAGGGAAGATTAGGTCACCCACCTCTGTGTACAGTCAAATGGCATCAGTTTGCTGTCTGCCAGCAGCTAAAACTTCCTCGAGCCCGTTGCACCCAGCCTGGCAGAGATTAACACGTAGCAGCATTGCACTTGCAGAATGAGGCCTCCAGCAAAGGAGGTAGTCAACGACATCCTGCTGAGGCTGGAAACATAGGCATCTGATTAGGCTACTTTTTAGCAGCAGAGCAATCAAGCAATCATATCATTTTGCTGGTTATGCTGCTACATCCGCTCATATAGGCAGTTGTGGAGGCTTCTACATCCTCAGAAGTGTTGGCATCTGATTGCCAGCAGCGAGCATATGCTGCCTTACGCATCAGTGTAAGTCTTGGCCTAACTGACCCGTAATTCCCGTTACTAGAGAAGGAGCGGGCCTCATCCCAGCTCCATACCCTGTATGGAGCCTATGTGGGGAGAAGGGAATAAAGAGATGGGCTAGGGGCTGTGATCACGCACTGCCTTGGCAAAGTTCTGCCTGATGGTTTAGGCCCAAGATAAGGAATGCCTTTGTGAAGCCATGGGAAAGGCGTTTTAATGTCTTAAATCTAATCTAGTTTGGAAAAAAGCGAGATTAGCAGCAGGGCATGTCCTTAGCTAGAAGCATGAAAGCTCAAAACTGACAGACTCTTTTGACTCTCCCAGTTGGGCATACTACCCTCCGCAAATATGTCCAAATGCAGTCTCTGATCGGCTCGGAGTTATGCCCATCTGTCTGGATAATAGTGGCATTAACTCACTTTCTGCGTCTTTGGATAGCACCCAAACCCGTTCTGCTCCTCCATGCAGGGGGCAAACGCCAGGCCAAGAGGTGCCTTTTATGGGCAGCCAGGATAGCCCTGAACGTGACATCTGTTCTCCAAGAGGTCCTCTGGGTCTCGCAGAGCCTTTTGTTCATTTTTGCCTCTGCACCGGGGAAGGAAGGATGTTCGCATGCCTAGCTGCCAACAGCTCTGATTGTTTTAGAAGCTCTGACAGCATCTCAGGGTGCCAAAATACGTGCTGTAATAAAATACTGCCCCAAATCCTGGAGCGCTCAAGCCGTACAGTGTAGGAACAAAATAAATTGCAGTAGGGGGCATGCAAATGGTTACTAGGTAGGTCTGGCGCATCCGGTTGACCAGGAATTTGGATAAACTTACAAGGTAATTTTTGCCTTCTAATGTGGAGAAAAATGGAAAAGAAATACTTGAGCCTTGGGTTGAAGGAAGTACAGGTTTTGTGAAAGATGTGGCAAAAGTGTTCCTTCTCTTTCTGTTTGTGACAATGATCATTGTGCTAGCAGCAGGATTGCAAACGGCTCACAAGATCTTTCCAGGCCAGCTTAGTGCAGCCAGACAAGGACGACTAACGTCGAGCCAGGTGTCCCCAATGAGAGCATGCACACAGGTGACCATAGATTGGGTGGGAAAGTGTGAAAGGAAATGTGAGGTCTTGTGGCATGGTCTAGGGCAAGCATGGCATGGTCTAGGGCAAGCACACAGGAAGATTTTTGACAGTGACTGAAGTGATATTAATCTATAAGCTTGCTTACCTGATAGTAACTTACTCCTTTGTCTATTATACTCTGTCTCTCCAAGCCATACTCATGGGTATTGCTAGAAGGCTTCCTGGCTTCTGTCAGCTACAGATCTGGTTAAGGCTGATATGTATGTTACTCTAAATAAACCATCAAATATATTCAAGTGTTTACTGTGTAAGGTAGAGTGTATTTTTAAAGTTAGCTGCTATTTTTCTATAATAATTTTTCAATAACTTTAACATTTCAGGAAAAAGAGAGTTGTGATTTTTATTGCTTTGAGGAAGACAAAACTGTGTTTTCATTCTAGCCATCAGTTTCCTAGATTGACTTTGCTGTCATGAAAAAAACCCACAAAAATTCTTGCTTCTGGACCTTTGGAAAGTAAGGCCAAGCATGTAGAAACCTAGATGAAAATGTAGGCCTAATTTTTCAGGCACGCCTTTCTTAAAATCTTGGTCTGAATGCTTGGAGTGTTTTGTGTCGCTCATTGGCCTTGCAGTCAGCAAAGTTTAAAAAAAAAAAACACATGAATTTTGAGACTGAAGGAACAGCTGCATTGCTTCTCTGCTGTGGCAAAGCTAAGCAAAATACCAGAAAGCATCAGGTAATTTAATAAGGCAATTGCATATGAGACTTAAGTAAAGCATACCAGATACATATGAATGATGCTATTGTGTTATGCTGCTGGTTTGCTAAGAAAGCATCATTTAAATGACTGTGGAATTCTAAGGTTTTATTTTGATGGGAAAAAAAACCCTTAATACACGAAAATTACTGTGATTTGATTTAGAGGATTTAATATATATTTTTCCAGAGTAAGTCAGCTGATTTTTAAAAGCGCACTTCATTCTTCCTCACTTCAGCACTGCCACTGATGTTTTACAAACAGGGCTAATGTCCTATGCAATTAATGTGAAGGTTTGTTCCAGGAGAAAGTCAAGATGGTAACATCCCTCTTAAACAAATATCCCTTTTGACACTCCATCTGCAGTAATAGCTTTGAAGACTGTAGCATCTGTCTAAACTGTAAAATCCTGTGTCCATACTATACAAAGAGATAAAGCAGAATAAAGTGAATTCTGGTTAGGTTAGGTTTTCAGACCTGCGTTTATCTTTACAATGAATGTTAATTAAATGGTAAATGGAAAGTTCATTCTGAAAAGCATGAAAACCTTCAGCTTATTTTTAATATAGTTGTAATTTGACGGAAAAAAGTTTAAGAAAATCCAGCAGAAGATCTCTGCCTTTAGTCAGAGAATATAAACCAGCGTGTCCAGCCAATCTCTTGGTCTAGGTCTTATGTGTTTTATCCATATCTAACCACCTATACTAGTGCAGATTAAAGGAAGCAAATATTTGAATGGCACCAAAGGCCAAGAACGAGTGCTTTCTTTACATGCAGCCAGACAGGCTCCCTGAAAGGAAATCTGCTGAGGGTTACTAAGCACAGAGCAAACACCTTTATTTCAGTAAGGTGCCAAGCCTCAAGCTGTTGGAAGCTGGGAGAATATGAGGGGAAGCTCTATATGCGATTTGTCTGCTCTTCCCCTCTCACTTGGGGCACCTGCTTCGGGCCACTGGCAAAGACAGCATTGCTGGTTGCAATCGACCTTAGGTCTCACCCACTATGGTACGCTTACGTTCTTAAACTAATAGAAGCTTTGACTTTCTTCCTTATCGAGCAATCACAGCAGGGTACAGAGCCCTCTCTGGTCAAGAGTATGAAAGAGAAAATGGCAAAGGACCTCGGTCCTGCATTAGGTGGGCAGTCAGATGCCTCAGAACGGGCTTCTCAAGTCAGGCAAGCTCGTTAGGAACTAACAAAAGCTAAAGAAAGAAGGACACCAAATCTTAAGCCTCCCCAAAGCTGATTCATCTTTTTCACCTACCTTTGGGTAAGTAATCACACACACCTATGATTTTAATCAATGGAGCAGAGGTCACTACTTCTTTGTTAAACAAAGCAGGAAAGATATTTCTGTACTAGCCTTATGGTTAAAACATTTAGCCTGGAAGTGGGACACCTGAGTTCATTTCCTCTTTCCCACCAAAGCATTTCAAAACCACACTGATCTCCTCTCTCCAACCAGTAGAGTGTTCAAACAATCAGTTGACGGGCTGTTTTGCTTGGAGAGATCCTTCCTGCTGAAATAATGCCTTTCTGTGACACAAGCACAAGATTAACTGGGTTTGCAAACGGGTAGCATGATTCTTTAGCCCAGTGATTAGGCTGCTCATCTGAGTAAGGGAGTTTGGCAAGTATTCCAAATATTGATCTGTAAGTTAAAAGATGGGAATCACATCATCTCTATCTTTCTGTGTCTGACAGCATTTTGTGAGAAGTCCAGCTTGGTGGGTATGTGGGAGGTGTGTTTAAAGCTTACCTCCAAGGCCTTAGGAGGAGAGGGAAAATTGCTTAGGGTTTTGGTTCTTCATTAGTTAAGCAGGAGATAGAGTGACTCAAAGTGGTCTTTCTGCTTACATGCAGAAGACTTGGTGCCTAGGGAACTTTGAGTCAGACAGATAGCCTTGGGAAACAGTGGAAGTTAGGTTTTCAGAATCATAATTTCAGCTTCATAATTGTATATGCCAGCAAGCTTGCATTAGGATCTCAACATGAGAAAAGCAAATGCCCTGCAACTGATTTTATGTGCAAATCTGATTCCTTTCATGAAATCAGAGCCACGTCTAGAATGGAAAAGGTCCTGTGATTGCACAGAGCTAGCTCAGGTCTGGAAGCAGCATGGCTATGTTTGCGCAGCCCACTCAGCAGAGCTTTTTAACTTGGGCACAGCGTCTCCTAAGTACAACTTCCTCGCAAGCCTGCACAGCTCTGCGCAGTGTGGGTATACCAGCCTGGTAACTCTGCACCACTTGTCTTTGCACGGTATAGGCCCAGTCTAAGTCTTGTGTCAGATTTAGTGCTTAGTTTGAATTTCCACCGGTATTTAGCTGTATAACATGCTCAATTACATATGTCTTATTCTAATAAACGCTAGTGTCACTGTATACTCAGTGAGACAACAAGCCTGCAGAAATCATAGTTGATCAGGTAATTAGAGCATGCAATGACTTTATGCAAACTGTAATATGCATCCAAAAAGCAAAAATAAATGAAAGGACCACTCCTGTCCTTCCTGAACAAGTGCCTTTAAAAATTCTTCATGCACATTGAGGTAGTTACTCTTGGTTTAGAGAACTACCATCTTATATCACCCAAAGGGTCAGAAATAAGCAGCATATTTCAGGAACATTTGTCTAACCAGTTATACAGACTTTTCTTTCTACTTCGTTTGTCTCATTTCACCACATATGCTAGAATATGTAGAATATGTATACTCCAGGAAAATAATATTGGAATTTAAAGACAACATATTACCATTAATTCTTATAAAAAAGTATGTTCACACTCCTTTTCAGTGTACTTGAACTAGTGGTAGAAAAAGTAGCTTGGTACTGCAAACTATGTGAAAGCTAAATTACCCATTGCAAGGAGTTTGTAGTGTATGTTTGAGAACAAATACATAGTTAATTAGTTTAAATTTCAAGTTAATTAGTTTAAATTTCACAGGAAGCACTTTTTGGTGAAGTATCTGTTCACTGATCTACTGAACGTATTAAAGTCAAGTGAAAGAACTTGTGATATCCTTTAACAATGCATCATGATTTAAAGCCAGATAGGATTTTGTGTAACTTACTGGAAGAGTAGTTGCAAGGCTCTGCAGGATAAAAATGAAATTTTGATAACTACAAAACTCTCTTCCTAATGTTCCTTTTTGGAAAGTACATAGGAAATAACATACTCTTCTGAAATAGGCCTTCAAATTTCAGGCTGCAGATGCCTGCTTGCTTTATGGCAAAGTTTTATGGGGGCATGAAAATGAAGCTGATTATAGATATGTCTGGAGTGATTTTCTATCATTTTTGTTCTGTGGAGTTTTCTTCAGTTAATGTAGACTCTACCTACACTTCTCTGGTGTGAAAGTGGGGAAAAAAAAATCTCAGGAGCCATAAATGTAATATGCAGCTCCATACACGCTGGTGAAGAATTTCTGATAGCATCTTAACAACTGCTTCATGCTCTGCAGCATGTGGGATGCTATGCTTACTCCTCCAGTTGAAACATCCGGTCATAATTATGAGCTTATGATCAAAAAATAATTGATTCAGGCCGTTTAACAGGAAAAACTGCTGTTTTAAACTGCTGAGAATATCTTCCAGAAGAGAAAATGTGGGCTTGGCCTTGGCGGGCTGCTGAACAAAGAAAGGTGCTGTTCATTCTTCATTCTTCTGTTATTTATTTATTCTGCCTTTGCTACTGTTTCACCTTTTTACGCACAGATACCGTAAATGTAAATTGGCTATGTGCCATTTGTAATCCTTGAAAATGTTGTTTATTGTTCCAGAATTTTTCTCCGTATTTCCTTTGCTTTTGCATGTCATTTTCAAAGTTCACTTGTGTTCTTTAAATATATGTAAGTACTTTTTGTGTGCATGAAAAAAACTCTTTGTTTAGGTTAGAAAGGAGAATTGCAGGTACATAATATTTCCCCATAATTTCCTAATAGTGCTCCTCGGTCTTGCTCAACTATATGTTTAAGAGACAAAGACTGTGGTGACTTGATGGGTAAATGTTGAAGACTTTACCTTTCTGGAAGCAGAAGGGCAGAACATACTAGGAAATGTGATCTAAGGCTGAAGGTATCAGCAAATGTGACACCTCATCTTTCAATTCCTTTGGAAAATGCCTGTAGAATTGGTTCTTTGGTGCTGTGGCTGCCAATCATCTGCTGCATCTGCTGCACTCACAGAAGATTTTATTTTTTAAAGAATGATTTCGTGTCAAAGGAGTGAAGTATGGGGTCAGAACATGATTTTTGAAGTCATAATTTGTCCAATTTCCCAGGGCTAATACATTCATTTGTCTTCAAAGTACCATGTCAAATCAAGTATCATAAGGGGCCATCTTAAAAATGCACTGTTAGCAGCCCAGGTTGCTACCATTGGTTTAAGGCTGTGACTCCGTAAGCCTGCTCAGTTGGCAATACAACATTGTCCTGCTGGGCTCTTGTCCCTTCAGTGACAGCTCAGCACAAGGAATGGGACATGATAAGACCTAGATGCTTTAGGTGTTATGGCAGAAAACTTAGTACTGAACATACCCTTTGGCCTCATGTAATAAAATATCTTGTTTTTGTGTGCAGGGTGTTTTCAGTTCCCATACTACTGAGGAAAGAGTGGAAGAAAGTGTCATTTTTTTTTTTTTATTTAAAATACCAATTTTGTTAAAATCAACACAAGAGATCCTGGTATTAGCAGATCTCAACACTCCTGTGAGATCAGTGTTGAGGTGCTTTGCTTAATCAAAAAGTGCTGCACCTTATTTCTCTGTATTTCAGTGCTCAGAAAGCTCTCCAGCTGTACAGCAGGCCAAAATTAATACTCTGTCTAAAACAGAAGCCATCAAAAGCCTTTACTGTGAAAATTTTTGGGTTGAGATCTCTCTTAATGTTACAGGTATCACCAAAGGCTTAAAACGTGACCAGCTATGGCATAAATAAGAAGTGCTCCACAATGTTTGAAGTCTCCATTCACCTGCTCCTAAAGATCGTTATTTTCCCTGAGCATACTGAGCTGTGCAAAGGGCAGAACAAGGGTCTTTTCAGCTATCCTTTTTGGTACTGGTCTGCGAGCACTGGAAGGCTGTTCCGGCTGGTCCCTCTTACGTGCACGCATTGGGCAGGGTAGGGGGTCCCCAACTGTTTTCGATTACTGAGTCCTTGAGAAAGTCCCTCTTCTTGTCCTTGATTTGTAGCTCACTCCCAGTGAAAGAAAGTGGATTAAGCGTCTTCACAAGGAGCACCGGGCTGGCCACATTTATGGATTCTGTGTTTAGTATCTCACAGCTAAACACATCAACAGCTCACATCATCCCCCCACGTCACGTGTGTGGCAGGGAGCTATGGAGATTGGACGGGCGCTTGTGCCGAGGGAAGGGTGTGCGTTTCCCAGCAGCTGGGAGCAGGCAGTGGCATGGGATGCGGGTGGGAGCAGGGCTGGCATAGGCCGAAAAGGCACTTGCGACTCCCTGGGGGAAGCAGCTGGGCTGGGGAGGGCAGGAGGAACTGGGGAAGAGGCACCTGGTAAAAGGGTGGAGAGAGGAACCTGGTTCCAGTCCCTTCAAAGTGCCAGTGAAAATTTGATTTTGCCTATCCTGTTGGGAGGTTTGGGGCATTTTGTGGCATAAGTTTCTAATGTCTGTGAGCAATCTGAGCCTCTAGGCAGGGTCCCTGGAGAGCTTCTATGCTTTTGGTTTTGCAGTGTAGACGTGCAACATAGTTAGGGTCCCACAGAGGCTTTCAGTCTGTGACCAGTTTGTTTTACTTATGACGGTGACATTAAACCAATGATTATATAAATCCCAATATCAGGATGCAGGATCAATCCTGGTGCTTCTCAGACTAAATACAACTAGCTAGCCACTCATTGCTTTGTTCTGACATGGAAAATTTTGATGCTGCCTCACGGTCTTTTGCTTGATACTGATACAATGGTATTTTTGTCACACTACTGTCAGAGCAGAGAAGTTGGGAAGTTATGCCAGACCACAGCTGAATGAAGTTTAATTAAACTTGGAATAAGTAACTCTGAAAGATAAAATTCTTTTATGTTTCAATTATGATGAGGAGGCCTTTTATGCTAACCAAAAAGCTGATTTCAAACTTCAAAGGAATATTTGGAACAACTTCTGTACCCTAAAAATGGAGAATACACTCAGCTGTCTTCTATTCCCTTGCTTCTCTCCTCTCTCCCCCACCAATTGTGGTTTCATTTGACCCAAAAGCATTTCACTTTTGAATCTGATCCTAGCTCAGACTGTAAAAGCAAGTCTTCTATTAAGGCAAATTGTTTAATTGATCAGATTACTTTCAAGGAATGTACAACACTTATTACTTTCCTAAAATTCCATTAGTGTCTTTAGTAAAACATTAGTGGCACGATAACAATATTAATTATTAATCTGCTATTTAAATGTTATGATTTAAAGTCCAATGTCTGCATGTTATGATTGAAACTAAGTAACAGAGCTTTCATCTGCTAGGTTTTCCATTGCTGAGAGGGCTGGTGTCAGAATTTGTGGTGAAAACCAAACTGGGAGAGTTGATTGGAAAAGTTCTCCACCTCCACGTTTTTGCCAGCCTGGCCAGACCTGCAAAAACATGTGCAGAATTGTACCTACTTAATACTCTCACTTTTTCTGCAGGGACTGTTCATGGGCTTAGCAATATTTCTTTACAGAACTGGAATTACAGACATAAGTCCTTACATATTCAACGCCTGACCACCTCTGTAGCAGGCACTGAATTTGTGGCAGACCTTTCTCCAACACCGCAGAGAACAGTGGGGTTTGAGAAAGGGATTAGAGGAGAGGAGAATTTAGGGAGATTACTGAGCTAATGGCTCAAGATATTTCCTATTTATCTGGTTGTAAGGACAGCATATCCTAGGCTAACTGACTTTTAAATGTGGAGCTCCCCCAAAATATCATCTAATTATTTCTAGCTCTACCTACTGTGAAAGGTGATAGGAGAAGGAAAAAAGTTACAGTTTGACTTGGCAAAGCTCCAGTTCAGCTGTGGACTTAATCTCTGTGGATATTTTATTGGCTTGTAAACCTTAGTGCTGCATGCTAGTCCTTATAATACGTATACAGAGGGGTGTACCGTGGTATTTTAATATCTCCGCATGATCCCTGCGCACTGAGAGATGCTATAACCACCATGGAGAAGATTTCAGTACAAAGGAAATCTCCATTTCAAACGCGTTCAGTGTTTAGTCAATAAACTCATCTGGCTTTAGGCTTAAAAAGACATCTGTGGTAGTATAAATCTGGCACCATCACTTTTAGGAAGAAAAGATCTTTCTGCTTCTTCCCTGGCACAACTTGTCTCTAAAGAAGCATCACTCCAGAAAGAAAATCCTTTTCAACAGACAAGCACTCCCAGAAGTGTGTATTAGCTATCAACTCAAATGAACCTACATGTAAAGGACACTGAAATCTCACTTGCCACCCTGCCCCTCTGGGTGCTGTATGGGTTCCCAGGCACATTAATTATACTTTGCTTGGCTCTTCCCCAGAGAATCCTGAATAACAGGGGCAGAGGCTGCTGAGCTCAATCACCGCAGCTTATATTTTGTTCCCCTGAGAGCATCTTTAATTAATGCGATGCTTATTCTCAGCAAACATGTCAACTCTTCCATCTCATAGTCATTTATTAGTGGCGCAGCCTCATGTGTACCACTGATGGAGATACCGTTTGCTGGTGTTATGTAAATAAACTCTTGTAGTTGTGGGAAGTTTAGATGTGGGACTTGAATGATTAAATATAAAGAGATGCTGGCAAGGTGGCAAGCTGCTAAGTGTGACCTAGTTCAGCTTCTTTTATCTGTTTGCAAAGCAGAATCCCTGTGGAGTGTTTTTTGTGAATGCTGTGGTGATGGGAGCTGGAGAAATTACTGTAAATGCTGAAGCTCGTCTGAGAAGAGCAGTTTGCAATGACTTTTGAGATTTTAACATTTTGTTCTAGCTTTTGATAAAACAGTTCAGGTACACATTTTCTTTTCTCCTTCCCTATGGAAATTCCACCCTGGAGTTGGAAAATGATCATCAATATTAGTATATTCTTGCAAAAATCATTTTTGTGTTAATAAAATGGTGTATTTTGAGGAAAATCATATTTGGAGAGACTGTATATGACTAGTTGTACTGAAGTGGAGAAAAAAGGAAAAAATTAAGTCTTCCCAGGAGCTTTTTGGTTGCCTTGTTATAACAAGACCATATATCCCTAGTTATAGCTGATGTCTTTTAAACCTCTAAAAAAGCTGCTATTTAATACTCCATTCTGTAAAGCACTTACTCATACCTCAACTTGTTTTAGGCTAGAATTTAAAAAAGGTTCCCTAAACTTAGATCCTACAAGGTTTTGTGTGGCTGATGCCTAGCGTGGTTTTTAAATGGTAGCTGTGCGTACAACACTGACAGGAACAGGAATATCTTCGTTTGTGAGTTGTGTGCCTGGAAAGCCAAGTGCTCTAATATCCCTACGGTTGTACTTACAAATGTAGAGGGCTTTTTAACTGTTGAGGCAAATCTGGAAATTTGCCTTGTAAGCACTTCTCCCACCCTACTCCAAGAAATCTGAAATTTAGAGTGGAAAAAAACCCACCCCTAACTGTTCAGCAAGGGTGTGGGTTGCTTTTTATGATGGGTACAATGCCTGAGGGCCTTGTGAGACTGAGAGAGCAAATCCAAAAGTACAGACAGCACCATCCTCTTCAAGTGGAGCTCATAAGGTAAAACAGCTCAGAGACCTAACATTGTTAATTGCTGCTTCTCAGAGCTTTATGAAAATATATTTTGGTTTATGTGGTAAGATCTGAGCTGGCTGCAGTTCTGTTTCTTCATGGCAAGAGAGCGAGAACTGGGTATAATTGCTGACTGGTGGTATAAATACTTACCTCTCAGCCCTGCCAGCAGTCAAAGGCTGTTAGCAATTCCCTGCCTCTGGTAAACACTTACAGTCCATAATTATAACCATTTCTCACCCCTCTCCCTCGGTGGAACTAACCTGCTGCCAGCTACCTGATTTTTGCAGTACTTTTGCAACCGAGCTTTTTATGACAATCTGGAGGGTGTGAGCCATCATGTGGAAAGCTCTATTCTGGAGATAGGACTAGCAATGAGATGCCACTATTTGGGGTTATAGCATGTGCTGTTTTGCTGGCTCAGTGACATCCCAGGGAGGAAGGACATGCCTTGCCTTTCCCCTTCCAAAAAATGACTGCTGTTTTGGCTGTGTCCTGACTGTGGTTTTCAGAATTGCATCCTTATGGTTTGGAGAACTTTAAATATGAGCCACAGGAGAAGGTAAGGTGATTTTCTCCAGAAGGCTTCTCTTCAGGGCAGAAGACGTTTACAGAGCATTGCTTCTTGAAGGTTGAAACAGCTCTGGTAAAATGCCTTTCCTGTTAAAATAAGAGCAGGATGGCAAGGGAGCGAGTCAACAGCAATAAGCAGATGCGTGCAGAGCTTCCCAGGGCACCGCTTCCCAGGGAGCTATTCATCCCCTGTCTACCCCAGTCCCTGTCTCAAGCTCTGCTACTGAGTCACTCTCCTGTCCGGCTCCATGGCCAGCAGGCACTGCTACTCTTCCCTTGCTTTTTCTTTGGCTCTGCTTTCTGACTTTGCTGCTACTTTAAAAGATTCACCTGAAGCACTGGAGCCTTACAAGCTGCTGAAGAGAAGATGCCGATGCTGTTCAGAGAGCGGGGAAGGGAGATGAGCCCAGGAGGTGAGCAGAGGTGTACCATTGAACCTGAGATGGCCAATGATCATAAGCGATTATTTAAGGATGTTACAACTGACAGTCATTGGCTAATCGATCATATATTTTCTCTTCTATTTCTTAAGTACACAGCTGCTGTGTTTGTGCCATCCCACCATCAACAATACACCACTGTTGTTTCTATCAAAAAGACTGCTCTGTGAACTCTTTGACAAAAGGATGGCATTTGCCACTACATAAATAGGAACAATGAAAACTTTCGAATCAGGGACTTTCTATTTAACCTTCGCCATTGCCATGTCTTCTGAAACCATGACCTTTTTCAACCTTATAGCAACTTTGCTAATTTTCATCTTCTCTAGCTTCAGTGGTATATTCTGGCATAGACCTATCCTGATTGCTACCGATGTCTAGAAATAGATAGCACCGCAAAAAAAAAATCAAATCGGCTATCCAAAAACTTTATCTGGACTGTCATAATTTGTCTTTGGTAACAATTTATTGCTTTTAATTTCCTTTCTCCTTTTTCTCCATGTCTTCAGTGATCCTTTTGCTCAAAATCTGCCTAAAGCTGCTCTGTAGAGAGATGATGCCTCACTTTGGAGATGAGGCCAATTCACACCAAAAGTGCAAATGAACACAATTTTTCTTCTGCTCTTCTATATTTCTGTATTACAGGCATATACAACATGACTTGGCACAAATAGTACTTGTGGCTCCAGAAAAATCCTCTCAGAACACTATAAAGCAGTTTTCATAAGCAGAATTTGACACCACAAAATTTCCATGAATATTTGATCATATAAAAATAGGTTTGTTTTGGCTGTGTTTGTCATCCTTTCATGTAATATCATTGCAAATATTCTAACAAACAAGTTTGCTGGCAGCTGTGCTAATGGGAAGAATACATTCTAAATGAATTCTAGACTATTCACATGTAACACGCTTTGAAAGTGCTTTTGGATATCTCTTGCCATGAATCTGAATTCAGTCTTATTTCAGCAACGTTCAGATGTGCTCAACATCTGAACTGATCTCTTTGGAGTTATCTTCACTGGGATACAAAAGCAGTATCGTGGCTTTTGTCCACTGAAAATTAACAACTTTTGTATTAGAAATATCGATTATACAACAAGGAAGTTACTGTGTACAGTCTGCTTGCCAATAATTATGTATGTGGAGTCATGGCTCTGCTCCAGAAGTAGTTCTGGAAAAAAGAATTAACATGAAACATTAGAAACTGGATAACTACAGCCTTGGAAAAAAATGCTAATTATAATGAATTATTCCATCCACTGTAATTCTAAGTTAGGATTGATGTGCAGTGGAGGAAAATTGTTTTGGAAAGAGTGTTCAGAATGTGTCTATGTCTGCTCAAGCCAACATTAATTCTCCTTTTATGACAAAATGAATCCCGAATATAAAAAGGATAGTCCAAAAAGTCCTTTGTTGCGATTTCTCTTCCTCGGTTTCTGAGGGGCTTCCGATGATAAAGCCCGTGATAAAGCACACCTGTGAGCAGCATCTGCAACTATCAACTGTGTTATCGGAATGTTTTTGTTACATGCAGTGATATGCTCTGAAAAAGTTTTTCAGCAACATATACTACTTGCCCACAGCGTATCATTGAAAACAGTGTTTAGGACTAGCATCTTAGCATTCAGAACCAGCACTCTGAGAATTCTGTTTTTGTGCAAATCAGTTGTGGTTTATTTTTTCTATAGATGTCCATTCTATTCTTTCAGAATAAGAAGAAATCTAGTATAAATGCTTGTGTAGATTTTATTAAAACAATTAGATTAGTTCTAAGCTTACTTTTAAATTTAACTACATTGACTGCTTTCTAGTGTATGAAATTACTCTGTTAGTCTTATACTGCTGGGTTTTGCAAGTTGTCTACTATAAAAGAAAAGGATAATATCTCTGCAAAATATCTGAACTAGCTCGGT
Source organism: Struthio camelus (assembly GCF_040807025.1). Taxonomy (NCBI): domain Eukaryota; kingdom Metazoa; phylum Chordata; class Aves; order Struthioniformes; family Struthionidae; genus Struthio; species Struthio camelus. Next base: position 35,990,086 of record NC_090982.1, read on the forward strand.
AAGTGTTTGCTAAATAAAAAAAGATACAGCACTTGACATTCTTTTCTCACCATTCTTTTGAAAATTCTTGTCCCTGCTCGGCTGTCTCCATAAAGAGGAATAAAGCTTGAATCTCTCTTGTTGATGGTTTGCTGTTGTGACCGTTTGGATGAATGTCTTGATGTTTTTATCAGTGTTAGTGTCACCCCGTTAAGAAAGCAGTAAAACGCAGTATACCTTTCTCTCAGCTTTTCTTAGTATTGTAAAATAAATGCATACCCATGGTGTAGTCCAAGTCTCACATTGGGCACTGGTAGATATCTCGTTACTTTTTTGCATGAACAAAGAGAATAGTATTACCAATAATTTGTAATATTATTTTCAAAACTTGTGGCAAATAGTGTTTGTTCAGGTTATTCTACATGCCATAGTCTCTTCAGCGGTGTGGAAAGATACTTGGGTTATGCCCAAATGATCTCGCTTGGGTGCTTGAAAGTATCGCTGTGTTCACAGTAGTGAACCTTTGCTAGGAACTAATTGGTTTGATTCCTGCTTGAAGCTAATTGTTCTGGCTGGGACATCTCACCAGCAGAGCCAGGCATCCTCCTGTTTATGAAATTAGCTCACCCAAAGCTGACGTGTTTCGGAGTGGCCCTGCTTTCTGCTGCCTGGGTGTCTTGGGAAACACTTGGAGTGTGCTTGTTAGTGCAATCTATTTGGGGCTGCAATATTCCCTATATACTAAAAAGAAGATATCCCAGTAGGTGATATCCTCTCCACATTTCTGGGTGGCTTCTTGCCTTCTGAGTCCTGGTCACCCACTGGGAGACCCAGGAGTCTTTGCACTGGCTGGACAAGGCCCTTGGTGCTTCTGCGGAAGAAACAGAGCAGGGCAGGCTTTGTGGTCACGGGGCAATTCCTGGAGTGCAGGCTGATAGCTGTGTGTTACTGTGAAGTGCACACAACCACAGAAAAGCAGATGCTAAGAAGAGATAAACTCTTTAAGGTTGAATAGTGAGATATTTTATCTATACTTTAAAAAGCAGAAGATAATAGTAAAATTAAATGAATTGAAACCCAGAAAAATTGAAAGCAAGCATGTACTGTCCTGATTCTACTTGGGCAATGCTGACATCCTGCATCGCTTAGCAAAATACTCACTTGTTTGGAAATCACATTTCTCTGGATTAGTTTTGGGCTTCCAGTATTTCTTCACAGTGTCACAGGACTGGAGAACGTGCGTGTGACCTTTTCGATGTTTTGCTCCTGAGCACGTGTCATGCAAGGTGCCATGCAAGCACACTGGCAAGGATGTAAACTCATCATGAATCAAAAGTGTGTACAGCAGCATGCTTTTCAGCAAGAAACACACAGCTGGTCAGAAAATTTCTGAAAGAACAATTTTCTATCAGAAAATGATTAGCTTGAATGAATACACTCTTAGCAATTTCTGCATAACGAAGAAGACATCAAGCTGTCATTTAGGCAAATGCCCATTTTTGTGGCTTTCTAGACTGCCCCAGATGCACACCTGACAAGTACAGGTAGGGCTCCCTGGGTTCCCCAATGCCTGTGCCTGTGGCTGTGGGCTGCTCGGTGCTGCACTGGCTGTGCCAGACCGGAAAGCCGGGATCCCCTACAACCACCCGGAGACTGGCAAAGTGCACAAGTCCCAGCTTTCCAACTCTCCAGGTCCTTGGTGGCGCTCTTGGCAAAGCTGGGAAATGGAGAAGTCCTGTGAACTCTTTTTTTGCCTTCCTCCTTCTGAAACATTGAAACCTCCCCCTTGGGAGAAGTCTTTGGTGTTTTCAAAAATCCACGTGTTCAAATTTGGGGCTTATCTGCCAATTTCGGTGCTAGAAGAACCCCAGAGCCTCACTTTTTCGTGGACGTGCCCAGCCGCTTCACTGCCGCTGCAAAGTAGGAGCTCTGCCGGCCATCTGTGACCCTCTGCGCCGTCAGAAGCGGTGCGCCGAGTTCGGCAACACGGCCGCCAGGAGCCTCGCGGGCAGGCCCGGGGCGGCTCCGCCTCGGCGAGGCAGGATGCGTGAGGCGGGGGCTAGCCTTTTCCTCTGACTTCTTGACGGCGCTGAGCTATAAAATAGTCCTACACACCTGACTGGGAGTTTTGCCAGAAATACGCGCTTTCATCTACACTGCCGCCTTCACCTCCTCACGCTGCCGGACGGGGCTGTAGCCCGTCCTCACCACCAAAACCTCTCTTATGTATCGGAGCGCTGGCTCGGTCTCCACGCCGTGGCGTTTTCCGCAGTGCCGCTCGGTGGTGGCAGGAGCTTCCCCCGCTCCGTGGGACGCCGAGGCCGGGAGGCGGCAGGACCTCGGTGGGTTTCCCTCTCCCTGTGGTTACATCTCGTGCCATTCAGCTCTTCGGGGCTTCCCCTTGAGGCCCGCTTCCTCCACCGAGCTCCCGGCCCTTCTCCCCCGATTAAGCCTCATAAAAACATATTTCTGTCTGAACCTCCGGGTGCGGAAATCACCAGCGCCTGCACCCTGCCGGCTCGACCAATGCGCGGCACCTTGAACTGGCTTGAACCAGCCCCGGGGGCTGGCGGGTGGGTGGCCCCATGCCCTTCGCAGAAGCGGGGCCACCTCTGCGCAGAAACCGCCTGGGGCGGCCGCCGCAGGATCCTGCCGCCGCGGGGCCGCCTCCCCGGCCGCCCCCGCCGCCCGGCAGCTTTCCAGTAACAGCCCGGGTCGAGGAAACCCCGCCGCTGCGCTCGCCGCCGCCACTTTCTCGTAAGCGGCCGCCCGCCCTCGCCTCAGCGTGCCCAGCGTGGCGGAGCCTCCTCGCCGCTGCCCACCTGGCCCCGAGGGGCCGATCCTGCCGGCAGGGCACGGCCCGTGTGTTTGTTGGGAGGGGGGGACACCAAAAAAAGGCATTAACCCCAGAGAAAAGAGGTGCCTCGGCCCATGAGCGCACCCCGGAAACGCAGGGCCCAACATGGCCGGCGAATCTGTAGCCCGGCAGCGGAGAAGTTTGCTCTTCGCGCCTCAGCCGCGCTCGGCATGGGGACGTTTGTCCGCGAGCGCCCGGTGGTTGCCCCACAGCGCTGTTCGCCAGCGTTGGGTTTTGCTCTGTTTTTGCCTCGCCGGTGAACGATGAGCCTGAGCCAAACCAATTCCCTTTGGCCTGCTCATAGCGACACTGGGTCCTTCGGTAGGATTTAATACCCTGTAGGCCCCTCTGTTTTGGTGGGTTATTGCTGCTTGAAACCAGTTTGAGGCGGAGAAGAATCGGGCTGCTTTCGCTTTCCCCACCAAACCTCTGGAAAATGTTCAGGACTGGAACAATATCCTATTCTAATGTTGTAACTTCTTGGTATAATAATCCATTTTAAAGAGCACTCTGACTGACGGCGCAGCCCCGTTATTACAGCTGACCTGCGAAGATAAATTACTGTGTTCTTTGAAATTTATTACAAATGTACTCTCCGATCAAATGCAAGGCAATTGGGAATAAGCCAACGTATTAAATCTAGGCTTTTTCGCTTACGGGGATATCCCAGCCTGCCTCGCCCATCCCTCTCCCGCTCTTTTTGTGCCCAGTTTTCCAGGGCAGCTGGCAGTCGTGGCCTGCTGGAGCACCCCTGCCACTCCAGCTGTTGGAGGAGCGAGCTGTCCCCTGACAGCAACCTAACGCCGTAAATGAACCGGAATTGTCGCAGATAAATTCCTGGTGTTGTGTTTTGTACCCCACCCTTTCTCTCTTGTGTCTTGTCACACATGCCTGGCTTGCAGACCTTTGTCGTTATATGTAATGAGTAATACCTGCTTATATCTAGGCACTTACCTAGTTTGTATCAAGATTCAGATGTTTGCCGTTTCTATGTTTTAGGTTTATCTGCCTATTTCAGAAGGTTAGCTTCTTAAACTGATTTACAATTTATTGGCTAGACTTATTTTTAGTTCACTGTGCTGAACTGATTTAGGGTTTACGTTTGAAGGTGTGGCTTGCTGTAAGACATAGGCTTACTCTATGGACAGCTGAACTGAGCTGGTGCTGTCCATATGATAATGGCGTGCTGCTCCACAGTTAAATATTCTTTCCTGCACTGCTCCCTCAGTCAATATTTAAAGAACCATTAATTCAAACATTAAAATCGAAAGCCAGCTGGCATAGCAAACTTGACCCAGGGTTGTACCAGGTTAGGCAACATTTGTCCTACATAACAAAGCCGAGTATTATACATCCTGGAACATGCTCATACAAAACAGTGTAGATGAAAGAGAAGCACGTCAGCCTGGCCTGTAGCTGTCTGCATGTGCGTATACAACCGGCCTCGGTGCAAACACCGCTGCAAAAAGCACATCTCACAGTTCTGCTGTTTGTCAGTAGCTGTTGGAGGCCACCATAGCAAAAAGGCACCTAGTCAAAGAAATGGCTTTTGAAAATTTTAGCTCCTCCCAGCTCCCGCATATGAGGGAGGTGAAGTCTTCCTCGGTTTGTGCACTTCACAGTGCCTGGCATTTGAAATAATTTGGTAAAAAGGAAAGAAAGAAGACTTAGTTTTAACAAGAACTGGAAAAGATAGCTGAAATCAGTGATAATTTGATGTATTAAACAAGTTAAATATCCATTTCCTTAAATGTCTGTGTATTTACCCAACAACATAATTAATGGTTGCATAGAAAGTGAATTTAATACATTAAGCAAAGCAGCTGTATGAATTTAAGGGTTATATCTTCTGTTTAAGCAACTAATACATCCACTCATTTTTCATACTTATATTAGTGCACGGTAATAGGAGTTTCAATACACTTTATTTTCAGTACATAAATATGGGACAATCGTATGTACAAAACATGAATACTTTGCACAGAGGACCAAAATAACAGCATGTAACATTTCAGTTCCTGTCATGTGTTTTTTAGAGATTTTTTCCAAGTAAAATAACTTATGACCATTTTGCTGTATTCATAGTACACACCTGTATATGTGATTTCTATATACACATATTCTTTATTTAGAAGCATATATAATATTATTATCCTGAAAGGTGTTAATGATTTTCATTCATTTCACAGATACAGATCTTGCTAAAGGATACGCTTCCTTTGAGGCAGATGAAAGCTGCAAGTGATCCTGATCCTCTTTTCATAATGATAGCTGAAATCCGTGGAAGCCATCACTCTTCCTCAGTCGCTTCTTGGTCGCAGTGTAAAGTCAGAGCACTGACTGATTTTGTCGTGGCTGAGATTTGTTGAAAATAAGTAAGCGTATCTGACGTAAGAGAGCAAGGGGTAGAAAATGGATGGCAAAAGAAGAGTTGATTGAGTGTAACCAGAGAAATGTGCTAGCTCCAGTTGGCTTGGACCTGCTGAAGAGGTGAACATGGAAGCTGTGAGCAATGAAACAGCTTGCTACTTGTTTGTAATCTATTCATGGAACCACACTTAGTTAATTCTTTGAAGATCACACCAAATAATTACCTGATTTGTGCATGTTGTTTTCTGTGGCAAATCACCACCACCTGGTTGATCCGTCAGGCCAGTATATACGAGGCACAATTTAGAATATGTGATGCTCCAGACAAATCTTTAAGCCGCGTGAAGATATGATAGATAAATGTAAAAGAATTTAAATGCTGAAGCCAGGGTTCTGCAGAAGAAGAGGATTCTGTTCTGGCTTGTGTTAGAAACAATGAGTGCCACTAGGGTCTAGTATTCATCTGCAGATGAGGTTGTGCATGCTTCTTTTCATAAAACTTTGTTCCTGCTTTGTTCCCTGTGGGTTTATCAAAGTTCAGATTGAAATTTTAGGGTCTGCACAATTCCTGACTGAAATGAGTGACATTTCCAAAGCAGATAGCTGAGCTTGGCTTCTGTTTTGGATCAGTTCCAACTAGAAATGGTGCCACAGTTCCCAAGAATGAAATCGAGGAGGAGTATTTTTCCATGTGGCAATCAGAATTAAAATATTATCTGTGCAGACAGCACCATGCTTTGGAGCAGATATTTAGTATTTGAAAGCAAGGATCTGCCCTGAGTCAAGGATGCATCTCTTGAGGTCTCCTCTTTTTTGTTTTTCCCCAAGCTTAGCCGTGTGATGGGGCTTAGTCTAGCTGACTGATTTTTGACAGAACTGCGCTGAGCACGTGCTCTCAAAGCTTCAACCAGTGATTTCCTTGCTGTTCTTCTTATGGGTGGAAGGTATGGCCAGAGCAAGGAGAGCTCCTCATGTTCTAAATGCTCCCTCTGCTGGTGCTGCCTTGGAGGAAGAGGAGGAAATGTCATGATGGAGTATCTGGGGTGGGAGATCTGGGAACGGAGGGAGGCAGGAAACGTAGCAGAAACGGAGGTGGTCTGTGGAGCATGTTGTTCATAACGGAAGGGAGCCAGGAGCCAGGGTACATGGACAAGGATAGGAGACAAAAAGAGAAGATGGAGCTCTGTGGAGAAGGTGAGAAACAAGAATTGGGAAAAAGCAGAGAGGGCAGGAGGCCGAGACTCCATGGGGGACGAGCTGAGGTTTGGCATATGGGTACCCAGTGGCAGGAGCACACTCTCCCTCCAGGAGATGACTGAAGACATGAGACTTGATAAGAGTGTTGGAAATTTACCCAAGATTTGTACTCTGCCTGACGAGTTGGGGTTTGGACAACGATGCTTGGGATTATCTGCCTGACGAGTTGGGGTTTGGTCAACGATGCTTGAGGTTATCAGCCTTTTGTGGAAAATTAAAGATGTTGTGTTTAAAACATTCAATGTTGTAAAAACAGTTAACTGAGAAGTGAAAAGCTGTCAGCCAAACTTGGAAAAGTTCAGTTAGGAAATGTCACATGGTGATAGACTTTGTAAAGGTGTAACCGTGTAACCTTTGTAATGCAGCTTTGTGAGATGTAATACATATCTCAACTGCATGAAAAAAAAACCTTTAGAGCCTGCTATTTAGCACTCTTCACTCAAATGCTTGAAATTAAGGAAATGTCAAATATTGGGGATTCTTAGTCGACTTTATTTTGGCCTTCTTTTCTACCCATTGAGTGAAACAATTTTACAATGGAAAAAGAATGATTTCGTTAGATAATTGTGTCATAGTGTAAATGTGCAGGGTCTTGAACGTGCTTGTGCGGACAGTCTTAATAACAGCATTTCATAACTTCAGGGTATGCTGCATTTCTTTTCCTATGTATTACAAAAACAGTTTCCTAAGATGTTTTTTAAACTAATACATCCTTCCACTTTTTCTCTTCACCTGTAAAATCCCCCTAGCTGCACGCAACAGGCTGGGCTAGGACGTTGAGTCTCGGCTGGGGTTCTTACTGCAGCACGAAGCACAGTCACTGGCTGGGGAGGCGGCTTTCACCTTATAGGTGCTCACTCATGAGGAACAGTCCTGCTTTACCTATTTCTTTCGCAAAATGACAGTGCTCTGGCAGTCGCTTGTGATGGTATCTGATAGTGGTGGTGCTCTTACGATGCCCCTGGCAGCGTAATATGCCTCCACTTAAGGGTGTTTGTGTTCATCTCGTGATGGTCAAAATTTTCTGAAGGCAAATGGACATTTTCCCAGGTGCCTATTTCAGTGAAATTGCTTGGGGAAAAGAAAAGGCATCGATATACTCAGAAGGCTTTCTGAAATTTGCTGTATTTCTAAGGCCTTCTTTCAGGCTTCTTTGTATTGGAGTTGGATTGGACTGAACAAACCTGTGGACCCTCTGTTGGTGATGCGAAGGCCCTAGGATGCTGTGTGCCAGTCTCTGGTGGGCAGCAGGGTAGGCTCCGCGTACATTGCTGCTCCTGCCTGAGTGTTTGTGAGTTGGGATAACAAGTAAAGAGAGGATATGAGGAATTAGGCGAGTCAAATGTGTGAGTTCTGAGCTCTTGGATACATTCAGAGAGCAAGACAAATTGAAAGAAGATAGGAGGATGTTTGAAAATAAACAGGACATGGCCAAGCAATCAATAACTGCCTGAAAAAAAAAACCCAAAAACCCTGTTAACTCAATCAGAATCAAGGTTCTCAGCAAAGCAAATATATGTAGCCAGTCTTGAAATACGTAAAAGGGTGCTTTAAAAAAGAAGAGAACAGTCTGTCTTCCATGCCCATGATAGTGAAGCACTGGAATGACTCGCTTGGAGAGACTGTGGTGTCTTCCTCACTGGAGGTTTTGCAGAACAAGCTGGACAAACAGCAGTCAGCAATAGTCTACGTATAGTTGGGACAGCCTTGGGACAAGGGGAGGGATAGAATATTGGCCCCACGAGGTAGAATGACCTCATGAGGACATTTCCAGCCCTATTTTTCACCAATGCTGTGATACTACCACTGTGCTCGTATTCTTGCTTGTCCCTTTTTTGCTGCACTGCCAGATGTGCCTCACCGTTGTGCAACTTCTGCAAAACAAGGTTGTTTATGCTGAGCAAGGCCTTTTGCGTATTACTGCAACAACACTCCTAGGAGCAAAATTGGGGCAGGTGTCTTCTGAACACCAACTCTTCTTAAAATGTCGATGAGCTGTTTTAAAGCATTTCTGGAGTATGCTGCATGTACTGCATGGGTTGTTCCTAGGTATAATCATTCTGTCTCAGGTCAGCCTGTACAGAGAGCGGGAAGGGGCACACCTCTTTGCAGACTATTCTAGCCTTGTCCTTCCAGATCTAGTTGTTCTGAGGAGAGCAAGGGTAGAGTCTGTGCCACCAACACAAGGTAGACATTGCATGTTGCATCTGTCCAGTGCCCAGTGAAAATGTCACAGATCATACGGTGCTTGTAATCAGTAGCAGCTGTCATCCTTACATGAAATAGAAGTAAGGTCCCCTTTTTCTCTTACATGCAGACCCTTCGTTTGTAATTTGTGGTATACTGTCAGACAGTATAAAGAGGCACTGCAGTGTTATAATACTGCAAGCTGCAGACCTGATCCAAGAAGTTCTTTAGGGTATATGAGCAACCCTGTTTATTGGATTCAATGAGACTATTCAGATGCTTATAGTTAAGCATATGCATAAGCTTTTTGCAGGAGGTAGGCTTGAGGAAAAACATTTTCTAATATTTTTATATTGACAATTTCCATAAGCATCAATTTACTTTATAAAAATCAAGTGTGGAGCAAAGCAACTTTATTAGCACATACCACTGCAGTACATATGTTGCAATTTCGCTATTGCAACAGGTGTTTTAGTTTGTTAAGACCTAGGGATCAATAACTAAATTTACAGAAAAGCCAGCTGCTTAGGAGGAGAGTTAGGGGCTGTTTTAATGTGTCAAGTACTATTTCCTTGGCCAAAACTGAGCCTCTGAAACAGTATCTTCCAAAGCATACCAATAACAGCCTTCTTCTTCTGCAGTCTCAGACTTAAAAAAAAAAAAAACTGCAAAAAGTATTCTGGCACACTGATCTTATTTAAACATCTCTTGCTCCCAAAGAATACAAGGTCACTGAGCCCTGCAGAATTAGGTATTATTAGGTCTTCCAGTGCAAGCTATTCAGTTAACCAATGCATGAAAAATCAGTAATTGTCTAGGATGTTCTCTATTCCATTTATAATTCTTCTACAATTTAAAACACGTGACATGTACCACTTCTTTGAAAGAAGTTATGGACCTTACATAGAACAGGCCAGTATTGCAATATGTATCATTGTGCTAATCCAAAGCCTAGAATAGATTAATTCTGATGGGTTTAAAGTTCTTTAGGAATAAAAAAGGAATAGCTGGAACTATATTCATGTAAATATGTATAGATATACTTGTGTCTGTATTTATAAAAAAAAGGATGCTGTGGATTACCTCTATTTTGGCAATTTAAAATGAATGGGATTTTTTTTTCTGAAATTACTTGGGAATAGTAAGAGGAAAATTTGATAAGAGTCATCTAGGAGTTGCATTTAGAAAAGAAACTGGATGCAATACATACTGGAGGAAAGTTCCTCGATGCCAATAGGTATATAAAAGTGTAGCTGTGTTTGGTACTCACATTATCAGTAATCTGTTCCCAGCGCTTGTACCAAGGGCAGCTTGTGCCCTGCTGCCAGGTAACTCCCCAGGGAAGTACAGAGGCCACAAACCCTGCTCCTTGGCTGCCGTGGTCCTTTTGACCAGCCTGTGCCTGCCGTCTTCAGGCCTCGCTCCTGCCTCCCCGCTCTTGGACTGGGCCAGCGGAGCCTAAGTAGCCTTCCTAAGGGCGTGCAAGCCCCCTTCGGGTCCAAGGGTTACAGAAGGAGTGCCAGTGTTGCCTATCTGCTCGCCAGGAGGTCTGCACCCCTCTCGGTGAGGTACTCACCTTCCAGAGTCTGCTGCGGTGCCCATGAAGATCAATGGGAGGACTGCATTCGACCTGGGTGCCAGGGAAAGTTGCTGAATGAAGTGAAAAAGTGAGCAAATACTGTAATGAGTGCAAAATGAATTAGTTTTTAGTATTATCTCTGATAGAAGCTAATAAACGGCCTTAAAGTCCCACAAGCCTAGTAATTGCCAGTTTTGAACTTCAGGATAGGGCATAGTTACACCGCCACTTGGGTTCACAATGTGAAGAGATGACTGAGCTATGACCCCTGTCTAGTACAGTAGTTTTCAAGTTCTTAAAGGTTTATATTTTTACCTGACAAATTCCTTGACAAATATTTAGTGGGTCTTTTGTGAGTATCAACAACAAAGCTGTAGCTTTGTTTTAAGAAAAAACTCACAGAACAGGAAATGCTGTCTGAAATAACTTCTCTTTGACACTCTTGTAAAATTCGTCTGTGTAATGCTGTTGGGTTGCAGTTACATATAGTTGTCTCAGCACCAACACCTTTTCCCTGTTCTGGTTTCTGTGACTTTTTGCACTCCAGAATGCGGTCACAATGTTGACATGTCGTTACATTCAGTGAGTCTGTGGTCTGTAATTTATTTTTTGATTACCAAAAAAGAATAAAGCTGTCTCATTTGAAAAGTAGATAGGTTTGTTCTACAAACATTTATATGAGTTTTTGTTATGATTTATTCATTTCACCCCTAAGAAAGATAAACTGCCTGCAGTTTGGTCCCATTTCCCCAAATGTTAGGTTGTGAGGTGCTTTTTCACAAGACCAATTTAAAACTAAAGCACTAATCTACTGCAAAAAACATTTTGATCATCATTTTGATGATCAAAAAATCCTTTAAACATCTGACTCCAGACTCAGGTGGATGTGCAAACTGAAGCTTTCTAAGTGCATTTGCATTCCTGACAGTCAGTTTCTGAGTTCAGAATTATTCTCTTCCATTTCCGTGCCTAATGTCAAACGTTTAAACTGAACCCAAGTGCACTGCCCTGAACTCTTTCCCTTGTCAAGTGAGCATGATATCGCCAGCAGTAAAAAGAAATAAAGATTCCTGAAATCGGGACTTAAGGCCAAAGAAAGAAGAACAAAACTGACCATGAGGCAGTTTAGCTTAAGTGATCTTTGGAGGATGTTCATTACCAGAAACTCTCTATCTCCTCCAAACGTAAAACAAGAAAAATAACTGTAGTGCTTCAGTTCTCACAGAATCGCGGAATCACGGAATGGCCAAGGTTGGAAAGGACCTCTGGAGATCGTCTAGTCCAACCCCCCTGCTCAGGCAGGGTCATCTAGAGCATGTTGCACAGGATCATATCCAGGCGGGTCCCTCTTCCACTTAATGTTTCCTACCTTAACTATTCCCTCCTTGGAACCTTCTGCAGCTCCTAGGATGGGGCAGCTTTGCACCTCCTCAGACCAGCTGCGCATGAGAATGGCATTGCATGGAAACTCGGCTCTAGATGGACCTCAGGAGTCACAGCTTCTCCAAAATATTCAGCTGCCAGCAGCCTCCTATTTATTTCAGCTGCCAGACTGGTTTAATACCCTACAATTGGAGTGAAGAGCATCAGGCCTTTCCTAGCAATTCATTCAGTTGTAAACAGGTACAGGAGTTTCTTTTTCCTCTTTATCCTGCTTCAGCAGGCAAGACTGCTCCTATGCGAAATGCAGGCGCCATGGCAAACACTGCCTTCTTATCTGGGGAGTTCTCTCCTCCTTGCTATCTGCTCCTGCTTGCACAGCAAAAGGGCTGAGTAATGATCGGTCTGAGGGGCCTTTTCTCTCCTTCATGCCGTGTGTTTCCTGTGGCCTCTTTAAAACTTTTCCTTGATGATTTTCTCCCACCGAATATGTTCCTCTGACATCGCTTTGGAGTGCTTTGTGCGGAAGACTCCTTACTTAGCCTGCCTGAGGGAGAGGTCATGGCCAACTGTGGTAGATCTCTCTGCCAGGTCTTTTTAGAGTGGGATTTTCCCTTCCCTCTGGTGACCAGCAGGAGAAATGGCGACTGCAGTGAAGAGCTGAGAGCCTATCTCCAAGGGGTGACACACTAAAAAGGTACGCTTTGGCTGGGATTCGGTCCTGGGAGAGGCATGATGACTTAAATTCTGGCCAGGAGACTCCTGTGCATTGAGGTCCTCTTCCCTGGGAACATGATGAGGCAAAGGTAACCTTGCTCAAAGATGAATGCTTTGTTCTAAATCAAAAGACAAACAGATGCTGAGAGCAAGGAAAGCGTATATGAGGTGACTCAGAGCGAGAGGGTGTACCCTTTGCCTCGATGACTTGGTCCTTGAAGCGTTGGTAGACATAGGACTAGATTTATCCAGATGTCGGTGGTGCAGCAGTCACAGCACTAATTTTACGCTAATGACTTTCCCCAGATCGGAAGTGCAGCTCTCATGCCTTCAACAGCTTCCTGTACAGTAGTGCCTGGCTGAAACGTGCCACTAACACTCTGCTATGTCAAAACTTATGTGCCTTTTCCTCCTGCCCTCACTTTGACTCCTCTCTAAAATTATCTTTGTTCCTGTGTACTCTTCTTCCTGTATAAAATGACTTAGGTTCTTGTCTCCTATTTTAGACAAGGCAAGTCCAAACAGCAGAGAGCAAAAGGCTTAGCTAATCTCCTGTGAAAAGTCAGTTGCAATTCATGCTGGGACCGCAGAGGAATTTTCTGGACATCTATATGAACTTTAACCACCCTTTTATGAACTTTATGAGCGTCTGTTTGTCAGGAATGGTGGGACTGTGCATTTAAAAACAAGCATCTTCTCTAAGGCAATGTAAGGGCCCCATCTTGCACTTTGGCTAGTGACACTGCCAACTCTAACCGCGACTCGCAGGCAGCAGGGTTCCTGGCAGGCGAGGGACATCCGCAGTGCAGAGCGCAGAAATGCTTATCCCAGGGTACAGCTGTGTCATCATGAAACTGGAATGTACAGTATACGCTTTCCACGAGCATAGCTCTGAGCACAGAAATGTGTATATGATCAACAGCACCTGCCCCTCTGTGGAGCAGTTCAGCTGTTGTGATAGCTGATGAGCTAAATTTAAGGTCTGCACATGCTTCATTCTATTTAATACCAACCAAAGGGAGGTTACAGGAAAAAAACCCCAGCTTTGGGATCTACATATGCAGGGTTTTGAAATATTTTTTCCTCTTTTATGCTTATATTTAGCTGGATCTGAAGTCACACCATTTTTTTTTAAAGTAAAAATCCTGGTGGATTATGTGCGGTTCCCCTTATTACACGATATAACGTGACTGAAAATAAAGTTGTAAGTGCTACATGATACTATTTGTAGTATTTCTCTTAGAACTTCTTGCCTTCTCCTAAGATATATTGCCACATTTTTCAAGACATACTTTCAAAATCGCAAGGGAGCAGGTTCATTCTTGTTGAATTTAAGAGATACAATATAACAATTTTAATTAATTTCTTCATTATTTCCTCAGAGTATAAAAAATGTTATGACCACATCTTCAGAAAGATATTCAAAGCATCAGAGGCATACACTAAATGTGGTTTATTAATCATGGAGGGAATTGAGATGCTGCATGTAAGAAGCATGCTTTCAACTTGACTCTGTGCCAAAAAGCCTTCTTCAAATTCTTTTCCTGCTCTGGCAAAGCATAGCAAATCATCCCACCACACAGACATTTCAAGGGTATTTTGAGTACTGGCAGCAAAAGCAGAGGACTGGAAGAAACCTTAAAGGCACAGTACCTATATTTGTAAATTATGAAGTCCTTAGTCACATTTATGACTATGTGTGATGCTACTGTTTGTCAGTAAGTCATATACAGACATTTATACTGCAAGAAAGTCATGCTTCCTACTAAATTCGCATTAAAAGTCATGTTGCCATACAGTTCTGTCCCTCTGTACAGCATTACTGTAAACGAGATTCCCCTCCATGTATTCGAGAGTGAGTTCATTCAGGTCACTTGATATATTCCAGGCGTCGTTACGGGCACAGGTTAAACGTTAAACTGTTATCTGTCTTTGAGAAAAAGAAACAGGATGGAGAGAACTGAAACTTTGCCCCGTTTGACAGATAAAAACGAGAACAACTCCCAGTCACTCTTGGGTTGAATTTCCAGGGAGACAGAAAGAAGCATTTGCTTCCGACAACTAAGAGCAAAGAATATAGAGAGGCAGGCATGTCTGTCCAGTGTTTTGTGAAAACAAGTGTTTGCAACCAGCTAAACCCTGCCTCGCAGTTGTAGTAAACAAGCAGTGATGAGGCCGGTGCCATGCTGACTAGCTGGTGTCCCCGAGCAGGTATTGTATGTCAACAGCCCCGCGGTGGCAAAGCCAAGTTCGAGTGGCAGGAATTTAGCGCTTGGCAAACTCGTGACCCCGAAGAAAGGCCACTGTGCTTGTCAGAAACATAGCACAATTGATTCTGATTAAGGAGGGAGAGGTAGAAGCCTCCACTATGCATTGGGATCATACTCTGCTTGGTATGAAACATGCTATTTGTGCTGTGAGGGCTGCTTAATAGTTGTTTTTTTGGGTTTTTTTTGGCTTTTGAGCTGCATAGCCAGATGTATTCTCTTTCACTTGATTTAGGGAGATTTAAGATGAGCTCCTTTTCCTTCAGCGCTCAGAAAATAGCACTTGTATGTAATTATCTGATGCAGATTATGACCTTTGGTTTGTTATAAGTAAAGATCTGGATCATTTTCTGGCCTGTACAAACTGATTGCCCTTTAGGAGTACTTGCTTAGCACTCTGCAAAGGGATGTACTCCTTAATCCGAGTTATACTGTAAGTTATAGTAATATTGCCATTAATGCACACAAGAGTTCCTGTTGAATCTGGCATGAGCGCAACCAAAACGTTAGCCAAATTCTTGAATATATTCATGGCTGTGCACATTTCACTGTGTATTTTTGCAAGTGAGGCCTTGAGTAAGGCATTTTAAATTACCTGTTCTGAGTTTTAGATTCATTGAATAACTTTGGTGTATTAAAATGGCACCTAAAGGAGGAGGAAGTTACGTACGTTGGAGACTTGACAGCCATCTATAGTGTATCACTGCCCAGCACAATGTTTCCAAAGCACTCTGTTTTCAGTCATGTATTGCTAATGCTGTTGTAGCCATCATAGGTAACTGATTTGAGAGAGGCAAGCGTGACGGACAGAAGAGCAGTCGGTGTGGCGGAAAGCTATTATAAGTTGGGCTGCTAATAAGCTTTTCCTTATTCCTACAAAACCTTCCTTGCCTTTTAAAATCTTAATTGCAATCACAAGTTTCATATAGTTGATTTACTAATATTACGCAGGATCTAAGCATGTGTAAAACACCTTATTCAAATAATGCTGATTTTGGTGGTTAATTATGGCACTGACTAGTGTTCCTGTCCAGTCCTTTTCATGAGTTTTGCTCTCTGAGAGAATATACATGGATTGTGTTTGCTTTCAACAGTTAAAGACGTTGGGAGCGTTACTTGCCATGGACTAGTGCAACAATGAAGACAATATGGAAGCAGTTGGCCGTCAAGTAGAATTTAGCACTTGGTGCGAGATAAATACTGACAGCAAAGGTTTCCTTTCCATTGCCTTATTTCTCCCTCTCTCTTAGTGCACGGCCTTGCCACTTTTCACCCACCATTTTTTCTCTTCTGTAATCTTCAGAATTGTACTACGTGTACTAACATTTACAGATATGAAAAGCAGCTCATTAATCAGTCACATTGATCCATATAATGTTATGCATCTGTTATATGAGAAGGTAAATGGATCCCAGCACACGAGTGAGAACTTTTTTCCCAAGAGCTGCGCTAAAAAGGAGTAGAAAGCAAAGCAAGAACACCACGGCATTGAATAGCATTTAACGTTAAATAACTTTGCCTCCAGATTGTTGACTGCAGCGTAACCTCTTATTTGTGTCTGTTGTGTGTCTGGTCCAGCAAATAAGTACTTAGTACTCTTTTAATGAAAGAAGATCTCAGTTCCTGGTAGAGAAGGAGGCACAGTGTTCTTTGCTGAGTCTTCTGTGGCATTTCGGCAAAGTGCTGACTAGCACAGCCTATTCCCTTGAGGCAGTCAATAACAACAACCCTAGCAGTGCTTTCCTCTACAGTCTGTGGAAAAGACCAAAGAGGCAGCCAGAGACTGAACCTTAAAGCTCAGCATAGGAGAGAAGGACAGAGAAGAGCAAGACTAAAATAACCAGTGGCTCTAATATAAGCTAACTACAAATTTAACACTGAGAAAATGTCAGGATTCAGGATTTCCTCTAATCTGCATCCAAGCACAGTTCTGGTTTAGTAGAAACAGCAGTCTGAACTGTGCAGCTTGTGTCGTCCCTTATTACTGTATTGCCATGGTGCATGATGTTGTACTAGAGAAGAAATAGAGTAACAGAATGGAGGAATGGAGGAGCAGATAGAAAAAATGGAGTAACATGCTGTAAAGCCCTTAGGAAGCATAAAGCAGCCAAGGTCTGTGTATACTGGAATCAGTGTAAATCTCTGTTCACTTAGGAAGTAAGTAAATGGCAGAGAACAGCAGAATAAAAAGGAATTTCCTCCAATGGAGATTAGCCAAATAAAATCAATCCTGCATTTTTCCTCCTTTTTTTTTTTTTGGACAGAAAAGGCTACTCTTCATGTTGTCTTGGCATGTTTTGAATTCCTAATACATTATTACTTAGCGCTGCTGAGATTGGAACGCTGCTCCAAAATGTGGCGTGTGTGGGACACTGCTGTTTGGTCAAGGTAACGTTAACTTAGTCTGGTCAGATAGAGGTTTATTGAGTTTCCACTTTATTGCTTCACTTGGGATGTGAAACTTGACTGACCTAAAACTTCACCTCATATAACCTAGACAGGACGTGGATAGCCCCTGTATTGTCACCAGTTTAAAGAACGACATTTTTGAAAAAAACAGTCCAAAACCCATATTTACCTGCTGTAACTGCTTCTGAGTATTTTGCTGTTCCCTGTGAGTAAAAGTCAATGTTATTTATCCTTATAACATCTCTGTGGTGACTCTTAATTCATATGGATGAGGTCTTTTTTTGGATAGCAAAGTAAATTTGGCTTAAAATAGGAGCACAGAACTATTACCATAAAAAAAAAAAATTTAATATGAAATACAGTTCTAAAAATGGTTTTCTAACCAAAGGAAAACTGTGCTGGCAGCTGTATAATTGCAAAAGTAAATTTGATCTGTGCCTGAAAAAAATTACCAATTAAGCCAATTCTAAAATGCAAAAATAACAAGAATGGTTTTGAGAAATTAATAAGAGCTACGACCATCACCAATGGCCTAACCCAGTAAGATCAGGATTTGCTGTTAGTTTTTGCATATTTTTATGTTTACAATGGTAAGGGGCATTCTGGAAGTGTTCTTTATAAATGGGAGGCTAGCATTCCTAGAGAACTGGAGAGCGGTGATCCTAAATTTATTTCCTAGAAAAACAGTAGAACGAATAATAGTGCAGTAAAGCCTGCAACATAACAAGAACACAATTAAGGGATAGCATGACTCTGTCAAAAATAAGTCATGCTATGGCTGGTAACAGGCCTTCTGCGTTGGTCAGAAGCAGTAGCTATGACATACCTTATATACAGGTTTTAACACTGTCTCACGTAATATCCCACAGGCAAGCTAGAGAGTTACGATCTGCACAAAACTGTGGTTGAGTGCAGAAGTACTTGGACCATCATAACCAGACAGTAGGTTTTGGGGGGAGAAAATGATTGCTGAAATGAAAGGAAATATCAAGTGGGAATTTGGAGATCTGTGTACTATTAAAGAGCTTCATTTATGACTTCAGTGATGGAATAAGGGGCTTATCCAGTAAGTTTGCTGGGATATCAGCTTGGGAGGACCCAACTGGAAAATTGCCTGGTTTAGATGCTGCATTTCAAGAAATATGTAGACTAAGACAAGAACCCAGTAGAGAGAAATGAGAATCATCAGAAGTGTAAAACACATGAAAAACAGGAAAAGATTGGCAAACATGCATTAGTTGAGTCTGGGCAGGAAACTGAAATAAAACTGCAAATCTGCAAGGGATATTTAGGCTAGAAGAAAAACGTTTAAGTGTAAGGCTAGTTCAGTGCTAGAATATGAGGGTTATGAGACCTTGTTTAGGAAAGTGCTGTAGGTTTTTAAAGAACGTGTTAGATAAAGACCTGTCAGGACTAACTTTAGTATAGTTAATGCTATTTTGGGCAGAGGACTTCTGGTACTCTTTTTTATGGTTTTTTTTTGAAAATACTGATTTTTTCTTAAACTTTTGTCATTTTGCCTCAGTCATTAGTGCATAAACTCAAAACATGATACATTTACTCACAACTGGATCAAATCTGATCCTAATTCGGTAGCTTAATTGTTTCATAATATGCACGACGGAGACCTGAGAAGTGGTAGTAGAAAACCTCCTCTGTCAGTTTGACTGTTCCTGAAATAGGGTGATTTTACAATTTTGAATGCCACCAGCATTGTTTGTCTGCACAGGTTAAAAGCTCTGTGACACTGCTTCTTCAGTATTAAGAAGAGGACTAAACAGACAATTCAGTTTCCTATCCTCTATTCAGTCTTGGAATTCTCTACTGAATTTAAAAGTAAATGTGCTACTGTTAGGTTTTTGAATGTGAATACCTGTCTTGGGCCGAGACCTGCACATTAATAGCATGCCAGTCTTAAAAGAGCAAATAGACAGTGGTAAGTCTTGTTTGCAAATGATCTGTCCCGGATGAGAACGGATAACAAGGGCATTATCAGTCATCTGTGGTACCTCTGCCACAGAAATTATAGTGGTACGATTGTTAATTGTTGAAAATCATACATATGCTCCTAAACTGCACAAATGCAATGAGTTCAGCACTTGTTGGGAAGCTCCACACCTGTATTTCTGTGCTATAGAAGTTGTCTGCACATGATTACTAAATGTCACATTTCCCATAAACGCCATTCTCTCTGTTCATGCACTGAGGAATTGCTATATACTTCTGCAATAAATCCAGAATGCCACAAGCATTAGATTTACTGCAGCATGCATGTGACATATGCTTCTTACAAATCTCAGATTTGCTGTTTGTGTTGTAAAGTGGATGCATATAGGTAATGCTGGCATTTCTGACTGGCTAATTACTAGAAGTTCAGATATTCTGAAAAAAGGCACCTTCCTTATGCTGCCTGAGAAAAAAATTGAAAGTATAGAAGTACAGTGTAGAGGATATGATTTGGGACCTGGAATGAATGGTGACCTTAGGGAAGGAAACTTTTATTTCTTTGTATGTCACAGGCGTATTTCCTTTTTTCTTTGCAAAATTGAGACTTGAGCCCAGATGACTTCATAGATTCATAAATAATATGAGTAATTGATGAAGGTTGTCCTGATGCTGTACAAAAACCTGACTTCTGTTGCAGTCAACAACCTTTCCTGTACTGTCAGGGCCAAAAAGCTGATGCAGTCCCATCTCATGAAATGGTATTACGACTGCCACTCCAATTTTCATGGCCTCTTATGAAAAGTGCTGTTAAGCAATAGGACCTAACTAGGCATGAATCCTGCTGGGCTGACAGCCATGCCTTGCATGTTTGTATAAGACAAAGGATATAGGCAGAATGCCATAACCGACTGGAGCAGACCCGCGAGCACGTGACCTCCTGTGTGTGTCAGTTCTTCCAGGACGACAACATGTACTCTGGGTGTATGCAAATAACATAGTCTAGAGTTGGTTTATGTTCAAGTTTTCAAAGGGTGCGCTTAGAGGGTTGAAGAGGGAAAGGGAATTATTAGAAAGCATTGTTTCCATTGTTCTTTTCACAAAATACGCCATGAAAGCTGGAGAATGCTGGGCAGCCACCTTCTTTGTACTTCTCACTTTTTTCCTCTCTCTGTTCTTGTTGTAACATCCTGGGCTTAATGGGCTGGAAAGTGATGGAACTGCACGATGTCAACACCTGATCAAAACCAAAGAACAGAGAACTTACTGCGTCCATTTGACCGCACTGTTCAGATGAGCAAATCTTCTTCACTCCACTGGAGTAATTTGCAAAACTCTCCTTAACAGGGCCAAGATTTCATCCCACTTAAATGCAACTGCTTGAGTAATTTATAAAGGAGCTTTGGCTGAGAGGACAAACTCTGTGTCACTTTTCAGCATCTGCATTGCTACTCCCTACTGCAAATTTTTCAAAAGGGAGAAAAGCTATATTACTGCAAAAGGTGACTTCAGCAACAGACCTGATGCCTGGCTGGAGTAAATTGGTGTGAACCTATTGATAATCAATGGATCGGCATCAGTTATTCTCTCTGGCTGAAGAAGTGTAACACTAGATGTGTGGATGTGAAAGGAATTACATGTGTTAACATTTCAGCTTAGCTGATTCATAAGGCACCCTTCAGATGATAACAGTAACAGTAACTGATGACTCGCTTTCTGTATATACACATATCTAGACATATCTATAAAAACCTGTACACGTCTAACCTGATTTGCAATATCCAGCAGTCGTGTGGCTACTACCAATTTCAGAGTTCTAAAATCTCTGCCTACAGCTCACTTCACAGAAAACATGTTAGAATGATGTTCTAAAAATTACCTTATTCTGATTTTAAATTTACTATAAGCAGCAACAAAATAGTATAGCTAAGAAAAAATTCTGTACGGTTGTCATCTTTCGAATGCATTTATTTTATAATATTAAAATGAGCAACAAGATGTAACTCTATAGGAATATGCTATATATTAATAAGCTTCTTGATTTTCAGAGCCAGCTGCGTTTCAATTAAGAACTCACAAAAGGTCACATTAAAGCCCTTTGTTGCCCAGGATGGCCAACGTATTTTGACCCAATTCACTTTCTATCTCTTAAGAAGATTATTCAGTAGTCACAGGTAAAGCAAACCTGCAACTTTCTCAAGTTTCAGCTCTAAAATCTGCCAATGTAACTGACTGAGCAAATCACCATGTTTGATTTAAAATGTTTAACAATCTAAATAAATAGAAAAAATGAAGGTATTAAGTAAAAAGTGACAAGTGCTTTATATTAAGTGTTAAACAATATGTTAAAATAGAGTCTATAAGCCGTGTCTGAAATATAATATTTGAATAACCTCTACTGCTAAAAAGCATAAAGAGAACATGATCCTAACTTCATCTTTTCTCCTGTGCTTGTCTTTCATGGGAGCTATAACACACAGAAACAATGAGTGTAGCAGTTGCATGGAGGATGGCACTTACTGTTTTTGTGAGAGGAGAAGTGTTGCCTGAATGGCACTATCTACAGTTGGCCCAGTACACTTACCCATGGGATAAATGTTGTGTCTTCGAGGCAGGGGAGAGAAGTCCCCAGCTGGCTTCCAGGCCTGGGCAGATATGACATGGGGCTGTCAAGCCCCCTCACAAAGCAGTGCCCCTCTTTTTCTTCCCAAATCTCTGCCATCCTTTATCCTGTCCCAGATGTCCTTTCACAGCTGCCCAGTCCCACCTGATTCATGTTTGTAATACTCCCAATTAAAAAATTAGTAATTAAAATGAAGCCCCCTTTGCCCATATTACTCCCAGCCTTTACACTGTTCCATCTGCCCATTCCCAGTCCCGTTCTTGTTTTTAAAAGACTCATTTGCATGTGATCTTGTCTCTGCCAGGATTCCCCAGTGCCATCTGCTCCCTTCCTAGATGATCAGTCCCACCCAGATCACTGTTTACCGTGTACCGAACTCCAACACATTTTTTAAGCATCGGTTTTGGAGAATGCTTTTGTGATTCTCTACCAAAGTGAATTCCTGTCAGCCTCTTCCCACGTTGCCATGGCCATAGAAACAGCATTGTTCCTTAGATGGTCCAGCATATTCCCAGATAGGTGGTGCCATTGTCAAAATAACCTATCAGTGTCCCTCAGGCTACGCAATGCATTTAGTGCTATTAGTCATTTAAAGTGTTCTAGCTCCAGTTACAATGACAAAAGAGTATCTTCCCAAACTCAATATCCTCTTCATGGAAAAAAAATGTGTATACCATTAAATCTTATTTCTTCCAATGTTATAAAAAAATACTAAGCTCACATTATACGGCTTGGAAAAAATTTCAAAACATACCTCTTTCTTTCATTTTCCCTCCTTCCAGACATTTTCAAGGCATGCTCTGTTTTTAAAGAGCAGCAGCAAGTGGCATAGTGCTGAAACATTTATTTGGGGAAATAGTAATTGTCTATCCCTTCCTCTTATCAGAGAAAAGTCTCTCCTTATCCTTGTTCTGGCAGTGCATGCGGGTGACCTGCAATGCTTCTGCTACTCTTTTCCCCACGCCCCGTCCCTATGAGTAAAGTGGAACTGTGGTACTTTCCCATGACCACCTTCCTTCCCATGAATGACCAGGGGCTTCTTTTAGGTGATGTGGACTTCAAAAAATGCCTGCACATGATATTGAGATCCATGAGTTTCATGCCAGCACTTCTTTACTACACAACACAGAGGAGATGTACTCCTCACCACGGGCTGCCTGCACCGTGCCAGCTGTACAAATTCTCCTTGAGATAGCAACTGTATCAGAGCAGGAAAAAATCCAGGAGTATTTTAACCTACTTCAACTAGCTTTACACAGCCATGCATTTGACACAGTGATGTGGCTTCAAGTACTGAGTATCACAGAGTTTGCCCTTCTTTGGATCCAGACCTGTGATGCTGGGAGAAGATTTGCTTGTAAAATATACTGCTACTGAATTTGAGGCCAACAAATATTTACAAAGAAAAAATAAAATGTGCTTACATTTTTATATGACTTCTTGATGGCTGTGGAATCTGTTACTTTGAATGTGGCAGATCTTTGAATTTGAAAAGACATTCACTTTCCTCACTTGATGTTACCCCGATGGGATCTGAGGGTGGGATGGGGAGAGGTTGTCCCCTGTGATTTGTACACACTCAAACCATTGATGTGTAAATATCTACAGGAATTATGTCAACTCAGAAAGTAGATTTTTTATTTGATATTTGAGCGTCTTCAATACAGTGGTGTTTTGATAATAAACACAAGGTTGCTGATGCTATCTATGAAGTACAGTCATAGTGTTTGTGTCACTGTTGCAACTGCCTTTATGAAACCTAGATTTGAACTCAATTTGCATTGTCTCCTCTTGTTTCCCAGTTGAACTTAATATATATTTCTTAAAAGTAGTTTTTGGAAACTTTGTCTTAGTATGGTTTCTATGGTTTCTTTGCTGTCCTGCAGCTCCAAAGTCTTCTGTAGTTTTCTGAAATGAAAAAAAAGATAATGATAAAAACATCTGTAATGCTTTTAGAGCAAAGGTTCATAACCATGCTTCATCATATAAATCAAAATCACCTGCTTATTTCTCTAGTAATTTCTTATTTATTATAAAATAAATAGTAAGATTGTAGAGTCACACGATCATGTTGTGAACTTGTTTATCTGACGACCAGGATCTTAGAAACTATAGCCTGTGCACACCAACTAGAAATGTTCAGACATCATATGTTCCCAAATATACATATATTAAATTAGCTTAATTACTCTAGCTGTGTACATCTGAAGATCGGACAAGGTGTTAAGCCCTAGAAGATCACTGGAACCAGTAATTCCACGTAGGGATATAATTATCTTCAAACATACTGTAAGAACAGACTAAAGTGCTTTATTTTGGAGTTAGCTTACTTACTAAACTTTGTAGAATCAGTTGGAAGACGAGTACTAGTAGATGTGGCAGGTGTTTGAATTTGAAAAGACATTCATTTTCCTCAGTGGATGTTATCCTTGATGAGATCTGAGGGTGGGATGGGAGATCTTACAGCTAGTCAGATGAGTCTGCCTGAACTCCCAAGCAAATCGACGGGGAAAAGGGGTAAGATTGAGTTTCTAATGGTATTTTTCTAATGTTTAGACTATATTGCACAAGTGTTGTACCTGAGCAAGGCTCTCAGTTCTGAAAGAGCCTGAAATTAGTCATTAAGGGGGCAAGCTGTTTGCTCATTGCCACAGCCCTTCATCAGTTATCATGCAACAAAAACCATTTTAAAGAAAACTCATTGCAGGAATGAAATGGGCCAGTTGCAATAGCACTGTGTTGGAGAGATCTGGCCACATAAACGGCTTCCCTTGCTTTCTTAGATGGCCTCGGAAAGAAAGAGATTTACAGAACCCATAATAACGTTACCTGAGGGTCCCGTCTAATAACAGAGTTGTAACTTACTCCTCGATTTATTCCCACCTTTAAAATCACTCTCTCAAAAACTTGCAAAACACTGCAAGGCTGACAACTGCTCATGCTCAGCGAGGCCCTCTGGGAACGTGCTCTCTCTGCCAAAATCTCGCTGTGCTATCACCCTTCAGCTATTGGTGAGCCTCCTTTTCTTGCCGCCCTTGGCAGAATCTCGACAGTAAATTCTTTGCGCTGTGGCCATGTCTGTTGAGAGACTAGCGTACTCTTCCTTGACCCAGTGTGCAGGCGGTAGTGTGATTCAAATGGAAAAGGTCACTTCACGGGATAATGTCACTTTAGGCAAGGTATATCTTCTTTTCCAAACAGTTCCCATATAATTCTCTAACACAAGAAAGTTATTTAAGACTGCTTTTCAGGGTCTAAAACCCACTGTAACACAGTGGGACAAGTGGGTGTAGTTAACATTATATAAGTGAGCATTCTTGGTTTACCTGAGAACGCTACCTGAGCCACTTATTTCGCAAATGGATGTATGTGTAACTGTCTTTAGAGTTAAGCACGAATTAGCCTAACATCAGGAAGTCCAAAAACTTGTTCTAATTGCTCAGAAACCTCAAAAAACTTCTATCTTGTATTAAAAAAGAAAACATAGTGGTGTTATGCCCCGGGTTGAACAGAAAATTTTCTACATATGTGGTGAGACTGCAATTTTAGTATTACAGCAAAATCAGACACAAAACAACCTACCTCATTGCACAGTTTCTCCAGTGTTCTCCTAAGACATACAATCCCTGTTTAATCAGACTGTATGCACATGTCTTTTATAAAAACTATAATTCCAGTTTTTAAACTGAATCTAAACTTAGAGGAGTGGCTGTGGCACTCAAGCAAGATTTAAGCACTAAGAAAAAACACGGAGGTACAAATGCGAGTCTGAGCACCCACAAAGTATATCTGGACATTGATACATTAAGTTGACACACCAGCTAACCGTGGTTCACTGAGCCCTTTGTTTCTCACCCCGTGTTCAATACAGATCATTAATAACATCTACATATTGTGTAGCGTTTAATGGTGTAACTGCCTACTTCAAAGATTCACTAATATGTAATAGGCTTCTCCTGCTGCTTTTGAGGTCTGTTAACTGTTGGTTTTACTGCAGAATTGAGTTTTTTAGTTTGGGTTAACGCCCTCTGGCACTGCCTCCACAATATACATTTGCATTATGAACCTGGTGCAACATCACCCAATTCAGCAGCTTGCTGTAATGATCTCTTACCCTCGCCACGATTCCCAGTCACAGTATGCTTCACATCTGCAAAAGGTCACTGTGCTGTGTCTTCTCCTCAATTAAATTTTAATTGATAGCACAGCTGCAAAAGCTGAAAGTTCAGGTAGGAAGCCCTGCAGCGTACCCCAAATCAATGGTCACTGCTTCCTGTTCGTGGGCTATGCCACTGGCATGGGCACTTCTGCCATATAATTTGATTTATTGGCTCATTACCATGAATGTTTATGGATTTTAATTGTGATAGCTGGGCATTGTTATTATTAATATTTGTACCCCTTTTGGGTGGAGGCTACTGCGCTTGTCTTAAGACTTGGCCATAATAGCCAGTGTCAGCTAGGTCACATTTACTTGTGAATGCTGCCACCTACTACAATTTCTGGGTTGTTCCGGAAATTACAAGTTGGAACCTGTGTTTTATCACGTCGCTTTGTAACCGCTGCTACCTGGAAGAAGTGTTGCTACAGTACTAAATGAAGAGGGACGCTAGAGTATAAGGAAGTCATTATAAAGTTATGTGGCAATTGGTTGTGTATGAAGCAATTTCTAGCAAGTATTATCTTAACTGATTGACCTGATTAATTCATATTAAATACCGACAAAGCTATTAAAAAAAAAAAAAAAGAGTTCCCCTTCCCTGCTATGAAAAACTAAGGTCTTTTATGATTATTTGGAAGAGATTTATAAGTACCTATATGAACATAAATGCTCAGTGCAAAGTAGTTCCATCAGAGAGTGAAAAGAAGAGGAAGTGATGGAAGTAATTAAAACGGAATGAAATCTTTTAGAAAGAAAGTGAACTGACATTCAGGGGATATGAGGTACAATGAAAGAGAGACAGTAATTGCATAAGATCTTAATGTACTTGCCAGCTCTCCACGATGGTGACTAACTGTACCACAGTTTACTATGCACCCTTGAACATGAAGGACAAATTGAATTCATCACCTTCCTGGTGCTGTCATAATCATTCCTTGCTGTTTCACAGAAAAGCAGGAAAGTGATTCATCGGGAAGCTGCTCAGTATGTTGTGGGAGTACATAAATAACTCCATTGACCACAGAGGCAGTATTATCAAAATGCATAAAAACATCAATAATACGGATGTACTCAATAAAGGGAAAACACATTCAGGGAATAATAAGACTTTGTCTTATCCAGTATATACTCAAAGATCAAGGATCCCATGCTTCTGCACAGTAGGGCATGGTAAGTGTGTATTAGGGGATGGCATATTTTGTGGTAATCCATTCTGAATGTGTTTTAAGAGACTTCATGTTAAGTAGTAGTCTTTGATTTCTTTTTTAAAAATCAGCAATTTATTGAGTCTTCTAACAAGATTTACATGAGAATAGCCTCAGGATATTTGTTTTAATTCAGATTCATCTGAATGTACACTGAATGTACTTGAAAATCCCTGAACTGAACATAGTGGAGGCTGAGGTCTCTCCGTTGACCCACAGAGCAATCCAACAGACAACAACTTCTACCCGCTGTTGCCTTGTCTCCGCACCTCGGCCTCTCCCAGCAAGACCGTGCCTAGGATGGGTGGATAATTCAGTCTCTGCACCCATCAGGATGTGTAGGAAACTCACGGCATGGTAATTGCCTCTGAAAATGTCACCAGATTCAGAGGGACCTTCAGCAAAAAACAACAGTGTAACGTATGTGTTAAGATATATATATATTTTTGCACAGAGCGGTACAGCAGGTCCTATTCCTAATGCAGTGGTACAAATGGGAAGAATGGACTCCACTGAGTCTTTGCTAAAGCTGGGTCTCCCAAACCTGCATTCGGGCTGTTGATGAAGTTAACTCACAGTTAAAGTTTATGCATTCAAATGTAGCAGTTCCTGTTCATTTGAATTTGTGTTGATCTTTGTGAGCAAAGCATGTGAATTAGAGCTGTTATCGTAAGTGTGGGGGTTGTTTTCTAGCAAAGGAACAAATGTTGATAATGATGAGGACAAGCCCACACTGTAGTAAATACCTTTCTGCTTGCCTGTCCTCATTTGTGGAAAACTAATTCATATGCTTGTACTCTACAGATTTTTAAATATTTGTTCAGAGGAAGACTGTTATTATCCTACGCAAATACTCAAATGGATGAGAGTGTGTGCAAGAAATCTTCCCTTTCCTTAGCCTTAAGTTATGACTGGGTAAAAATGCAGTCTTGTTGTTGGGGACCACAGTGGCACTGCAAGGCTAAGTGAGTACAGCACTGCTTGGAAGAGGCAGAAGGAAGGTGGCTGAAGCCTACACATGGTTGCACGCTCAGCTCTTTCTACAGAGGAAGAGTTAGGTTGTACTCTTTCAAAGCTACACCTTTCTACATTACCTTGGGCCGTACCTGTGTAAAGTCCATATTCCAATGCACTTATATGTGCATTTAATGGCAGGCTCAAACTTGAACAAAAGAGTAGTAATTTCTAGGAGAGAGGATATAAATGGATATTATTGAAATTCAGCACTTCAGTATTAGCTATTTCCCCGCTATTATTTGGGGCAAATGGAGGAAGATACATAGTGCATATTAAAGTGGCAAGAGTCTAACCATTATTTTCCACAACTGAAACGTACGATAGTAACTTGAATAGAGGAGAGTTTTGAGTGTATATGTGATTGATTCATATATTTTGCTCACAGTCCTAGAAAGGGACCAGTATTAATGCAGCTGTATTATACCCTATATCACTGAGACACTACCCATGGATAATGTTTAATATCAGCCGTGATGGTGTGTTTTTTCAGATTGTTCAAATGAATATGATGTTCATCCACCTGCATTGCAAACAGCAGGCTGTGGCTAATTTGGGAATGTATGAAGTCCTTAGTAGGTAAAGTGATGTGAGTACATCAGGATGTGAATTTACAGAGCACTAGCGACTCTCTACTGATTCTACTAGCAGACAGTGTTAAGGCACCCTAAAGATGCCTGTATGCAAAATAGTTCTCTCCACTTTGAAAATTTCATGTATGGTGGTCATTAGAAATATGCATCTGGGAATCAGTGCCGAGCAACTAGTGTGCTGCGCGTTCACCCCCTTGTCTCACTGCCTTTTCCCTGCGCAGGCTCTGAGCAGCAGAGTGCAGGCACGGGGTCCAACACAAGCAAGCTGCTGTAGCTTAATGAGTTATTGCTTGTCACCAGCGCCACTGCAGCTGACCCTGTGTATGCTGTGCTGTTACACACACAAGCTGTGAATTTTTGCCTAAACATCAAAGAGGGGAGGTTGACACAAGCGTACTGTGACCAAGCTGCTCAGTTGTCTCAATCATTGGCTAAACCACATTTGGTTGTACGCCCATAACCTAGCATACATATTCCTAACTTATTACTTAGGACTGTTGACTCCTGAGAGCCTTCTTGCCAGGCCACCTCTATACCAGAAATTTTTTTACTGTTATTTTCCAGGTTGCTGCAGTATAGGCTGCCTTTGGTCATTCTTACTATTCTGAGCAAGACCAAATGGCTCAGAGGTGAACCTCTAATGAGTTGCCTAAGCTGCACTTTTCATTGCTGCAACAAGTGGTGATGCTGCAGCAATGGAGGGGTATGGGTGTGATGTTAGCAAGTGCAGTAACGTGCCAACTAAGAATCAGGAATTTAGTGAAATTTAATTTAGTTAGGACTTGGGATTTACTTAGGACTGTGTTGACTTGAGCTAGAGTGGGTCTAGCCTTGAGTATTCATACAGAGAAGAGAAAGTGGCAAGAGCACTTCCCCAGGTCCTTCCGCAAACCTGGCCACAAGCACAATCATTGCACTCAGATGGAAAATGGCTAGGTGGGGAAAGGGAAATCCTGGTTTCTACAGACCTGGTTTTGGCAGCAGTCAGCTTGAAACCAACTGATTTTCGAAAGCTCTTTGGTAATCTGAGGATATATGGGGTAGAAATACAGTGTTTTACATGTATTTATGCATTTTCGCCTAACCTCAGTCAAGCACCAGTTAAAAGCAGACAGATAGCATTAAAAATTCAGGACATTGGCTTTGCAATGCTGACACTGAGGTGAAACATTAACCTCAGCTTGGCAAGTTGGCCATCTCAGAGAGTTGCTAAAGAAAAGAAGAAGAAGCAGCAAAACCAAACTGCAATTATCTGCCTCTTGTTTTGCCTGCAGTTTTCCCGGGATATTGAATTAGGAAGCCTAAATCTCCTACCTTTTCTTTATTAGTGGTGAGTTTCAAGTGGCTGGTTGACAGTGGGATCTGTTCACATCTATATTGCAAGAACCAAAATCACCTCCTGTGCAATGTCTGAAGCAGGAGGAAAGGTCTCTCTGTGTATTTGGCTGTACTTCTGCACAGTCAGTTTTCCTATTTTCTGGTTTGAATAAAAAATCTGTTTCCCTTATCTTTGTGTAGCACTTTCCCACAGAAACACAGGAGTCAGGCATGTTACAAAACCATTCAAACAGGAAAACTGACTTAGAAAAACACAGATATTTGTAGACTTATAAAAAAATCAGAATCACTTCCATTAACTGAAAAGGCTTATTTCTCATTAAATTGACCAGTTTAAAGCTGACAGCAGTGCTTTGGCTGGTGTGATGAGGTATCGCTGCTTCTCAGAGGGCAGAAGTCATTATCTGATCGCATATGAGATTGCCACTGCCTCCACCCTCCTATGCCAATTGCAAAGCCTGTCATTAGAAGCAGCAGCATGTAGCTGGGTTTTTCAGGAGACCCATATAAAGGGACAAAAAGCAGCAGGCTCCTGGGAAAAAACAGAAAACTTGGCAGATTTGCCTGAGATAATTGTTGTTCTCATGGTTTTTCTGGTCTAGCCTGAAGCAGGAAGAAACAGAAACAACACACACAGAAGTGTGTAGCTATTCTGTTTCCAACCTAGTTTCATAATCTCAAGAGGTCTGGATAGGTTTCAGAGAATCGCCAGAAGTTCAGATGCTTATCTCAAGAGCACCTCTGACCCTTTTAAGGCTCACCGAGCATGAGGAGTCCTGTGTAATTCGGGCTAGCTGCTGAAAGGCCTGTCCTTGTGGGGTTTGGCACTTTGCTGTTCCTGGTGAGAAGGCAATTCAGGAACACTGTGTAGAGCTCAAGTTTGTGCTGTACCTGAAAAAAGATCTCAAGTACTATAGCCTCTTTTCTATTTCCATTGCCCGTGAATGTTATTTGGTGTTTTCGTGTTATGTAATACCTTCAAAGCACTTTTTAGACATTGGCTGATTTTCTAATTTAACATATAGCATTAAAAAAAGAGGGAAAAAAATCTGGCATGTTATCTAATCTTCCATCTTCTCATACATATGAGAATTATGTTGTACACAGAGAGGTTTTGAAAAAAAAAAAGAAGTAGGATTTGCCCTTCTAATAGGGTGCACGTCTGGCATGCACAAGGGAACCCATGTGGGATGTGCCTGTGAGAAATCTTCTGTAGCAAAAATAGGTCTCTGAAGTGGTGCTGTTGACTTACAAAATCAGGCTGCGGTCCAGCAAGCAGTGAGCCTGATGACTGTGCATGTGTACGAGCCCGCTGCACAAGATGGAGCTCTACGTTTGTGCAATATTACGTTTGTGCTTATGTGTTTGCAGAATCAGGGCCCAAGTACAACTGCTAGAGAGTAAGATTTTGTGTGAATAGGAAATCAGAAGCTGTTGAAAAAAGGCCTCACAATCTCTCTGCGTTTTTCAGGCACAACGTTTATTAAAGCATAATCAATGTTTATGTGGCTAGGGGAAATGATGAGCAGGTTCTTTAATACTTTGACTTTTATGGCAGCAAATACATTGGATGAAAATTCTGCCCCATGCACAGTATTAAAAATAAATTCACAAATTTTGCATTGTCTTTTTTTTAGAAAGTGAAACAAGCAGCCAAGCCCCACGACCACTACAATGGGTGGGTATATTAAAACAATTCCAAATATTTTTTAAAATCCTTTAGTTCTTAAGAACTCCCTTCTGCCTGCGCTGTGAAGTGACATCGCCTATGTCAGCTCTGCAGAGCAAAGCTGCAGTGATAGGGGAGACAGACCTGTCCATGGGGCATTTCTGCAGGCAATTGCTCTGATGCTTGTCATTCAGCGTCCGAGTTCAGGTGTGAGGGCAGTGCGTAACTTGGATTTTAACATGGTGTCCTAGCTCCAGCCTGGGGAAGGAGCTGTGCCGAAGGATAGTGTCCCTCTTCTTCCTCCTCCAGAGCTAATACTTGCTAACAATTCACATTACTTTGGCTAGCAAAGACACTCAGTTAGCGACTGAGGTTTCCTGTGCTGCTCTGTGAGTTTGTAGGTCTTTCCTGGCGCACTGCCTTCATGGTTGTCACCTAGCAATAAATGTATTTGCTCTGGCTGAATGTGAATTGGGCCTCAGATATTTTCAGCTAGCATGTGCTATGCTTGTCGTGTTTCTGAGGAAGCCAACGCAGTGCTCTTAACTTTCCCCTCCATGAAGGCATGCCGCTTGTCAAGCTATCTTCACGAGCCATAAAACCTCTTTGTTCCCTCATGTAAACAAACAAACAAAAAAATATTTCTTGCAAATAAACAAGGAGCAAGGCAGAGCTATTTGGCATCCATACACAGCGAGTACTGTTGGTCCGACATTCCTGCTCATCGGTTCAGAGCATGGGGCTGGAGCTGTATAGCGGCCACAGCAGAAATGTTAAACCATCAGCCCAAATTCATACCTTGCAATGGAGCAGAATGGCTAGTTACTGGAAAAGAAGAGTTTAAATCTCTCCCATGGAAGGAAGATTGCAAGGTAACTGCCTTGAGTAAAGGCTTTTCCAAAGTAGCAGGACTTGGCCAGCTATGAGAAACTGGTGGGATATGCAGAAGGATGTTGCTGACCAAATCTTTTGAGGAAAGTTAAAAGACAGGAGTTCGCAGGAAAAGAGCTGCAGATTAAAGGGGGACTTTCCCTCCAACATCTGCCAAGTGATTTTTCCATAGAGTGCTGTGCAGAAGTTTCCCTTATAGGAAAATGATTGTAAAAAGTGGTTCCTTTATAGTTTGTTCCTTAGGTTTTCACTGAGGAGTTCTTAGCTGTGATTGTGCTTTGCTCTTTGGAAGGGCATTTTTTTCAACTTTCGGTTGACACTGTGTGGGACCGCTGTCCTCAGGGGAAAATGAGCATATGTCCAACACATGCTCATTTTCCCCCGAGGACAGCGGTCCCACACGGTCTGTTTTGCATTAGTCACTAAATTGTTGGATTGAATTGATGTTGGAAACATCCTATCTCCTGACTGCATGCACAACGTTTAACATGCAGGCACTCTGGACCAAAAGGTCCATTCTGTGCTACCGTATTATAGCTGCAAAATAATGATGAATGCCACATCCTTAACCTTTGGAGTTTTTGTCTGTAAGAGAACTGAGAATCCTCTACATTAGTCTGTGCTGATGTTTGATTGATCTTCAAACATGTGGGGAAAATAGCTTAATAAGGAACCTTGAAATCAACATTTTTTTTATTTACATGTTTTGGTCTCCCTGTCTTATACGTTAGGGGAAGTAGGGTCTGACTTATAAATCTAGTTCCTATTCCAAAAAGCTTTCTTGGACCCTCACAGATTGTTAACAAGGAATATTTCTTCCTACTCACATTTTGTCCAGATTATGGGCACATTGCTAGGTTAAGCACTTTCCAAATGCCTAGACAGAGTTAGGCAAAGAGTCTATTAATGTGACCTGTGCTAAAGCAGGAAAACAATTCTATCACATCATTTGAAAAATCATAACTAGTTCTAAAAATAAGGTTAATTTTTAAAAAGGTGTTTTGGCAACTTAATATCTAGTAATTGCTGTAACTCAGAGGCTATAGAAAGTAAAACAGATAAAACCAAAGGATAGCGCATTTATCATCACCTGTACGCTCATAAAATGAAGGGCCTGGAACTGATGATAATGATATAGTAATTTGCGATAGGAAAATCATTTTTGTGGCGTTTTGTTTGTTTGTTTGTATGCTTTTACATTACCAGCTATTTGAGTCAATTGTGCAGAAATGAGGTTCCAGGTGAGTTTTGAACTCTTCTCATGAGTTTGTGAGGTTCCCTGGGAGTTAATTTAAGTAGAATAATTTCACTGCTCTTCTAGTGATGCAGGTGGAAACTGAAGGTACTTAATACCTCGCAGTACTGCGAGTACCTCGCGTGCACACACACGCCGCTGTGTGCTTATCTCATATATACGCGCACACAGGCGTGCGTACAGACACAGACATCTTTTCTGGAAATGTGTACATATTTAAAACACACATATACACACCTAAGGGTTTTAACCTGATGAGAGTTGAAAGAAACTGTCTTCTGCATTGTCATTTTTTTCAGAACAAGAATTTCTCTGCAAGAAAGAAGCTGAGATTTCTCTTTTAGAGTGAAATAAACCCAATTGTTTAGTACAATTGAACAGAGGCTTCTCCTCTGCTCTCCCTTAAGCCTTGCACAACTCTGATGAGTTGTAGGAAATTCTCTAAAGCATGTGGTAGCTTCAGCTGTGCTAGTTTCGGCTGATTTTTTTCAGAAATTGCTCAGCCCTTGGCAATTTCAGGGCCTATAATCTCTGACACGAAACCTGGCTCCTTGAAACTGTGGGCCAGTCCTGCAGCGTGGAATCCCACAGGCAGATCCATGCAGAGATTAAGGAGTATGAGCCCAAGTTGCTGGGGGTGGGAGACAATTTCTGAGCTCCTCTGCAACTTCTGAACTTGATGCACAGAGGGGAACAGACCTGCTCAGGTAGGCAGTTGGCCTTTCTGTCTCATTTAATATAGGGCTGGTGTTTTAGTCATAAATGAACCACTAAGTTAAAAAAAAAACAAAGACAAGCCCCCTCCTCTTCTGTTTGTTTGCTACTAGTGGGAGGCAAAGGCTGACCTGAAAATCATACCTTTTATGTTTTGATTTGCAACTTCTCTCAGCTAGGTATTGATGAGTCACGATGGCTCACATTCGGCTTCTCTAAGTCCTTTTGTAT
The DNA here is from genome assembly GCF_040807025.1 of Struthio camelus. Classification (NCBI taxonomy): domain Eukaryota; kingdom Metazoa; phylum Chordata; class Aves; order Struthioniformes; family Struthionidae; genus Struthio; species Struthio camelus. Next base: position 36,024,727 of record NC_090982.1, read on the forward strand.
TATTTCTCCTGATTCTCCTGCTTAACTCCTCTCTGCTTGCAGCCCCCAGCAAATGTCATTATTGCCAGGCTCTGCCTCCTTCTCCGGTCATTAGTTGTGCTGCTCCTCCAGAAAGAGCGAAGGGCAGAACAACTGACTAACGACCCCGGAAAGCCCGTGGACGGCAGAGGCTGGAACACCTCGATTGCTCACAGAATTACAGGTTGCAAGTCAGCGCGTGGAAGAGGAAGACAAGGGGTGAACAAGCTGTAGTGGGGGAGGCCAGCAGCGGACCTTTGCCGGTCTCCCCCATCCTGTGAGCCATGCTTCTCCGGGGCAGCAATGTGATGGCTTTTTCTTCTCTTTTTGGGACAGAAGAAGGCAGAAGAGACAGAAGGGGGCATCCCATCTTGGAGCCCTCCCTCTAGCTCTTTTCTTGTCCTCCTTTGGGGGCAAATTACCTATGTTGTGCTCCTATGTTACCTATGTAACCTATGTTACATGTATTTTCACAAGGCTTGGGTGGGTGCAACAAACATCTGTGCATTTTTGCTACATTATTGGCTTAATTATGGGAAGCTTCAGTGCCTCCTTTTTGCCACCTTACGGCAACATGTTGGCTGCTTGTGTGTGTACATTCATGCGTGATTGCAATACATTTGGGTATCCACAGCACTTGGGGGTTTCAGCAGTATAACCTTGTGTTTATTTTAGCCTCTGTGGAGATGGGATGATAAAACTGTATTTTGGTATATGTGCGTTTGTTGAGTGTAGCTCAAAGCTGCAGCTATGGTGGGAAGCACACATTGCTGTGGGGCCAATTTCAAGTGTACAACAGGTCTTCAGCCTCTAAAAATGATTAGGTTTCTTTTCAAGGAGGGGCAGGGTTCCTAAGGAGAGCTGATTTTGATTATACCCAGGAGGATGGGAATGGGTGAACCTCAGGCTATAGTGACACTGTTAAAGCCAAAAACGTCTTGAGTCCCATTTTGTTTCGGTTCTGGTACTGGAAAATCAGTTGTTTGATTTCTCAGTGTCTTTCCACATGTGCAAGGCATTCTTCTTGGAGGTACTGAGTTTTCCCTGTGTCACAAGTGTGTTTGCTGCTTTAGGGTTTTAGAATGAATACGCAATTTCAGCATTTCAGGCATCAGATTTCAGTTGTTCTTTCACTTGAAGACATGAATTAGTAGCTTTCTACCCAGTCCACCTCCACAGCCCTTTCTGAAATGATCCACCTCTCTGTTTCTAATATTCAGAGCGCATTGGTGAAACTTTTAACCCTACCCTCAGATGTGAAGAGCCCATTTATATGAATGGAGTGGCTAGCAGTCTTTCTCCCCAGTTTGTCACCTTGGCAGTACAAAGAAGGCTCCTGCTGTCCCTCCTACTTCCAACGTCTTGGATTTGCCTCAGAGAAAATACTTTTAAATACCTCACTATTTCGACATCACTTTCAGTGTGTTAGCTTCTGAGTTGATTCACACAAGCTAACCTGATGATCTGAAAGAGGAGCAATTCTGAGTTTCCTTTTGTTTACTGTGAAAGTTTCACTTGTTCAACAGGAGCAGTTTTTTTTTTCTCTTTTGGCTAATGTAAGTAATTTCTGCTTCTGCATTGTAAATTTATTTTAGTGACTTGAGACTGTATGATCAAGTTCAGCTCAGTAGAAAAAGCGCGTTTTCACTACTCTCAATATGAAACAGCTGAAAATAGTGTGAAAATTAGCTTGCAGGTGGAAAATATAGCAATTACCCTAACTGCTTATAACTTTGTAAGGAAGTAGAATAACTCTGGTAACCCTCATACTGTCAAATAACTGTACAGATAGAGTACTTTAGCCCAGAAGGAGAAGTTCACAGGAACAGGAAAAAAGTGGAAGAGAGTAGGTTATCATTTTGTCTCAGGTACCCTCACTTTGATACTGCATGAGTTTCCTGGAATTCATGAAATTCTCTTGAATTTGAGTTAGTCATAAGAGCAGAGGTTCTGGGTCAGCCCAAAGGTAAACTTAGACAAAATCCTGTCTCTGAGAGCTGACAAAGAGGGGTGTGTGTGTATGTGTGTGTGTGTGTGTGTGCAATATTGTGCTTGCTTCATTGCAGCTTGAAGCATCCTGTTTGCTTTTGAAAATTTTCACTTCCTTTTGTGAAGTACCATGCATTTTTTTTGCTTTTCATAGAGTAAGTAAGATGAAAAGAGGAGCACAGGGGTGTGTGGGCTGCTACTGAAGAGCTGAGCTGCGGGCCCACGCTTTCTCGTGGTACTTCTCGTGTCCCCAGACGTCGGGAAGGAGGAGAGGTGATCCCAAACTGATGTTTGCTTCCCACTTTTCTCTGGGTAGATCTATCGAACAGTGTCTGTTCTGCCCCGAAATAAATGATGGAATGCATTTGGCAAAGGAGGACAGGAAAATAAAGATTCTAATTTTTATGTTCTTTACAAGATGTGTTAAAATTTAAACTTTCGTGTGTGGCTGCACACACAAAACCTTTTGCTAATCTAACTGAATCAGAAATGATCTTTTGTCATTTCTCTCCCTGCTTTTTAGAGTGGCAGTCAGTCTCAGAAGATCAATTAGCTCCTTAAAAGAATTGCTCTGTAGTGCCATCTGTTTTCCTCAACGCTGTAACTAGACATAAACACAGATATACCCCACATATATGCCAATATATTCATATATTTTTTTATTAGAAGATAGAAATCTTTGTATAAAACATCTCAATTAATGCAAACATGCATGGGCCTATCTGTGCATTCCCAGCCATGCACTGTGTCCTTAACATCTGCTAGGCTCCATTTAAGTTATTATCGTCCATATGGTATGGCCGTGAAAGAATGACAGATCAGTGATGTAACTGCCGGCAATAGCTGCTGATGCTTGCAAACTGTTCACTGAATGAAAGCAAGAGATAAGTGATTATTCAGACTCATGTTACCGAGAACAAATCTCTTCACTGAGCACTAGGTTAATTAATTTTCTAGTGTATTAATTATGTAGCTTTGCCTGTGGTGCTCTGCTGCAACTCGGTGCAAGCTGTCTCACAAAAGTAGTAGGCAAGGAGACCTTAGCAAGGGAACAAGCTATTTCTAAGTAAGTACAAAACTCAATTTTTTGACACAGAGGGATGCTCGAATTTCAAGCCTGCGATGCCAAGCTGCTGAATGCAGCTCTTGAGAGCATGAGAGCACAGTAGAGGATATGTCAGAATTGATTTTGGATATCCTGGGACCTATGCAAGTTGCAGTCAGAATGTGCACCCTCCCTTAGCTCTTGGTCTTGAAATTATTTACAGAATTTCCTTAGCTAATTATTTGCTATGCAAATCAAGTATTTTCTTTTAAATTTGTTGCTTTCTAGGTTCAGTGATGTGTCTTTCCCTCTTTCGTAGTTATTAGGTCTGGTCAGGACTTTTTTCAAGCAAAAATCAGTAGAGTCAGCATTAGCGTGTCAAAATCCCTTTCTTTTTAGGGAAAAGGGACCTAACAGGTCCAGTTTTAACAGGATGGGCCTCTCGCATACAGTAAGGAATTTCTGCTCAAAACCTAAGACAGTGAGCCTTCTCCTTTACCTCAGCACCGTGGGCATCCTAGAAAAATGTACTTGCCTGTGGTTTCAGCTAGACAGAGTGGCCCTCTGCACATAGGTCTTCTGTGTCCCGGTGCCTACCCACTGGGGGACTGAATATTTTGAGCTCGGTTACTTTTGCTTTCCTGAAGGTTTTGACTTCATCTCAATGCAGAATAGCAATATTAAAAAAAAAAAAAAACCCAACAACACTCACTTTTTGCAGAGTAGGTAAACAGTTTAAATTCCGGGTCTACCTGGAAGTGCAGAAATAGGAAAAATATGTGGATTACCTCCTTGAAAATATTTCTCAACTGTGTGCCTTTGGTTTGACCTCTAATTCATCTCTTTTTTCCAGCTAAACTATCCTGAGCATCTTAGTCTCTCTATCTTTGCAACTTTTGCTTTTGTTACAATCCTAATGGGCTGACCAAAACTTTATTTCAGGTGAGTTTTTCATGCACCGATTAAATATAATGATATACTATTTTACTTCTTATAACATTTTCTTTTTTTTTAACCTTCTTTTTAACCATCTTTCCATTACATTGTCCACAGCATGGGGAGATATTCTTTTCTGAATCATTCCTTATAACTAGCTTAGGACTCGGTAATGTGAGCAAAGTACTTCCTCCAATGTACATTAGTTCACCTTCGTCAATGCTAAATGTCATCTGCCATTATTTTATCTGTGTATCTAGCTTTGATGGGTTCTTCTGAAGTTCTGGCCAATTTTCTGTAATTCTGTTTAAACAAATTAATTTCATCATTGATAAAATCTGGCACTTCCCACTCCTTTCTCCTGACTATTCATGACTTCTGCTCCTAACATGAAAATCTTTTCAGTGCTACCCTTACAAAGTTTTGCCTTCCCGACTAATTTTTATTTTCCTCTAATCACCTCTTTTAAGGGGTATTCTCAAAATCAACTTTTGAACAATCATCTATCCTGTGCTGGATAACTGATATCCTATAAACTGCCTATAAACTGACCTAAAGTCACTTTGATTAGACTGATAAAGATGAAGCTGTGAGTTTTCATTCTCCTTTGTCACTTCTTTCAAAGTGTATTTCCAAGTCCTTCTCTATGGACCTTCTCAATTCCAAGGCAAGGAGCAGAGGCTCCCTGCCGGGCAGGTTTCCCCCCAGCCTCAGGCACCCTTTAACCCATGCCACTTCCTTTGGTATTGGCAGCACTGCCTTTCTCCTCATGGTCTGCTTTGCCCTCTCTGCAGCAGTCCCTGGTGTGAGCGTCAGCGGCTCTGCCACGTTACAGATGTGCAGCATGGTCTGCTGGCCTGCGCGTCATGCCACAAGCCTGGAGAGCTTCCTCTGACTGTCATGGTGTTGCTGTTGCCTTGGGCAAAGAGTTCCTTCTCTGATGCTCCCCCTCTCCAGGGGTCTAACAGCTTACCTGCTTTTATGAGAGAGTTGTGCAAAATAATCAGAAAAGTTAACTTAGGTGTCTTGAAGATGAGAAGTATGAATTTCAAACCAGCCTCCAGATATACGTACAGCAGCATGTCTGGAAACATGTGTCAACACAGAGCATTTAAAAAGGGAAGAAAAAAAAGGCCTAAAATCTCCACCCTTACAGTTTGTCACAGTATTCTTCTGTTTATTCTCCTGTTTATTCATTATTCTATTCTTCTGTTTACTCCTTCTATTTATGTGTATTCTTCTGGCAATAGACAGTAGAACAGGATATGCAGGAGGCAGGGGCTGAGTAATTCAAAAGGATTGAGTAATACAAGATACCATGTTGAAAAGATGTAACAGATTTATAGCTCCAAACTCCAAAAGCAGTTCCCTTCCGGTGCTAGAGGCGAGCTTTTCATTACAGCAAAAGAAATTGATCTGACCTACATGTAACAGCTAATTTAAATGTAAAGTATGGGGTCTTTGAAAAATTGATCTCTTTTTCCCTCTCACAAGTCAAAGTGGCTTTAAAAACCAGATTCATTTATTTGTGTGTTTCTATTTCTTGTTAGGGATGGCTTCATGTTAAAATTTTTATTAACAAATAAATGAAGCAGAGCTAGCAAAATGCCTGCAGACAATTAGATAGTAGCATTAACAGCATTAATAGCACTGGTTTGTAGTTCTTGGTCTCCCAAATGCTTTACAAATTGAAAAAAACCACCCCCAGAACTTGAACTGAGGTATTACGATTTGGATAAAAGGAAACAGGAAACTGAACATTCCCAAACGAGTTTTTATGCTTTAGTTTTGTTTTTCACAAAACCAAGAAGCTGTGTTTTTGCAAGACCACAGCATGGCCTACTTGAACATGTTTTGTCTTGAATCAGATATGCAAGCATGCACGGAAAGCTCATATTTCAGCCAGTGATCACTTGCACAGTGGCCCATGGTAATTTTGCAAGTACTTAGCAATGACCTTAATTATTCCAACATTCTGGTTATTGTTTGGGACAGTAGCCAGTAAACAGAGTAAAGTGCTGAGCAAAGGAGGGCAGTTCTGTTGCTGCTGAGGAGGCCGAATTCAAGGCTAACAGACACAGAAAGTTGAGCGATGCCTCCAAACCAGCAAAGCAATTTTCAGGAAACTGAATGCAGTCCCGCTCTTTCAGAGCCTGTTGCAGTCTGTTGTCGCTCCTGCTGGTTGCTGGCTTGTAGAGCTGATCAGAAACGGGACTGCTGTCCCACAGGGATGTTGCCTATTTCGATTCTCTTTTCACACTGAAATGAGACAAAAAAATTGAAAAGAGGATGTGGTAGAGAATAAGAAGAGAATGAGGATGTACCTAGGGATGAAGAAGTTAATCATGGGCTAGCGGGTATTTCAGGAGGCCAGAGTTCAGTTTTAGGTTGAAGATTTGAGAGCCTGTTTTGGTCAAGGGAATGTGGTTGAGCTGCTGACCCCTCATACAAGCCGAGGAGAAGTGCTAAGGAACAGCTTGGCATGAGGGAAGGAGAGGAGAAGAAGGTAGTGAGTATCTAGAATAACTTAGACCCAGATGTTTGGCCACTTCAGTTCTATACCTTCATGCTTCATCCTCCTAGACATTAAAAAATCACAGATCCAAAGTGGCTTCTAAATTAAAAATGTCACAGTCCTCAATGACCGAAATATATTTTCACTGTAGAACAAAGGACAAAGTGAAAATGTGCCTCTGTCGCTTCTCCCACAAAATGTGGTGGCTGCTTTCTTAATAGGGCTCCAAGAAAGCACTAAACATAGCTGCCAGTCACTACCTCCTGCAGAACGGTGCCAATGAGACCTAAGAGCAGAGATGCTTTTCTCTGCACCTTGCCATTCTCCTGCCTGCAAGCCCATGCTTTATGAGAGAAGCCTATATATTTGGTATTTAAAAGGGGGGGAAAAAAAAAGAGAGAGAAACTTGCATTTCACAAGGGACGTCAAGTGTGAATCCATGTGCCTGCACTATCAGCTTTGCATTCCTGAGTGTGGTGTGTAGAGTGTGGAGTAACACGTGTTAACTGATAGTAAGCCACAGAGCAGGCTACAGCCAGCGCTCAGGGGAGATTTAATTTATTGTTCAATGGAATGAATGCTATTGTGCGGTGACAGCTGGTGCACTGAATGACACACAGTGACTGCTTGACTGACTCACAACAATAATGCCCCGAGAGGTTTGCACATCAGACTGTCTCGGGGGAATGCAGAAAGGAGGTGTCTGAGGAAAACAGGCTCTGCTATGTATTGCCTCTGCTAGTGAACCACCAGATAGCTTTTGAAAAAGTGAAATTTGCTTGTGCCAAAGTGGAACAGACTTTCCCTCTAACTTGAATTCTGTTTTCTTGTGGTAGGTGTTTTTGCCCTTCCTCCCACTGCTCAAGCTACAGAACTAGTGAATATGAGCAAGTAAACTTAGTGCATGCTTCCACGTGCAAGATGTTCTGCTTTTTCATGCTTGAATTTCCTTTGCACAGAGATTGTTGCAGCCTAACTGTTGGTGTCTGCAATATTTGTGTCCCACCTTATGTCTTAGGGACCCCTATTGTTCTCTGCACTAATTGCAAAAGGCTTGTTCCTGGACCTACGCTTTTCTGATATGTATCTCTTTCTACACCAGTGTACTGGCAAGCCACACCTGACATCTGCATACATTCAGCTAGATTTCTGTCTGAGTGGAGATAGCTAAGTTGGTTCAGAACCGTGAGACTGGGCTGCAAGTTGCATTGCTTTTCCGCTTGTTTCCATGTGGATGGAGTGCGTGCCATATGTTTAAAAGCAAAATTGATAAACTGTTGACGATGTTCTCATACAACATAATAGGCTTTCACTGCTGTGCAGGTATTCCTACCAACATGTCTAACTGAAGTATATGAAATTGTGTGTCTAATTCAGATGATGCAAAGAACTGGAGTAATGAAACTCAATTGCTTATATTGTTCAGGAATGGCAAAACATCTGGGGCATTATAAGCTGTATAATACATGTTTAGGTATTGAAGAGCCTTTCTCTCTCCCACATTCCCCCAGACTAAGGGCTTAGCATCTTGCCTCTCTCTGCCCTATATTCCCTGCTTACTACGCTTTCCATATCTGCCTTCCAGGATCCTGAGCTACCAGAGACTTGCACCCCCAGCCACCTGGAGATGCTGAACCCACTACCTTTTACATACCTAACTCATAGATCTCCAGGACATGTGATAGCAAGCAAGAGTGGCTTATAAGGACTTAGAATCAGCACCTACAGCTGCAGGTAGGGTTACGCCTGAATCACTGCCAATCACTGAATCACTGAATCACTGGCAACGCTATTTCCTTCTTTTTGCTACATTAATCTATGGGGCAAATGTAACGTGCTTGCTTACTCTAATGTGTGATGAGGCAACATCTCGTCCCTGATTCATGGCCTCCTGTAGAAAGATAACAGCTGGGGCTGGTGCACTGTAGCCGGTACAACTAGATCTCACAATCAGATTGACGCCAGTAGAAGGCACGTGTGTTTGGCTGTAGCCTTGCACTACAGTCCTTCCTCTCTCCTGTCACGGTGGCGGTTGTGCTTCTTCACCTCCTGTAGGCTGTATATTGAATAAAAGATGTGAAAGGGGTGGGAATGGCAGCAGCCAGTGAGCTGAACAGTGAGTTGTTGTGAGCTGCATTTTGATCACCACCACATAACCGATGGAAACTATAAAGCGGGCAATCCAGACCACCTACACTAAGTGGATCACATATTTGGTGGAAATATTTGCTTGCAAATAATATCAGGTATTTTCTAGGAGGTCACGTGAACAACAATGATCTTAGATGCATTTGGGGGCTACGTGAAGATTACTTCATTATATGCTCTGGTTTAACATTTCAGAAAGTGTGATATTTCTGCTCTGCAGACATGCTGAGAACTGGGGTATGATTGTTTCCATTGCTCAGTGTCAGAGGACGCTAGACTGTGGTCAGCTGGTGGAAGAGCTTGGTTCCTAACGAGATTGGCACTTTACTGCTTCCATTTGCCTGGAAAAGTTGTTGCATTCTTTTAAGCAGCCCGGGAAACCATCCTTAAAATAAACAGGAGTCACTCAGGGCCTCTCCCCCCACATCCACCAGCTGTGCTTTGCTTGCCTAAAGAAACTTCTTCTCTGTTCCCTCCATTTTGGACTTTCATTTTACAAAACATACAGGTGTTGAATACGCCTCAGTTGCAAAGCCCAGCAGAAATGGCTGTGTTTGCAGAAATTTGGTGCATTACAGTGTCAACAGTACTAAAAAGTCACTACAGAAGAGCCATTGTCGCAGCTTCACCATGACAAGTGTGATATCACTTCTAAAAAGGCAGTGATTTTACTTCCATTCATGCTAGTGTGACTGGCAGCAAAGGTTAGCGTGATATGAAAAGAAACTTAATCTTTTGACTTCTGCCTAGATTTTATCATTCTGCAAACAAATGATGTCAGTTCGTTTGACAAAGAACTGTGAATATTTGACTCGTACACATTTCTCCTGTTGAACTGTAAATTTAGGTAGTACATGATTTTCTATCTGCTCCATTTATTGCTGGGGAAAAAAGGGACGTTCTTGGACAGCTATCCATTTCTTCTGAGGCTTCTCTGAGGCTCCTCCCACTCGATTCTACTAAGTCATTGTTGAAATGCCCTCAGGAGAGGTACGTTTTCTGCCCGGCTAACTCCACGCTCATTTGCACCGTGCAGATATCTGAGAAAAAGGCTTGTAATGGGTCTGGCTGTTCCATCTAAGATGCATTCCTCTCCACCACCTGTTTTTGTTTTAAGTTCTTTAGCTACAATACATAACTGAGCAGCCTGAGAAATAAAAATAAAGCATAGAAAGGTGAAGAAATGGAAACGCACACACAGCAGAGAATATTTCAGAGGACAGTCTATGGTTTATGCTATAATTTGCATTGCAGACTATTGGTAGTTTGGCAGGTGATATATATCTGCACATTTTAATGTGGCAAGCAGTAAAAAATTATTATAAAAGCAATGTTTCTTTTTCCACATAGCTGTGAGTAGGATTTTTTTTTTTAATTTTTGACCATAATATAAGGGAACACTTTAAGACTGTATTTTGGCCCTTTTAGCAAAGATGGCCACATTACCCAGGATTATGGTTTGCTTTTCAAAACTTCCTTGGAGTTCTCCGCACAGCAAAAAGCAAAGTGGTAGCGATGATGCCAGAAGATAATCTGCTGGCAATAGAAGGTAGGAATGTTGTTTAAGGTGCATGTAATAATAAAATATCATCCTAGTCCTGATGCCATTAAGTTTTATCAGCTACTTTCTGACTGGTGCAGAATCAGAGCAGTGCAGAGCTTTGTGCTGGTGGAGGCAGGGTGGTCGTACTGGGGTGTGTGAGCTTTTCATCTCCGACACAGAATTTCTTAAGTACTTTCTGCCAATCGTACTAGCAGACTGACAGTGCCGTAGTAAAGCATTTCGGTATTCAGGGCACCATCCGCCAGGGCACTTACCCTCTTCCCTCTGTTTCCCTCCAGCCTAGTACACTGTGGGCCTTCCTTCAGATCTGTGGCCACCTTACTGGGACACTGCTCATGGCAGCCCAGCTGTCTGGCTATCCATCCCTCACCGGTGCCCCTCATCCCAGCCCTGCCGGGACTTGCCTGTGGGTCGGGTCCGGGGCCTGGATCAGTGGGGCCGGTGGCGAGGCAGGGGTCCGGGTGCAATGCCACAGGGGCTGTTGTTGCTCAGGCGGGGGCCAAATGGGGTCCTCAAGGAGAGGCACCTCTGAGAAATGGCACTAACTCACATCAAATGGAGTTTAAATGGCTCTGAATGCCTCGTTGCAGGATGATCCCTGTTGGTGTAGACTGATGGAAAAGTATCTTGCACTTTTTTTTTTTTTTAAGTTTCTCTGCCAAATGTTTGGTACAACGGGCAACAGTTTAAAGCTCAGTCTACCAGGCTAGTAACTAGCAAGGGAAGCAACCCTTTTCTTTTGGAAATGCCACTGTGCCACACCGCTCACTATTAAAGGTGTGAAAGAGAGAAAAAAATGATATACCACGGGATAGTGCAAAGACTGTGCGAGACACTTTCTCCGCACCAATATTCAGCAGTTTGTCTGACTGCCATATGGTAGGGCCACATGATTCCCAATTGAAAGTGATATGGAAAGGAAAATGAACATCGGAGATGATGTATGGGGTGCATGTGTGAGATGAGTCAAAATAGAGTCTAAAACTATCATAAAATTAGGAATGTAGATTTCCCTCTGACTAAACCTCTTTGTAGAACTGGGTTATCATATATTTTTATTACTGTAGTATATCACAGTTGTTAAAGGCCATGCTTTGTGAGGCAAACAGAGATGAATAGGTTTGGTAGCAGTTAAATATATTGCTGTAGAGAAATAATTGTCACCTACAGCCTATTCAAAAACTACCAGGAGAAAATGTTCTGTATTGCTCTTGGTGACCCTTTAAGATTGGTGCACACAACTACATCTGCCTTACTGATTGATGGCTCAGACATGACATATGGTCGTGGTGTAGGAAAACTGCAAATACCATTCAGCTTCTAGATGGGATCTTTACTGTCTATGTTTGCTCATCTCTAGGTGCATGCGCAACATATATATTCCAGCAAAGAAGCTTTATTACAAGAAACATTTTTTTGGAATTAAATTTAAGTCTACACACTTACCAAAAGCACATTTCAAAGTTTCAAAGCAAACTTGAAATTAAGCAAATTTCCAGTTGCTTGGTAGCTGTGCAATGTTTAATTCAAACTTCAGACTGTTATATATAGAACTGGTTTAATTGGGTGATGCAAAGAAAAGCCTATGACTTCATGGGGATTGTGTAAGCATTCGTAGTCATCTAGTCATGAGAGATGTTACTGAAAATCACTGTGAATAACTGTAAATGATGCTCTGAACTTAGTTGATGAGTGGGGAATCATTAAAAACGGCAGAACAAATCAGACATTCTGAATAATTTGCTCAGTTCTGTTCTGTACCAATATCTGATCGATAGTCTTCTGCTGGCTTTTACATGTTCCTGCATTTCTAAATTTACCATCTCTCTCTCTCTCTCTCTCTCTCTCTCTTCCCTTCTTCTCTCCTCTCTATACCTAAATACATTGCTCTCCCTAGTGAAAGCCCTGCCTGTCTCCCCAGCTACATTGCAGCTGAGGGATTTCTGGTGTTGACTGCGACTGGATGTCTCCACCTTCTGGCTTTCCAGCCTGGTAAGCAGTCAGGGGAAAGCCTTCGGCTCTGCCTGCAGCCTGGTTAGGCCAGGGGGCTGGCCACAGGGGCCAAGAGCTGGGTCCACCTAGCAGCGATGTGGGGTGGCTGTGAAGGTGAATAACTAGGGATGTCTCTATCTACTTGCCCTCATGAAGGGCTCCACAAAATCCGGGGTGTCTCTTGTTCTGTAAAACATTTGGTTCAATAAAACAGCAGTATTTTAGGAAGGAAATGCTTTCTTTAGTTAGCCACAGACATGAGTATTGTGTCTTCTAACATGACCATTTATTAATGCTTAGACTTTTTTCTTTCAATTTGGCTAAACATTTCTAATCAAGAGCTCAGAGGCCTTGGTGGCTGCAACTTTTTGGTCTTAGGTCACCAGTGACTGCTGGTTTGCAAATGCCCTATTGCCTTTCTTGCACCCCCTTATCATTTACCAGGAATATAAGAAGGACCAGGATACGCTCATATAGGATGGTGCCCTGTGCTTTTTTATGATCCCACTTATACCATATCCAAGACTTCAGGTTTGTTTAGCGCTTGCCGTATGCTAAATGTTTGATAATACAAGGTAAACAGGGGACCTGTTTTGGCACCTGCTGAAGGTTTTGGCATCCTGTGCTGAAGGGTTCAGCTTGAAAAGAGCTGGGAAAATTTGAGCTGAGAATACCATTGGCAGTGGCTTTTACTGTTAATCACAGTGGGAAGCAGGTTGATAATCTAGTGCTCAGCTGTGACAGACAGGCACTACGGAAGAAGTAGACTTCTGCACTGTTGGAGGTGTTTTTGGAAAGTTCAGTAGTCTACTACCCTTACCATAAGAAGAGATTAAAACTGGAGATTAGAGTGAAAAGTCAAATAAGGATAAGTTTATTGGCTGAATTATGTGTAAAAAGATGGGTATTACCTGGTATTACCTGTGGTGAAGCCAATGCAATCCTACTTTCTCAATCTCTCTCATTTTATACTTAGGTTATCAATCAGATCTCGGGAGGTGTGAAAGTATTTCAGTACAGCCAGATGAGGACACTGGGATTCTCTGTTGCTTGACTGTCATAATACCAGTATACAATCGTAAAATGACAGTCCTTTCTGAAGTGATTTAATTGTGAAGACAGTACCTTCATCTAGATTTAAAATAACCTGGCAGCTACTGGAATTTCTTAGCTGGTCTGTGAAGCCATTCACTGTACCACACTGCTGGTGGTTTCTTCTTGAGTTCTCTTTGCCACTGGCAGGCACTTTTTCAGAAATCTGAGTAAGATGACAGTAAATGAATATACTCTGCGCTCACCTGTCTGAACTGAGAGCCATCAGTACGGGGGAGATCAGCATCCAGGCATGGGAAAAATGCATTTAAAGAGAATATTATATTCTACATGCAGTATTTGTTTTCTGCTTATAGTGTGAGAACACGGGTTAACATTTGAGTTTTTCTGCCATCTAGTGGCAGAAAATTGGTCATGGGAGGCACAGCTGTGGTTTTGTCGCTGGGAAGAATAGACATTGCTTCTGGGATGAACATACATTTCTTCCTTGGAGAGTTTAATGGTTAAGCAGTACTCTAGCACCAATTTTCTTTGAGTATTTTACCTGAAGAGAATCAGAAAGTAGATCTGCATTTCTTCACCAAATTTTCCAAGTCTATATGCAAGTCATTTTGTCCTGAAGACTTGAAGTGCGTACAGGGAGGAGTCATCACTGTGGTCAAGGGCCTGAGTGAGGCAAGGGTACGAGAAAGGAGGAGGTGAAAGAGGGAACGCAAGTCTCTGAGATACTGAGCACACTTATCTGGCAGTCCTCAGCACTTCTCAGATGGTGCCCCATGGGCTCATTTAGCTTTCCCCAGTGTCTCAGTTGACATCAGAGATATTGCCTTTCAAAAACTCTCAAAACTGGAAACTCAAAAGACAATACATGCAAGTGCATCTGAAAACCAGCATGGCCCTGTCTCAAGTGCAATAGCTAAATGAGTGAGACCCCCTGAGCACGGGAGGCTGTGACTGTCGTTCTGTAAATACTGTAACACTGTCACTCTAAACAGTTTTCTTCAGTGTTACGAATTTGGAGATAGGGGTGAGAGAAACAATAAAACAGTGGCTTGTTCTGCTTCTACCCTTGCATCCTATTCCTGGTGCCTGTTCTTTATTTATGCCATGATTTTTCCTCCATGCTACAGAATGAAAGATGCTTCCCCATCATCCTTTTAAGAGTCTTATTACAAAGAGGTATAAAAATATCTGCAAGAAACTAGAAGGTGAAATCTAATATTGCTTAGCACAGGGAAAGAAAAATAGTTCTCTAGGGAGATGTGTAATCTGGCAGTGCTCATCAAAGCAAGAATTTATATAGCACAAGAAACATCACTGAACATTGTTTTCTTCACTGTATTTACTGGAAATTTATTGTTTTCCTGGGAGGGCCATGCAAACAGACAGAATCAGGGCCTGGATATTGTTTTTTTTTTTTTTCTTGTCAGATGATGCTTTGTTCTTCATAAAAAGATGAATGTCTTGTAAGTGCCTGAAAGATGAAGAGACAGTAATTTGTTTGCTGACTCCTAATGGAAATACTTGCATGGCATATTTCAAGCTGACCCTCTAACACAGCACGTTCAGTTCTCTGTTATTCCTTATTTTAAAAAATTCAGGACTCTGATGAAAAATCTTACTCTCCACAATAGCTATGCTGACATCTTGTTTAAGAACTGAACTCTATCATTGCGGTTTTCTTCTGGTTTGTTTGTTCCAGTTTGAGGCAAAGGCTTCCCAAGGTCACAAACTGAGCTATTTAGCTTGAGGAGTGACAAATGATGAGGGAAACTGAGGAACCAGAAGTAAATCAAATATTTGGCTGTGAAACACATAAATAATACAGCATCTTAGTGCATTCTTGTCTGTGAACTTTCTGTTACCATTGCTCTGAGATAGGAACGCCATGGAAAATAGTTGATGTTATACTGTGTGGAAAAGATGAGACCACTACCAAATAGTTGGGAAGATGTTTGTGTTCTTGAAATCAAACGTAGGAGAGGAAAGGATGCTTACCTCAGAAAAAACAATGGTGCCACTTTTTGTCATGCATCATGATACAGTTGCCTGGTCTTTAGGGTATAAGCTGCAGTCAAGTCATAAGTTTCACATAGACAGTTAAGGATTCCATAACAAAACTCTGATCAGCATTTTCTACAGGTTGAATTAAAAGTGGACTTTGGCATGGGACAAAGGGTCTCTGTGACCCATGACAAATCCCTTTGTCATTTTGTTGATTAAAACATTCTTATTAATCTGAGTGTAGTGCTTTCATTTACAGAAACTCTTTCCTGATAATAGCACTTTGAGCATAGCTTGAGTTACTCTGTCTCAGATAGCTTCCAGAAAATATCTCTTCTCTTTCCCTGTTTCCAAAAGCTGTAACTGCATTGATGCTCTAGCAGGATGACTGTTTCTCAGCTGATCTCAGCACTGATTTTTTTCTCAGGACACTCTCTGAAATGCTGCTGACTGAACAGTGTGTGACTCGAGTTCCCAGAAAAAAAAGTGTCTTCCCAGCAGTAATTACATTTCTGCGTACTGCCAGGCACTACAGAACTGTTGTGAGAACATGAAGTCGGGAAACGCAGTGTCTGCTCAGCACAACATTTTCCAGTAGCATCATTTTCAGCTTCTCTTCATCATCAGCCTCCACTGTGTCTTAGCTATTTGCCATCTCTATCAGCTTCCAGACATACCCTTTTAAAGGCCACAACACGTTCAATTGACTTAAAATATCTAGATTGTCTTGGCATCCAGTTGGAGGTTTTAAAAAATCTCTTCCTTCTCTCTTCATATAATAGATGTTAATTCCTTCTCCAGCCTTTATATAA
The DNA here is from genome assembly GCF_040807025.1 of Struthio camelus. Classification (NCBI taxonomy): domain Eukaryota; kingdom Metazoa; phylum Chordata; class Aves; order Struthioniformes; family Struthionidae; genus Struthio; species Struthio camelus. The sequence goes on from NC_090982.1 coordinate 36,040,803, forward strand.
ACAAAGAGTATTTTAAAATTATCCCCGTTTTTGTCAGATTTTCATTTTAGGTTGGAATGTCAGCACGAATCCTGTTATATTCTCTGTATCACAGAAAAGAATTATTTCTAGCTGAAAGATGATTTAAATATTGTGTACTTGCACGGCACAGAAGCCCCATTGCAATAGTATCCATCGTAGAACTGGTGGTTGACTTTGTACATTTCTTTTCTTGTCCGTGATAGCGTGGTAGAGACAATAGGAAAATAATGCCCAACAAGTCACTCGCTGTCCTACTGCTGAGCTGCTACTGCCAGCTCTTTGCTAGTTAGCCGACAGCAAGACATCAAAGGGCCTTTTTAGCTAATATTTTAACAGAAGTTCACAAGGGCTGGGTGATAAAAGGCTTGTACTCTATTCTCCCAAAAATCCGGGTGTGGGTTGGGAACTGGGGAGAAAACAATAGGAGCTTCTGTGTAGAAGTGTTTGGAAGGGAAAAGGCTAATTTTCCAGCAATGCTGGAGAAGCAGAAAGAGGGCTCTCCGTTACATCAGAAAAGGAAGAGCTTAACTGCCATGTTTTAGCTTGTGTGTGAAATAGCTTACAAGCCAAGTCTTGAGCGACTCGTCCTAACTGGTTTAAAAACTTTTCTGCTTATATATTTTTTTTACAACAATCCTAGGAAATTTTCTGAAATGAACATTTCTGCAGGAGACGCTGATGGGAAGATTTATGTGGGGGAAAACAAGTGAAATGAACAATCCAGTTTTTTGATGTTCACTAACGCTTTCATGTCTGGTTAAAAATTCAAACACTCTGAGAAAGTTAACAACATTAACTTTCTAAAGGGTAGAAGTGGGAGGAATTAACTAGCTGTATTGTGTATCACTCTTGCAGACAGGGCTGCATTTGCGCTTTAGAGAGGTTGGGACATGACAGGCTACTCTTTCTTAGGTCTTGAGTAACTTCAACAAGCAGGGTGGCTCCAGTAAAGGGGATTCATATAGTCTAAACATAGATTCATAATTGGATTAAATATCAAAGCCTAACTTAGAAGTACTACTTTATGAGCTACAGATATAAAAGGAATTTTTTTCCTTACTTCAGTGGATCAAGGAGATCTTTAGTCATCTTCTGAATTCCAAACCTGTTAAGTCGTTTCTTTTCCCTCCCCTTAGTGCTTTGCTCTGAATTGTGAACAGCAGCCTGCCTACCAGGGAAATAGAGAACAGGAGGTAGGCATGGTACAGTCTTTCCTTTCAGTTGCGTTAACATCACTTTTGCTGAGTTGCTCTAGCCTAGAGTAGAATTTTGGCAGTAGAAAACCCAGGTAGGGCATAATGCCTCTGTTCATATAATTGTTGGATTATTTAGATGTGTTTTGAAATTATTGTTTTGTTAACTGTTCTATTTAGCAGAGAGAAGAAGATGTGGGGAGCTGTACTTCTCTATGGCTTGAGCAGGTGTGGCGTTACAGGTAATGTGCTGCTACTGGTCAGGCAGTAAATGGTTCCTGTCAGACCGGGTTCCAGATGACTTCTGAGCTCGCCATGTCCCTGGTGCTGCTGTGAAGCTTTCCACAATATATGGCTTTCTCTTTCCTTAGTGGTTCTCCTTCTTTTGTCACATAAGTCTTTTGCTGTTCTGTACGTGTTGTTCAAGTATTTCTGTGAGATGATGGGACTGCGTTGCCGTTGCCCTGCTTGTGATGTGCTGCCTGCATGTCACACAGTGATATGGAGAAGGAGATCAAGGGCATAAAGCAGAAGTCTCAGTCTAGTCCTAAATCTCAATCTAGCTTTCTATCTGTGATGTGAGGAGTCAAGCGTTGTAGCCCGGATTGTACGTCTTTGCCAACGCTCACCTCTCACTTAGCAACAAGTTGCTGCTTTTAGATATAATTCATACACCCCAGTGATAGTCCCCAAGAGTCAGATGTTGAGCTTGCTATTTGAAGGCTTTTCCAGTGATTCAAAGAGAAAAAGAGAATATCTTAGCCTAATAGGCGCCTCTGCTGCCTCCACAGAGTCACAAACAGAGCAGTTTCACCTTCACTTGAGCTCACCATATCTCCCAGCTTCTGAGACCATTATATCTCCCATCTGAGACCATTGCTGAGGGAAAAGCTTCACGTAACAGTTTTGAAGGTCTTTCAAGGTCAGGCTTTTACTTACAGGGCTAGAAAGAAACGAAACAAGCGTATAGTTCTAGCTTATAATTAATAACAGGGCTAGAGATTCAAAGCTTGCAGCTATACCCATAAGCATTGCCTTAGGCCCTGAACAGCCTCCATTTCCGCTCATATTGCTTTGGGATTTGGCTTCATTGCAGATGCCTGGCTGGTTCCACTGCAAGTGAAATATTTTGGGTGCTAATTGTGTCTCCTTCCTCACTTCATAACTGGTCAGCCAGCAGGTGTATGAGCTATAAAAAAGGTGTTGATGACCCCTCTTGAGATGGGTGGCCTGGATTTTTAAGGGGTTTTCTTTTAGCTGATCACAACTTTGTCCAGTCTAGCCTGCTCCATTGATACAAAACTACGAATAAACTTATGTTTAACTTTTCACATGACACCAGAGGTATGTCTAGGTTCTACTAAGTCCATGATCTCTCTGTTGCCAGCTTTTTATAGAGATCCTGTTCTCAATACACACATTAGTGCAGATGCCAGACTCAGTAAAAAATACCACATTGAGATATTCCCATGAGAACAAGCCTTTCAGTTCTCCACTTTTACTTGGTGTTTTGTGTCATAGAATGTCACTCATGTTTTGGATACAACCAGAATTTTTTTTTTTCAAATTTCTTTGCAAAATGAGAATCAATATTATTTTCCCACTTCTTTGAAAAATGTAGATAAAAACATTTGTGTCCTATCATTCCCTAAAAATTTAGTTCTAGGTATAGGATAGTTAGTTGTATTCACAAACATTTAGTGCTTTTGCATCATACCCAGAGGTAGAGCAACAGATACATAAAAGAGAGTTCTGCTCATCTCAAAGTCTGTACCAAACTACAGAGAATTTACGTAACTTTAAAAAGAGTTCAAGGAGCCAAGTGATTCGCTTGCTGAGTAAGTTCAGACACAGTGGATGCAATACCTCATAGAGAAAAGACTTTAGTAAACCTCAGTTTTCAGCATTTGTTACTGCTGTGGAAATGGGGAGTATTGTCTTTTGCAGATGGATAGCATTCTCCAGGCAAAGGCTGTTCTCCTTTGGAGAATAAACACTCTACACTATTACAATTGGGACGTTTACTGCATGTAATGTAAAGATACTTCACAAGGTACCTTTTAAATAATGCTAGGTACAATTCTACCTTGCAGTAATGTATTTCAGTATATGATTACCATCGCTGTCAGGATCTAGGTGCCCTACGCATGATCCTGGACTTTATCTCTCCAGATTTGTTTAACATCTGTCCTAATTTAAAAAATACCTCATTGTATTTGTTGATTAATGCTGATTTATTTTTTATTGCTGGGTATTTTTTGAGCAGCTGACTTCCAAAGTCAAATTAAAACACAAGTACAAAAATAATGCTTGAACATCAAATTTTTATATTCTAGCAATATTAATAGCCCTGTTTTCCTATAATTATGTTTACTGTGATAATGCTTACAGTGACCTTTTGGGGGTTTTTTTCTCATTAACTCATTTCTAGAGTCCCAAATGATGTTTTTCTTTCTAGCTATTGATTTCTTATTTTCTTGCACTGCACCTTCAGTTCATACGGTCTTGCCGGTCTCCAATCTGCATTCAAAAGACATAGACATGCAACTGATTGAATTCATCTTCAGAAAAAGTACAACACACGCGTCCTTCTGCAGTTGGATTATTGTGGTTTCAGCGATATCTCAACTAGCCAAATTTTAAGGCTTAGTCATTTCAGTCCTCTTGGCTTCTTTGCTAACGCAGGATATTATTTAGCTTAATAACTGTTGCTGTCCATTCTGCGAAGTATCAGGCTGAGAATGGTGAAGTCACCTCACCAAGGCCATGAGAAGGTGTGCTGGACACGCTGTGAGCTAAACATCTGTCTGACAGGCTTTAGCACATCCCGCAACATCCTGAACAGTCACCCATCTTTCAAATTAATGTCACTACCTCGTTTTAAATTTCATGCCGCAGAATGAGCTGAGAGTGGTTTTCACCTCAGCTTCACATGCCCATGCTTGTCTGTGCAGTGACTTTTTTTTTTCTTTTCTTTCTTCTCCATTTGTGTACCCAGACTGGACAAAAGGGTACCTAAACGCACGTGTAAAAACTGCCCCCTGTTCGGGAGGCTCTAGGGACGATGGCGTGGAGACGAACAAGCCTAAGTTTAGGTCCTGCAGGGAGACCTCTGTGACAGCTTGTCCTCGTCAGGGCCCCAGGGGTGCTAACGGGCTGTAACGGCCTCAACTGGCCTCACCTGGGGCCTCCCCCACACCCCACTGGGGCCATTTCAGCTCAGGCCCACGTGAGGTGCCTGCTTCTGGCCACCTCCTTCCAGTGCTGCTTGCTGCCCTCCCTGTGCTGGGGTGGCCCTGGCCTGGTGTGTCCAGCCACCCTGTGAGATCGGGCCGGGGTCGGTGCCACGAGCTGGAGGCAGTGTGGGGCCAGTGGTTTGCTGCTGCTGGGCTGAGCCTGCTGCCTTCTCAGGTACCGTCTTTCCCTGTGTTTCTCCTCTCTGCATGCTTGTTTTGGCCCTCCTTTATGGTCAGGAGGGCTTTGAGGTGTCGCAGTGTGATGTGTGTGTGCTGTAATGCTGGTGTGATGTGGGAATAGGTGAACAAATGTGGTGGGTGTGGATGATTGGGTGAGTTTTGGTGAGGCTGGAGAAGAGGCTGAGGTTTGTGATGTGCCCCAGTGTGGGACAGGTGAGCTGGGGGTAGATGATGGCATTTTTGGCAAAATGGCCCATGTGATGTGGGGTTTGTGCTGATGTCTGTGCTGCCTCGAGGAGACAGGCAGTGCGTGGCTGGGCGTAAAGCCAGGCACTGACCCTCCTGTCGTGGGATGGTGGTGGCAGCGCCCCCACCAGCTGCTGGGGCACCCCCCACGTCGGGGTCTCTGCCGTGGCCCAACGCGATGTGACTCGGTTGCTGTTTTTCCCTGTGGTCTGAGGCTGTTCTAGCCCGGTGCCGCGAGGTGTCAGTGCAGGCTGCAGCTGCGCGGAGGCCTCCACTGCTGCCGAGGCCTCTTGGAGAGGGTTTTGCACAGTGTTGTCATTAGAGGTGGTTTGACTTCTGGGCTGAGGCCTGTGACAGCCCCAGGCAGGTTGCTGCTCTCAGCATGTCTTGGGCTCAGTATCAGTTGCTAAATATGAGATAGATAGATATAGATATATGTATATATTTTTTTTCTTTTTTAATGCTTCGTCATGGAATTTGAGTTCTGTAGAGATGCGGGCATTGCCGCATCCCATTGCTCTCCTGGCAAGGCTGCTCCTCTTCCCCCTTTATTATCCAGCTGCTTAAGGAGTCGAGGTGTTTTTCTCACTTCAGCCAGCTGACAGGATAAATATGCATTTTTGCGTGCTCGAGTATTTCTCCCTCTATTAGAGGGTCAGTCTGCTCTGCCTGACGGGGCAGCAGCCTGCCTCCTTCCCCCCTCGCATCGCGGCTAAGAGTAGCGCCTTTCAGTAAATGAGGACAGGGAGCTAGGTGGAGATGCGTCCTGCCTGCAGGAGCCGCTAGTTTTTATCTTCTGTTTTCCAAAGACAATTAAAATGGTTCTGAAAGTGCTCAAATATGGCAGGTGGTGGTGTGCTGCAAGGGGCGTGTGGAAAGCCCAGGTGAGCTGAGCTGGCGTTACGGCCCCAAGTGCCAGCTCAGCGTGTCTGGCTGAGGGATATGTGAAAGTGGCTGGTGATGGGGCCATAGAGGCTTTGAAAATGCAGGTAGCATGCAATGTTATGGTGCTTGAATAGCAGCAAAAACCTACTAGTTTGGTCAAACTGGCAGAGACCTTGGGTGGTGGCTCTGTTCCCTGAACAGAGCTATGGGCTCATTAGTCTAAAGCTGGGTTTCATATACTGCTCGACTTTGGTTTTAATGTGGCCACTGCATCACTATTTGCACTCTGAGAAAATTTAAGTATGTATTTTTTTTCACTCTTCAGTGCTCTTGAGGGGGTTGCGATGAAAGCAGTCATTAAAGGAACATAAACTTAGTTCAAGTGTCAGAAGATGCAAATTCTTGGGGATTTTGTCATGGCTCAGTCTGTTGCAGCTCAGTTTCCCATCATGCTTGCTATATATTGTGTCTAGGTGAAATGATCTTTTTCATTTTAATCATATTGCAATGTAGGTGTCTTCCGTAATCATAGTGACTGTGTATTACAACTACAGCATTTATTGTATCCTTTACCTTGTTTAAATGTGGGCTCAGCTTTCAGCTATATATGGGACAGACAGGCAGGCAGGGGAAGCACTCTGCTATAGGAACTTTGCTGACAGTTTGTCAATCTGAATAGAAAAACCTGAAAATGTAGGTTGGCAGTCTACATGAGACAGACTACATAATAATGCGCTTTGGGAAATGTTATTATTAACTAGAATTATTATCTAAAGACTCTTATATTCTGAGGCTGCCACTTTTATCATATTTTTAGTATTTATTTTACTTTAAAAAGCCAGAATATGACAGCAGGTGTCACTCTAGTAGTAGTAAAAGTGAGAAGAGTAATCTTTTCTCTCTTTCTTGCCAAATGTTTTATTCTTTACAGTCCTCATCAGAGAAGAGGATCAAGAGCACCATGGTGTTTGTCCTGGTCTCCTGACTGTGGACTTATCGGGAGCCCGCTCGGCTTGTGTCAAAACTTAGCAGCCTGAAGAGGGTTTGGGAACCTTTAACACAGCAAGATAAGATGTGATTATTTTGCTTGGAAGCAAGAGACAAGAAGAGACATTACATTTTGGCAATAGCCTTTTGTACTTTCTCATTTTTATTCGAACCTGAGAATTTTAGTGAAATTAAAGCACAAATACTGAGAACCACCCACATACTTTTAACTTCCATATTTCCAAATAGTGCTCCAGGCTACTAGCCTCTAGCTCTGTAATGAGGCATGTAAACTAATGCTGTGATGTTTAGACTTGCAGGGCTCCCTGGAGCTGTTCTGTCTTTCACACTTGACCAGTGAGCTTTCTAGGCTCAATCATTCTGCTTTTAGCCTTTATTAAATGAAAAATTCATGTCTGGAAAATGACAGGTGAAAGCCACTGAATTCCACAGGATGCTGCTGAAAATAGCATCTTCCTAAAACAAGATTATAAAAATGGAATAGAATTTTTATTGAAATGGAGAGTGATCAGTAAACCCAGGAATCGATCAGCAAAAGATACCACATTTTAAATAACTGTAGCTTTTTAAGTGTTGAGGAGCTGAAATAATGCCTTGGTGGGTAAAATGGACAGAAATAGAAAATAGTGATTATATCTCTTGGTTAAAATAGAGATGACAGGTCTGTTCATTTGTGTTTCATTAGTGTTAGCTGATTGCGAGCTGAGGAAAAGCTTCAGAGCTTCAGGAGGGTTCTTCTTTCTCTCCAGTCCTGGTTGTGGAATACAGGACAATCAGGTATGCTTCCTGATGCTGTTCTTAAAATTACTGGTCTCTCCTGACTACTCTAGCTTGCTTCAATATAACATTTCTTGTGCTCCTGGGAAGCGTGCTTCAGTGTGTAGTGTGTTGCCCATTACTATCAGTATTTCCAGCAGGTTTTGTTTACTCCAGCCATCCTTGAGGGACAGATGAAATATTTTCTGGAATTATGTTATGGCTATGAAAAGAATATAGGAAAAAAGTGGCAACCAACCAAAGCCCCCATAGCCCTGTGTCATGAATCGGTGTTTCCAATGGCACTTAAATATAGACTTAAATCCCACTACTGTACTAAGTAATAAAATACCTCCTAATGCAAAGTGAAGGATATAAATGACTCTAGCAATGTCACAAATCAATTGAAATCAATAGCCAGCCTTTCCTGAATTGCAGCGGCTTTACTTTACTAACATAATTTATCTTTACAAGTGTGCTGCCTCAGATTATAGGTGCCAAGAGGAAAAAAAACTATTTCAGAACTGGGGCTGCATGAAATTAAGGGACAATGAAAGTGGCTTAAAAGAAATGGAGGAAATGAGAAACCTGGCTAGAATTCATGTGAGATCTGAACCAATGTAAATCCTATCCCGAAGTTCAGAAGAAGTTCGGCTGTGCCTCTTCAGTGTTGTTTAGTGCTATGTTTTCATTCTGCTTTCCTAGTCCTGGCCAAGATACTGGCTGAACCACCGTAGGAGAGGATGTCCTCGCACTGCTTCCGGTACCTCTGGAGACAAATGGTGCCTACTCTATTAAAAGGGATTGGTTTTTTACAGTTTACCTAGTTAAGACTAGGTAACCTAAACCTAGTATAGGTTTAACGCAAGTACCACAATTCTAAAAGCATTTTGAACAGCTAACAGCTTTAAGAGTAGATTGTAAAGTCTTAATTTTAGTTGATCGTTTGAGGCCAGAGTCTTTGCAGCAAAGGAATGGATCTGGCTGCTCATCAGTGTCCATATTGTTGTGTGTAATGTGGCTGACTGCAGGAGAAGAACTAGAAACAAGAAATTACACTGCTGAAAATTTTAAGCGCATGTGTTTTAAAACTAGTGATTAAATTAGAAAACTGCTGGTGAGGCACACTGAGCAAAATCTGTGGGTACTATAATTCTACCTGCTTATAGGATCAAGAACTTCAGGAGAAAATAACGCCTTGTTATATTTCTGAAAATTTCAGCTTTTTGTATACTACTTTTCTTTTTAACTTTTTATGTCTTCCTTTTACTGGAGCTTTTGTCTGGGGATTTTGCTATAGTTTGTAAGACATTTAAGAGGAACTTGATTTCAATCCAGATGCACTGTGTGCTTTCACAGTCAGACCAGATATTGTAAGCCACTGCCTTCATTTTCTTTCTGGAGATGTACTGTGTGGGCAGTATCTGTTTTCCGCTTCCAACAGAAAGGCTAACAGTGTCTGTAATAAAACTTGTAAAGAATAAAACCTGTTGGGGGAAAAAAAACCCAAAACCTGTTTTTCTAACAGCAACAAGAAAATACTGCTTAAAGTTAAGAACATTCTGTTCTAAATAAAGTGAATGTTTTGCTGAAGATGAATACATTGCAGGGGGAGTGGAGAGAGCATCTCATCTGTGTTTTTAGATCATCCTTTTAAAAGGAAGAATCTTTTGGGTTTTGTTGTTCTAAATAGCGTAGGGAGCATAGTAGATGCAAAGTGTCTAAAACCAGTTCTGGAGTTACCTGTACTCTGTTATTTTCACAAACACAAACCCCTGTTTCCCCTGCACACTTCCCAGCAAGTATTCCTAAGCTTTAAGGAAAACAAAACTATCTGCCTTGTATTTCTATCCCAATGGGTATTTGAAGTCTGCCTGCATTTTTAAGTCTACCTAAATAAAACTTCACTTTAAAATCTCTTGTGGGAAGAGAATTCCATAGCACCAACACAGCCAGCATTGAGATTTTGTACACAGTGCTTTAGTTTGGATCAGGAGTGCACTTTTGAAATGAATCTCCCACTTTTGTCCTCTTACTATGCTCTGGTTTGGGTTATGGAGCTGGGGGCAGAGAGGAAGGTCAGTTGACTGGCGTAGGGTGAGTTTTATATTGGTGGGGAGAACTGGGAGCTCAGAAGAGGCTCCGCTGTGAGAAGAGCTGGTCCAGACTGGGCCCCAAGAAGGTGGAAGTTACTAGTAAGGGAGCACCTCTGGGTCTTGTTTCGTTACAAAGGAGGAACAACTGCAGAGTTGTGATGGGACAGTGTTGCCTGAGATTCTGGAAATTTCTGGTCAGCTGAAGCCTTGCAAGCAGTGGGACTGCAGGTGACTGAGCGATGGCAGCGCCTGAGCTGGAGTGGGAGGAGGTAAAGGGGAGCAGCTGATGGCTACTCTGATCCCCAGCACTGCTGGGACACAAGGGGCTGTGCAGGTAGGTGTGTGCTTCCACTGTCCCTTTCTTAAAAAAAGGAAAGAAAAAATTAGTTTTTTTCTTTTTAAATGCGCTTTAAATCATGTAGTGTTAACAAGGATGAAGCCTCTGAAAATATCTGCTGGCATCTTGATTTAACATCCACTGAACCCAGTTCAGTGGTCCACCTGTCAGAGCTGTAGTTTCAGATTACCCTGTGATGTGAGGGGTGGGGGGGGGAAGTCTTCAAAATGCGGTGTAATCAAAATGAAACTGTTTCCCTTGTTGCACAGCTCCTTAGGTTTCATTCCTCCCGCAAGTGTAAGGAGAGCCAAGAGTTTACCAATAACTGTAAAAGGCTGTTCGAGTGTCAACAGTTGCATGGGTGTTACATTCTGCACCAGCATGAATACACAAAGCTCCTGTGGTACCACCCAGATCCCTGGGAGATTGGTTTTTGGGATCATGTTCAGGACACATTATTTCTTCCTTGGCTTACAGTCTCTGTCTGCCCATGGGGATATCCAAGCAGATCTCATGTTATGCTGTTACCCTTGCTACATGTGTTATATGTGATACTCTTCAGTTAGGGCACTGCTTGGTTTAGCTTTGCTTCCCCCTTTTCCCCACTTTAAATTCTGTATACCATCACCATACTATATATATTTATTTAAGCAACCGAAGCCTCACAACTTTAACAGCCACTTCTTCAATATATGGTAGTCTAAGGGAGGTTGTAGCCTTCCAGAAGACTGCACTGGAACTACATAAGTCAGGAAACAAATCTGTGATGATTACAGTAGAGAAGTAGGTGTGAGCTCCCTGGCAAAGACAAGACTATGATAGTCAAGGTTTGAAAGGTGATGATTAATTGAAACCCTGGAGTGTGAAATGAGATGTCTAAAAGTAACATTTGTGCCAAATACTGTTTGTAACTTACTTTCTGCTGCTTGGTATATCTGTAAATGGGAAGTCCTTCCTTCAGCAGAAACGTCAATGATTAAAGCTCTGTAAAAATCTCCAGGAATGGAGAAGGAACATTGGAGACCAAATGGTTCTCAGCACTGTGTAACAGTCATCACTTTGATCTGCCTCAAAGATGTTTGCTTCAAAGTTATTTCTAAAAGAAGAAATAAAACTTGAAATAGGGAAGAAAGGGAAAGCAGTGGGTGAGCCTTAATGTATTAGTTTTCTGTTCTTCAGACTGTTTGGTTTCTGTCTTGGAGTGAATGCAACATGAAAAAAACATACATGAACCGGGGGGTGGGGGGAAGCAATGATTTAAAAAATAACGATGGTAAATAGCAGTGGCATTGATCTGGTCATTTATTTTTTTTAATCTGTTAGGCTGTTGACCACTGAATCTACCCAGGGAAATACTGGGAATATTACATTTGAGGAACAGAAGAGGGGGAGAAATGGAGGAAAGGGGAGTATTCAAGGGGGCAATATTAAGCATCTATAATAAGCACTAATATTGGTCATTATCACTTGATTACATGACATTTAGTCTTCATATATTGCATAAGCTCCTGTAAAAACACTTTCTTACCTGAAAGATTGTATATTACTAACAGTTTTATTCAGTGGGCTAAGCTGTTGAGATTTAGCTATGCTATCTTCAATTACAGATGACTAAAATGTACTTATGTATGTGTAAACAAGATGTATTAATCAGATGCTGCCCAGCTGATTGTCCAGCTTGTGAACTGCAGCTGTCAGCCTAAGGCACTTTTCTTAAGCATAGTGTCTACAGTTACTATTTCTTAGATTTTTATGAATAATTAATTGGTCCCTCCTTTAATGAAAGGTGCACAAATAAAGTAGTGCTAAGGCATTTATCCAAATACTTGACCTACCTCCAAAAACTATGTGACAGGCTTGAGTGATGAGTACAGCTGAGATCAAGATTATCTGGGTACTACTTCTACTTTCCTTTAGTTACACAACAATTTTTATTATAAGGAAAAAACCCTGTTTTCTGAAGTGATCAGATAAGAAGTTATTTGCTTAGGAAATGAGTGACACTTGGTTATGTGAAAAACTTGTCAGAGGTTCTAATGAAATAATGTATGAACAGGGTGTAACTTTGGATTTTTTTCTATTAAAAGGGGAAATGTGTGGAAAGGGGAAATGTGTGGAAACTACTTTAGAAGATCAATAGCATTTTGAAATAAGGTTGTCCAAGCTCATCATATTAGTGATACCTGAAGCATAAATGTCTATAAATAAAAACTGAATAGCTGACCTGTTTTAAAAACAGCTTACTTCTCCTCTGAGGTGTGTTCTGCTTTTTTTTTGCATTTTTTTGCAAAGCAGGCAATTAAATGCCCTTCCTGACACTTTATACATGCAAGAAACTGGCAGAAGCTCGCTTGTCAAGAAAAGCAAATGACATCCTATGCATGTCTAGAAGACGGAGTTTAATTTGAGCTCAAGTGGGGGGAAATTATATAAAAACTAATTAGTTAAAATTTAAGGAATATAAATACAAGGAATGACTGTTTTCTTCATCTATTTTTATACAGCTACTTCTTCCAGAAAACAGGAGTTTGTAATCACTCAAATGTGTCTCCTAAATTCCTACCATGATTCTTTCATGTAAGTGGGAAGAGAACTATACACTCCACAAACTCCAGTACTGGCTTGCTGACAATGAATTTTGCTGAATCTAGGATCAAAACTGGAGCCAAATTTTGGTCTCTCTCTGGATATGTATACAAACTGAATGGACAGTGGGGACTGAGACAAACATAAAACCTCCAGCTTATATCTAGTAGGCTTTTAATGGAGCATGAAGTGTGTAGCCTTTGCACCAATGGTATCATTGTGGGTTTTGCCTTTATTTCAGGAAAGTGAATTGAGCAGTAGATAAACACAAATTCCTCAATAGCCAAAGAATCATCCAAATGGTTTAGGGTGCTATGAAGAGGGCTAACCATGCAGTGTCTTGGCAGTGTGGTCTACATGAAAAACAAATGAGAGAGGGAATTAGACTTGTGGTTTTAACTAGCTGCTACTTCGTGATAGATTTTAGCTTTTGTCTTTGAAAAAACAGATTAATCTCTGAGGAAACACATTTGGAGTCTGTTGAAGTCTTAATCAAGTAAATCAAATCAATAATAAAAATGATCTTTTGGACATCTGTTTTTCTTGGAACACTTGGTGGTCATCAAGGAAAATCAAAATCCGCCTACATATTTGGAGTACACTTTGCATCTGAGGAAAAAATGGAGATAAAATTGTTTATGGCCCAAAGGCTTGCCCTTTTATGGGAAAAGCATACTGAGATGATGCATTGATTGTTCTAGTACAGCTGTGACAACCCAATGATGCAGTATTTATGGTATTGATGGACTAGTGAGAAAGCACTATATTTTTCAAGGAGCTTCCTATTAGTGTTAAATCCAAACCAGGGATCCATAGGCAGTATTTCTTATGCACCCCAGAGTCACAGAAGATGCTGAGCAGTGCTGTAATGACTTAACCTGTGACAAAGCCCCACATCTTATTTCCTTTGGTTAAGTGCATGAGAACTGAGCCATAATAGTAATTGACCACTAAAATCTACAGCTGGGTAATAAACTTTCTATTTCCCAATATTTCCGTCCATTCAGTCTCTTCCCAGAGACCTTCCTCTGTAGTTCTCCAGAATTAGTTACAAAAAGCAATTACTTTTTTATGGCAGATTTAATTAAGTCTTTTTTGTAACGAGATAAAATTATCAATCCTGCTAATATCACAGAATGATTTCGTAGGTGGTAATCTGTAACTTGTGAGACTTTTAAAAATTTCTTATGTTTTCCTGTTCTGGGTTTTAAGCAAGGTCATGGGAAAGGAACCCTAATAAAACCAGGGAGCATGGGAAAAGTACTTGCTTTCGTAGAGGTAAGCAGATCCTGCATACTCTAATGTTAATGAGCTACCATGCCACACAGGGTCTCTTAAAAAGCTGAGAAGACACTGGAGATTTTGGAATTTGCATGAAAACAGTGGTTATAGTTGCAGTAAGACAGGCACTATCAGATAGGAAATGCGTAAACATTAATCAATTAGTTTGGCTTTAACTTCTTGAAGCGCTGACACGGCAGCTATAAAAATGCTCCAAGTGGAACACTTGAAGACTGGCAAATTTTAATGAAGCTGTGATCTTGGGTGGGAAGCAGCACAGCTCCCTCCTCAATGCATAACCTGGAAGCACGTGGCCCTCTGTAGCAGTGGCTAAAATGCTTTTAATTTTCCTTACTGCATCCCATAAGATTGTATGGCTATGCTCAAAAACTTGAGCTGCCAGAATCAAGGCTCTTTATATCAATTCAAATACTTGTTACCCTATATATTTATGTTGTGATCTGTAGTCATAAACTCATTTTCCAGAGGATGTATACCCTAGCTGTTGTATAGCATTAGTGTGTCTGTGCGGCTAGTTGGTATTTGCTTTTGCTTATTGTTTCTTTGTGACCCTTGCCCCATGCATCTTGCGTGTTCTCCAAGCGCTTATCTGAAGAGTTATTAGTTTCCTTGGGGACTTGCTGTGGTCCTCATTGCTAGAAAACCTAAGTGCTTTACAAACATGAATAAATTCACTAGTCTGGATCCTCAGGGCAGCTTCAGCTGCTTTCTGCTGCCTTTTTCCAATTCCCTGTAACGGTCTGACTCTTCCAGTGCGTGCCACCAAAGAGGCAGGGACTATGTGTACCATCCTTAAGCCTGTCGTTTCCAAAGTATGTGCTTGGCTCCAAATCTTTATATAGATTTGTGTGTGTGCTGAATGCAAACCCATCTAATTTGATCTTGCAGAAAGAAAATGATCTTACGACTTTTACTCATTCCTTTTTCTTACAGACATCTAGATCAGCGGGTTGTATTTGAGGACCTGTGAAGAAGTCATACTAAGGATCTCAAAAGAAACTCTGGTGCACAAACTGCCCTCTTTCTAGTCAGCAGACAAACTTACTCCTGAAGGTTTTTACTTGTTAAATATGGCTTTAAGTGATTTGGTCAAGAGTAGAGTAGTAGCATTACACTGTAGCTTCATTCTCTTTTCATCTGCTCCCGTCTCTTAAAGCAATTCTGTAGAAACATTTGTCCTTGCAGCATTTTTCTTATGGCTAATGTTTCTGTACAAGGCTTTTTTTTAAAAAAAAAAAAAAAAAAAAAAGCTGATGCAGGTACATGAGGTCTAGTGTAGAAGGCTAGCTATCTTTAAATAGTCAAAAGCACCTTAGATTTAAAGTCACAAGAAGCTTTAAAAGAAAAATATTTAAACCAGAAGACAGTCCCTGTAATGATAACAAGCTTCTCCTTCTGTACTCATTTTCTTGCTTTGACTTTTGTCCTTGGGTTTGCCATGCAAACTTGATGCACTAGCATCATTAAAAAAAACCCAAGTAATTGTTTTCTTCTAAACTCGGTCCTCTGCATGTAGATTTGTCTCTAGGGGATCTTTTTGCTTACATTTGCTTTTACTTTCTTTCCCACTCCTGCAGTTCTTTAGGGACAACTTTCAGTTGAAACATGAGAACTTAATCCTGCAAGGCTGTCTCCTGCTTTCTTTTAGCCCCTTTTAAGATCAGAATGTGAATTTAATGGGGAGCTCCCAGGAGTTCCAGTGGTGCCGGTTAACTAGTGCATATCTGCATGTGTGTTTTTTCCTTCTGGCTAAATTTCAATGACAAGGTATTGCTCTAAATGCATTCTCTCTTGAAATATTGGAGTAGTGGCAGGAATTCAAATGTACACACTTGAATAGCCATCTGTTAGCCATTCAGCAATGTCTTTGTACTTTGCAAAAGATGATATTAAAATGTTAGTATTTGTTATATTTAATCAGCATAGTAAGGTAGGTATCGCTTTTTCACTGCTGTGCTTTTATTAGGAATTTTGGGCAGCAACCTTGGGTGCCTCAGACCTGTGGGGTGCCTGACAGGGTGGAAAGAAGGGGGGTGAGTAAAGTGTCAACTGGAGTGTTGCTGCTGTCTGAGGCGGTTGCGTACGCCGTCCTGTGAACGCACTCTGGGTTGTTTCTTCTGCATGCATTTATCATTAAGAGTATGCTGCTTTAGCTGACAGTGTGCTGCTCTGAATTACAAAAATAGCATCCAGTTAGAGTTTTCCATCCTAGCTGGAAAAACAAGAAACTGGTCCTCTCTCTCTCGACCTCTTTCTGTTTCTCTCCTCTCCCTCTTCTCAGCAATATGGGTACCCATGTCTGTTCCACAGATAAACTGAAGTTCAGGGATACAGTCTTTATCTAGTCATATTATGATATATTTATAGAGAAGAGCATAAAGCAAAGGGAATCTGCCAATTTTTTGTGGTAGTTTTTAGATTACAGTTGCAATACCTGTTGTGCTTTGTTACTCCTTCTGTTATCTAAAAGTTGAAAGGCAACAACTTCTGAAAAGCTTCTGATCTAGCTTTTTCCTATTTGCAATAGCACTAATCTTATCTGAAGCACTGAAAAGGACTGGAACCTTTCAGAGAAGATAAACTATCTGATTTCTGTACTCCTAGCATTACTTGATATGTGCAGGCTTTTGGATTTCATAGTCATGCAAAGTTCTGCTGTAAATCATGGCTGTCTTCAGTCATTAAACTGAATCCTTTCTGCTTAGGTTTTCTGCAGTGTTTTTGATTAGTGAGGGTGCGGTCACTGGAAGAAGTTTGGAGTCCAAGGGGAAAAGCTTTTGCTGAACTGCTAATTCACAAGGTCGTCTAACCTGTGTGTAGTGTGGGCTTGCTTGACTTCCATTCCCGTGAACTCTTTTCCCTGAGCATACTGTAATTGGTTTATTCATCTATAAACCACTGTTTTTTCTTTCCTTTCTGGAGAAAGAAGGGGAAAACTCAAGTTGCTGGAGCATTCGGTGGTGCTGGTTGGGATGGGGGGAATTGCTGCTTACTGCATTCAGTGTGCTTTTTAGGAGCTAGCCATTTGGACAGGCAGGTTCAGGAACTGGATCCTACCTGCTAGTCCTCATGGCAGAGTCTTAAATTGTGTCAGCTTGTTTGCAGTGAGCTGGAGCCTTTGAGCTCTCGCATAGCTCTGGTAAGGTCAAATTCAATTCCTTAGTCCAAATTCAAATCTTATGCAAGGCTCTGTACCCTGGGGGTCCTGCCAGTGCCCTTGCCAAGGATGGATCATCTCAGAGGATAGAAAGGGAGATGCAGATCAAAGCTGTGGGTCTTTTTTCTTTTTTCCTTCTCTTTTTCTTCATATTGGTATCCTGATATCCCTCAGCCCCTTTCAGCCCTTTGGGATAATCATCCAGTCAGGCTTAACACAACCATAATCCTTCCTTTAAACAGATTCCTTCCTTGTACTTGTCTTACAGTAAAATCCTTTGCATTTCCTGTTTGAGGCAATGGGATCATTTTGATAAGCTGGCTGCCTTCACTATATAAATGTTGGAAACTTTTTCTGGTGGTTTATTGTTAGTGGGAGGACACTATCCTGAGAACCCAGATAATTTCCAAGTACAAGATAGTTCTTAGAAACACAGCTTCACTTTCGTGAGATCAGTATTATCACATTAGACCTGCAAGATGGTGGGATTTCCCTTCTAGAGACTGGAATACATGGCCTGGTCAAGATAATTCTGTCTCTGATTACTTTACTTCATTCAGCTTAAATCTCCCTGTGGGTTTATTTTACTCTTTGGTTTTTAGCAATAGACAACTCTTATTTCAGGGGGAGAGAGGCAAAAGGAACCAGCAGTGAGTGATAGCTGTACACATGGGGGAAGTGGGCTGGGTTCCCTTGTCTGTAAAGAAAGATGTTCTTCCAGAAGGTAATCCCTAATGGGTTCCCAATGTAGGTGTTCTGCATCAATTTCAGGAAGAGCTTTGCTTCTTTTGAACTTAGTCTCACAACTTATGTACCTAATTTAGAGGCTAACGTCAGCCTGTGCACACCAGATTGCCCATGTTCACTCACAGTGACAACTTGAAGCAAAATTGGCTGAGAATTGCACGGCAATTTGCAGACACACAGGAGCAATAAAACAAACAAAAAACCCCTGAGCCCCTTCAGTACTCTAAAGCACAATGCACAACACCAAACCACACACTTGATACTTTTATTTGCATTCTCACAGGAAAACTAAGGATTATATAAGTGCGGTGGGACCAACACTCCTCATTCCTGTTGGATATGTGTTGTGGTATCCTGGGGCATGGCAGTTGTTTTCTTGTCCTGATGTGCTTAAACTGTTCCAGGGAAAATTGTGATCCCCTGATCAAAGGGAGCTGTGGTGTATGTTACAGATGCCAATTTCATTCTTTTTTATCGATTTAAATACGAAAGGATATAAATTGCCATGTGGTTAAACTACTTCTTGCTTTTTATTTGCACTGGCTGGTTTCTGTGTTGACTAGGATATCTGGGTGCATGAGATGGAGAAAAGAAGGTTTTTCTCTTGTTATATTTAGCTAAATCAAAATGCAGGAGTATTGGACTTCTCCCGGGGTTGCCTGTTGCAAAACATCTTCCAGACAAAATGTCTGACTGTGAAGGGTTAACTGAAATTTTAAGTTTTGGAGAACTTTCTCCAGTAAGCATATGCAACCTTTTTTTCCTCCCTTTTTGGGGTGGGGTGGGACAATGGAGCCAAGGCAAGAGAAGCTGTGGGACTGCTGTAGTTTTATGCCGAGAAGCTGCAAAGCCAAATTCTGTGATTGTGCAGAGCTCTCGTGTGTCCCTTAAGTCAGTGATACTCACTGGAGTTCAGCACTTAAAAGCTTGTCTCCTCACTAGCCTACCCATTTCTCTTGAGCTCTGATTCTTTGCACCCAACCCTCTTTTATGCACTGCTTTCTAGCACAGTGTAATGAGATTTGAAGTCTTCAGTAAATTAAACCTGGCTGCTTCAGACTACTAACACTGTTTGCAATTTCACAAGGCAAAGGTTCAATCAACCCCGTATCAATGCAGTGCAGACCTCAAGTCACAGCAAGAAACTACTCCCATACGCTTCATGGTAACACACTAGAAACCTTGGCCAATACATGCAATCCTCTGTTACATGACATGCATCGCTAATAAGGGTCTGATCCCAGTATACATTGGACTTTTATGTGATATCCCTCTTTAGAATGCCACCAGCTTTTTATTACTCCAGCTGTGACTAAAGCTAGCATCGGGGAGAAGAGTATTTCATGTGCAGCTGCCATATCTCTAGCAAGAGATCTTTTACCAGCTGGGTCACCATGGATGACTTTACCTTGGAGGCTTTTTATGTACCTCTTTTCATCTGCTTTGGCAACTCTCCTGCATTAATTGTAAAGTGGGTAGAAAGCAGGAAGGATTTCTCTTCTTCAGCATTTAGAAGACCTTCTATTCTCCAGGCAAAGCCTAATAGGCCTTGATTACACACAGGAGAAAAGAATAATTCAGCTGAAACTTTGAAACATTTCTAGGTCATGAGACTACAGTGAAAGAATAATACTTTTTAATGGCTGGTTTTCAGAGTTTATGACCTATATGCAATCATAAAAAATGCCAGCGTAATGAAATCAATCTTTATATCTTTGAGGCAAGTTTGGAGTTTTGAGTGAAACATCTGAGAAGGGACAGTCTGGTTGTGAGATGGGATAGAGGAATGGGACGTATGTGCAAGTAATGCTGTGTCTCACAGATAAAAGGTGACACTGTACCAAGGGAGTAAAGAGACCGAGAGCATTAGCCCTCGTGCTCTCCTTCCCGTATAGCTCTATGCCTGATCAGAAGTTGTTTTTGTGCCCAACTCTAACAGTATTGGGGGGAAGGGAGTCAGGGAGGCAAATGTTTCAAAAAAACATAGCTGGATTATTCATATACTATATGCTGGTTAACAGCGTAAGACGACTTCATGCTTATGACACGTCTTCTATCAAGAAGCAATTTTTGTATGTGGATTGCAACTAAGCTTTTACCTGTTTGCATGCATTTCTAGCACCTTCTTCAAACCAAGCTCTTTTCCCTAAGATCAGCTCAGGCTCCTACAGTGGCTGGCAGTTGCTATCTACCTGGTGAAGATTCAGATATCCACTTTGCCTACTTTTCAGCAATGACAAGAGTTTGTCATGAATTCCATGCATTGCAATTTGGTGTAGCATGATTTTTCTTAAAAGTAACTGGTGAATAGGGTTGCTATTCCTTTTCAGTCTTCTGTAGAAGGTTGAAAAGTCATGTCTCAAAATAGTGAATATAGTATTCATAATGTCATTGCAGCAGAAAGCTTTTTGTTTTCTTGGTAGTATACACTGGACTAGTTCAACGATCATGTGTTGATTACATTCAATGATCTTGCTGGCCCTTCATCTTGCCAATTTCACTTTTCTTGCTTGGCATCCTGGATGTTGTTTAAGCCAAAATAAAGCAATGAGTCTCATTTTAATTTCTAGTTATATTTTAGCCTCTTTCGGTGTACATAGACTAAAAATTGAACTAAAGGACTATCAACTGGCATCCAAATCTTAAATGGTAGCTGACAAATCTATTCTTCTCTTTGATTTATCAGCCCCCACTGTTCTAATGACAACATCATCACTGATTAAACAAAATGCAAACTGAATTTGCTTCCAACTTCTAGCTTATTTTACAAATATGCAAAGTATGCCAAAGTGAAGGAAAATGGTTGTATTTCACTTTTTAATCTGCAAAGATGGTTGTGTTTTCATAAAGAAAAAGGAGCAAGTTTGCATATTATTGTACATACTAATGAAAATACAGGTCAAGTCTACAGTTCCTGATGCTTCTATTGAGAATAGGATTCAAGTATCCTTATGGAAAAGATGATGTGATGTAATAGTGTCTTTAATAGCACAGGCTGGACTCCATGCCCCAGGCAGACACTGCTAACTTCTGTTCCTCTGAAACAAAGGAGGACTTTGTTGCAGGACTCTGCGGGTGCTTGCATGTGGTGGGTGCCATGTTTGGCAAAGTGGCCTGTATGCCAACAGCAGTTCAGGTAGGAATGTGAGCGTAACGCAGTTTTTTTTTTTTGTTGTTGACGTGATACGCACGGAGGGTGTTTGCCCCAAACCAATCATGTTAGAGATGATTGTTAGCTGGACTAAACAGTAGCTGAGGGTGAGTGTGCAGGGCATTGCACTGCTTGGGACTTGTTACAGAAGGATACTTAGAAATTTGTATGTGTTCATTAATGCTGTCTAAGGGGCTCGTACCGTATTTTTTGTTTTGTTTGTTGCATTACTGATGATCTTGAATGTATAGACTGCTAGTTAATTGCATGTCATTAACAAATCAATAAACCACTTGATCCTGATTTGGTTTAACAACATGGACCAAGTGGTTTTTTCCTGTGACAAGTTTTATTCAAATAACTGGACAGAAGAAGGGCAGGCCTAATAAGCCAGGAAGCTTTATGGAGAGTGTCTATGCATACATTACATATAGCTCTAAATGAACTAAACCACTGCAACTCCAGAAGAGGTCTTGATTTGAGCATCAAAGAGACTATGCCATCAATTTTTGCTATATGCAAGCCTGAAAGTAAGTCTCTATTTCAAGGATAGAGCCCTTTCAAGGGGAGATGCCTGACATCTGCCCAATGCACTTTGTTGTTGTAGTGGCCTGGGTGCTATTTTAAGTCTAACACAACATAACAGACGTTTGGATCACCTTTGCTGACAAGGCCAGAGACTTTCAACATGTTGAAAAATGACGAGGAACATTAGTTCTGTTCCCTTCCCTAGAGCCTTTCCTTGCTGTGTGGTCTTAGGTGTTTATGAGCTGGTCTGCTTTTGGACAAGCTGTTGAAGGAAGAAGGGTATGGTGGGTTTTAGGCAAGATATGAAGTATGTGTGACAGTGTTTTTTTTCTCTCAGGAGAAGCCTGAGGGGTCTCTTCAGTTCTGCTTCTTTGGCAGTATGTGACTAAGCTTGAGATGTTGGGGTCAGGCTTCTGGCTGTCCTAGAAATGACAGGGAGATAGAGCTGGTGCTTAGATTTCAGTTGTCTCCAATTGTTCATCCTTTCTGGCATGTTTCAGGGCTTTTTGGTTATTCTCTGTCCCCCTGTATATGTTTGTTTATATGTTTATGCACGCATACTATATACATTTATGTATACTTGAGTGTATACTTCCATACTTCAGTATATACTTCTGTTACACATGCTTATGTTCTTGGGTTATACTCTCTCTTTGGATCTGCCTAACTAGGTTTAACAAAGGAGATGATGGGAACGTCAGTTTTCAAGCATGCCAAATTACCTATTTGTCCTCTCTTTCCTCTGTCCTCCTAGTTCTTGTGCTTTACAGCTCCTGCTACCTTAACAGTATTAATGCTCATTTCATGAAAGTAAAAGCTTGACTGACTGGGTTGTTCCTTTAAGACTTGCTTGAATATTACATAAATTCACTTGTTTGGCCAGAAAATGTGAATTAAAATAGTAGAAAAGTGTCAACAAAATATCAACTGAGTGGGCAGGGGCGTGGGGGGAAACTGTGATGCATTACCTATCTAGGATAAAGAAAAGGGAGAGTAGTAGACACTGGACTCCTCCAAAGTGGAAGTCGAAATAGTCCAAGCTGTGAGGAAGAGGGTGGTATTGCTTGTTAGCAATGCAGATGCAGGTGATCCGTGAGTAAAAGCACGGCTTATTGGTAGAGATGGTTTATCTGGGAAAAAATGCATGTGCTGTTAAGCATATACAGCATAGAAACAACTTCAACCTGTATCCACAAACCTTGTCTTTCCTAGTCTGCCGTGGCTTCAGCATCCACGCCCGTAGAATTAAGCAAAAGATTATCATTAGTTAAAGCATCTGAGTATGCGTGTCCTACGAAAACCTTTGGATTTACTTCAGTGGCTTGTTTCACATGCTTCTATGGTTTGGTTTATCAAGGAGTCAATGTAATTTTTTAAACAAACTGGGTTAATGACCCAGTGAGTTAATGACCCAAAACTGAAGTAGTTGGGGGGGGGGGGGGGGGGAGCAGGAAATCATAAAGGCTTCTTAAATTAAAAAAAAAAACAGTGAGGAGCAAAATCCTAACTGAAACTAGGGGAGAAATGTAAAGATAAACCTAATGCCAAATTTCTTTTTCTAATACAACTGAAGTGATACTATCCTTTCAATGAAAGATTCACTTGCATCTTGATGTGTCATTTAGTTAGCAGTGAAAAAGTTTCTTTCCTCAGTAGTCAACTATGAGAAATCATGCCGTCTGTGTAGATTAAAATACTTCACATCCAACAGCAAATGGAGTTGATGAAATGGAGACTCAGTGTCAATCTGTCACCCATAGTATCGTTTCCTTGTTTTAGCCAGTGAATCCTTTGCTGTGGTCTTTCAGACGGGGTATCATCAGGCTGCAGCACCTACTTAAAAAACCCCAGGATCAGTCCAAATGTGTTGTGAACTTAAATTACTGACTGTAAAGCTGGCCAGCTGGAATACTGGAAATAAGATGGAGAAATACTAGCTCAGATAGGCGACAGTGCTAGTATACTTATCTAAAACTGCATATAAAAGGTGTCAGAGAAATGGGAAGGTGGTGTCTTCATGCACAGCCATGGCAAACCACGTGGAGCTGTACTGAGTAATGAATGATAAAATTAGCAGTGACAGCAAGGCCTCTGACTGCAGTCATCTTTCTGAAAATAAATGGAAATGTAATGGGTTTTTTATCATGTATTCCTCATTCCAACTAGACATCATCCCCCAAGAATATTGTTTGGACGAGCCATTGAAGGGATTTTAAAAATGCCTATGTGCTGTAATAATGTACTAGGCAACATATCACTAGATAATAATTAATTGTCTTTCATCTGTCACATTTTATTTCAAGGTTTTGATCTAGTAGTATTAGTCTCGTTTCTTTTGCTGGCCAGAATTTTCTGTTGTAGGATTGTTGTTTTAATGTTGTTTTTAGTCCTAAAGCAAAGAAGAACTTACCAGCTCAAATATAAACAAATTATTGGGCTGATCAAACCTTTTTTCTCCACATTTCTGCTTTACTGTAGTCACTCAGGATGGACACAAAATTGTAGAGATAATATCGGAAAACTATTTCTGGGATACTTTTGCTGTGATTCTAAGAAGATTGAGTAGATGACACTTGCACTTCAAGAAAGAACTTCAGTCTTGATGGAATTAATGGAATAAAATATCATTTTATATGAATTTGAACGCATATAAGAATGATGTTACATTTTCATAACCCCAAATAGATAGAGATCTAACTTCTGGACATGTTTGAGCAGGTTCTATGGTGCTCAGGGGTTTCGTCCCGCAGATCTGTAGTGTATCCGTCAAGATATGTACATTCTTGATGCTAAACTGAGCTCTGAACTCTATTTCCTTGGTGATCTTGTAAGGAGAAGAGCCTACCCTCTGACTCTTCTCTTTGTGAGTGACCTGTCAGAGAAGTCCACTGTGGGCTTCAAAATGTGTTAAATAAAGGGACGTCTCAGGGTTCTAATCTATTGAAGTAATTGAGCGGGTATTCTCTTTCTGGTATTGTAATAAATCCCAATTGGTTCTCTAGCAATAGATGCATTAGCTAAACACATTATACCTTGGCATTAGGTGTGTCTACTCTTTGACACAACTCTATTAGAAAATAGCATCGTGTTTTTTATGTACTCGCCTTCGAAGAAACAAAAGCTAGAATTCTGCATTGTGCTCTTAGAAAATACTGCTCAGGAAGTGGGTAGAGCAAGAGGAGAACAGCTATCACTCTTTTCTCTTCTCCAAGTGTTTCATGGCAGACATGCAGCAAATGTTCATGTTTTCTCCTTCCTCCCCACCAAAAAGCCCTCTATAAATCAGTTTTCTTTCTGACAGAAAATCTGTCATGATGTGATGTATTAAACACAAGGTAAGTCGTGGACATACTATCTGATTTGAAATTAACAAAACTGATTGAAGTTATCCTTTTACTTAAGTGGTGTGCTTTTGTGATTTTTTTTTTTAATATACTCCTTAAAATGACTTTCTATATAGTAAGAAAGTTCCTTAACTGATCTTTTCCTGCTGGCTGCCAAATAGAACTATTTTTGGTTTGTTTAATCTTTTCTTTGGTTTAGACTTTGCTTTAGGTTGAGCTTTATAAAATTAAACCTTAAGATAATTTTACAAACACTGTGGTCTACCAACAAATCAATGCAGACTTAAAGATTATTTACTGGCAGCTTAGTGCAAATATTAAAGCATATTTAAAGTTCTTCTCTCCTGAAGCCATTACGATCCCAATTGATGGGATTCTAGGGTTGAAATAAACTGAATTCTTGCATTATCTAATGCTCTTCCCCCCACATCCCTTCTTGTTAACATCCTTTAAAATATGTGTGTGTGTGTGTATAGGTATATATACACACATATATATTTATATATAAAAAATAGACATGAACTGACCCGTGTGCTCTGTTGCAGACCCATCCTGTTTTTTTCAGTGCTAGGCTGATAGGGAAGTAGGGAAAGCTGCCAAATTAACATAGAATGCTTTTAGTGATTTAGTTTACTCTTCATAAACTGTTAAGGCACTGATTACTGTGCCTGACAGTTAATCAAATGGCTGAGTGATATTTCCATAAGCCTGGAAAGGATTGTGTAATT
Source organism: Struthio camelus (assembly GCF_040807025.1). Lineage (NCBI taxonomy): Eukaryota > Metazoa > Chordata > Aves > Struthioniformes > Struthionidae > Struthio > Struthio camelus. Next base: position 36,066,304 of record NC_090982.1, read on the forward strand.
GCCTCAGCAGAGATCTTATACGCCGCAGATGCCTCTGGCAGGATAGATGCTGCTGCTGCCTTTTCAAATGAAATGCTGCCTCCTCCCTTTGTTTCTGTGACAAAATAACATCGCATTTAACAAACTGCCTTGGCCCAACAGTTCTGCTGCGAACAAAGATCCATTCCGGATAGCTCAGAGACTTGCTTATAGCATTGCGGTGATCTCTAGTTTATGTTTCTACAATTTAAGCGCATCAACGAGGAATCAAGAACTTGGCTTGCTCTTTTGCCATTGCTTTGGAGAAAATTTGACTGTTACGGTAATCAATTTTTAATTACCCTTTCTGGCACTATAATAACATGGTGATTAGTATTTCTGACAGAAACCTGGAAGACAATTATGCAACATGAATTATTCAGAAAAGTGAAGTGACTGCTTGGGAAATGAGTAATAGCTCCAGCATTTTCTCACCTGAAGGGATCTTGGAGGAAGCCCTGAGCTTGTGCATCCTGTGACATGCTGTGTTTCACAGCCGTTCGAATCGCGAATAACAAAACTTGTCTAAACAGTTGTTAGTTGTTATTACTTTGTGCAATAAAAGCTGCTATTAATGCCACCATCTAGCAAATTATGTATGAAAACATAAGGAAAGATTTCTAAAACTAAAAGCTTTCCTCATGATTTGCATTCAGCTTCCCTGCCAAAAATTTTGGCAAATCCGCTCCGCATGGCATCTTTGTAATTCTTTTCTCTCCAGTTAAGCAAAACTGTAACTTTGTTAGTGGATGGTTCTTTCAAAGTGGGTAACTTTCTGCTTCCTGGGGGACTGATTGTTAATTGATTTGTTTTAGGCTTCCTTTAGGCTAACATAAGGTGATGTACGCATGCAGCCATCATGCCACTCGCTAGGTCTATTGTAGTGTTTAAGTGCAGTGACTGTTCTTATTCTAGCACAAAATACAGTTTTGTGCTTTTCTATCTGTACAAGCAGTAGGAGGATGAGTTTGTACCTGATTTTTAATTATAAAGTCATAATAGAAGCAACTGTGAATCAACCACAGTGCCCCTAATCTAAAATTCTCATTAACTTCAACTTTTCTGGGCTGGGTTTTGATAATCTAAGAAGGTGTTATTAACCTCAGAGAAAGATGTGCATTTTGAATTGATAAGAGCTCCTATATAATATAGAGGAAATATTGCCCAGATAACATGTTCTGGGAAGCAAGTGAGGAAACAGTAGATCTTCAGCTGATATCTGTAAAAGTTTCTGGAATCAGAAGAGATGATCATGTACTAGCTAATGGCAAGTAGAAATGACCCCTCTGAAAGGCAAAGCATTTGCTGTTCATGCTCACATTTCAACTGTATTTGCCTAAAGGAAATTTCCTGAAGGGACTGCCTGCTTCATTTCTCCTGTTTCCTGCCTGTCCCCGTGAAAGAGACAATCTTTCTCAAACATGTTAAGTTCTTTTCCCCCCTTCCAGCAGCTTATCAGGTAACAGAACTTCCAAGGCAATTTTAACTTTTTTTAGATTTTGTGAAAGTGTAGGGTACTTAACCAGGGTACATGGAAGTGTGTGCAGGGCTATGGCAATATTACTCGAGTCCTGGTGCAACGCAGCATCATGCTGGCAGCGGAGTAGCATTAGTTGAGAGCAAGGGATTCAGGTAATAGTTACACTGATGAGATGAATCAATGCTTTGGACAAAGAAGCTAAAGAAGAGAAAGGCCCAAGTCACAAAATATGGATCAAGATTATTTATATATATATATATATATATGTATATGTATTTTAAGGAAAATACAGAAGACTCTTACAACAGAGAACCTTATGGGGCAGTGGTGGGGGGAATAGGGGAATGCATGTCTTATATACAGATCAAATGATCTGCAGTAGGATACTGGAGTTGGTCACTTTCTGCTCTAGGCCAAATGTGAGATTTCATTTTATTTAAATAGCTTGTGTCTCAGATATGACGCATGCTGTCCCATTTGCTTTGCAACTTCCTTAACCAAAGGAGATGAGAAGCCAAAAATACTGGCTGGGCACTTTGGCCTGACAGCTGTTTCAGGTCAGAATAGTCCTCAGCACAACTACCTCTTTTCCAAACAAGGGTGCCTCATTTTGCCTGCAGATAGAGCTAGAATGTGAGCACTGCAGAGGAGGAAGGGTCCAATCTGTGTCGGCTAAATGCAGATAAAGGAAAGGAGTATATTTTTTGCAAAAAAAGTGAAGGAGACCTCACCACTGTGCTGTAGATATAATTGACATTGCTCTTGATTTTTAATGTTTGATTATTCTTCTCTAGTTGCTAATAAAATTCTTAGGTTTTATCTGAGAGATCAGTGGGGAAGCTGGAGGGCAGAGTGAATGTAGCTTGTCTGAGGTGACTTTGCAGGCTAATGGCAGGGTAGCAATAGATTCCTGTTCGGGCTTCTGTCCTAGGCTGTGCTGGAGAAGCTCTAACTTTGTTGTTATTATATTTAGCTAAAAGGAAAGGGCTTTATTTTGTGTGTTAATGACTAGTTACATGGCTTTTTCATGACGTTTACGTTCTGAAATATGTCTTGGTTGGAACGTGTTCCTAGTTCCCAGAGCTCTGGTAGGTAAGAATGGGAGGGGTGGTATGTCTTTTCCTTAATACCAGACACTCTCCCTAAGCATGTGGCAGACATAAGAAGCCCTAATTTTTAGGATTTCCAGTTCAATTTTGAATCTGACAGTCTTTTCCCACATGATGTTTACATAACTTGCTCAGCTTTTTAGGCTCAAATATCATCATTCCACATTCAGTTACTGTTGCTTGTACACAGTTTTGAAATAGCAGAAAATCAAAATCCCCTAATCCAGTTGTCCTCAAATTTAAAACTGCTGCACGTGTAGTTGGACCATGAGAATATATTGGCACTCATAAAAGTCAGTTTTAACTGAGCAGAAATAATTGAGACAGGCATCCAACAAAGCAGAATTGTAAAAATAATAAAAAAAATTGCAGATCCAAACTTTCTCCCTTAAATCTCATCTTCTGCAACTAAACTTCCCAAAAAACTCCTAACATCAAATTAATTTTATACGTACCTATATATATAAGTAATCAGATGAAAGATAGTTTTAGATAAGAAACAAAAAATGTATATTTTCTCGCATGCTCTTTTGGGATGTTGATTAAAATGTTCCTAAACGAACACATTTCAGAACAAGTCCAGATTTTCCATGCATACATTGGAAAAAAGCTTTAGTCCAAAAGTTCTACCACAGGATATTGCGACTGAATTTTAATCTCTTCCACTATTAAATATTCTAGCTTCATAATATAACTGTGGAGTTTAGTATCAGTCTTGCTAAAATGCTTTAGTTTCCAATCCATTAAATTGATGCGGGAGGTATGGCTTTATATACAATTGTTCAGCTGAAAACTGTGTTCAGTCTCACTCTTAATCCTTTTCCCAAATACGGGAGTGCTGGAATGAGGGAGCTCACTTAGGGGTCTGCAAGCTGACCCTGATTCTGCGAACCGCTGTAAGAAATGCGTGCAACTTTGCTTAGTTTGAGGTAGCTGAAGTCTTTGACAGTTTGGACACATTTAAATGATGTGATGCAATGTGAAATTTTTGATGTCTGGAATCAGTCTGGGTGTGGAAACAGCTGGATTACTAATGCATGAAGCTAAATACTCGAAGTGGATCTTTTGTTTTTTCCAACTTTCATATAACATTTGGGCATAAAACCCTACAAAGGAATAAGGGGATGAAAAGGAGAAAAAATTTGGGCTGATTGTCAGCAAACTTCTGACAATGAGATTTTTCAGGCTATGGAACAGCCTCCTAAGGAAACCATCTGGCACTGGCAAAGAGACTGGCAGAGTCTTTGGCAGAGTTGCATCCATCACTACTGAGAGTAATGACTCAATTTGGTTTTATATTTTAATAATAACATGGTGTTCTCATGGAGAAATGAGTGATGTCTGCTTGTCTTTACTGCCTTATGGTCAGTTGAAAGTATACGCAAGAACAGACTCAATCTTTCGGTAGATGTAAGAAATCAGTTAAATGAAATTCTCATGAAATTCTCATTAGTGAAATTATCATTTCTGTGAATGCTTTTGAAAGCTTTTGCTGTCAAAGCTCTGTGTGAGGCAAATGCCAGGTGGTAGATTCCGCAGAACAAACTTTACAACTGTATTGTATGGAGAAGAATATATAGCACAAATCGAAAGCATGTTACTTTCAGGCTAGTGAATTTAGAGCTTTTAATATATATTTATGTAGCTAATATAGGCAGTAGTTGTGCAAAACTGTTCTGATTTAATACAAACATTTTGAGGATAAATACTATAAAATACAAATTGACATGAACTTGAGTTTGAGTGGTGGCTGAACATTGTGCATTTTAGCATTGTCTTTGTCTTGTTAATGTTGTCTACTCCACTCAAAAGTAAAGTGTAATGTTTATGGCTGACCTTAAGCTTTCACACACTCTTAATAAACTAAATGTCAGACAGAAGCTATAAGGTTTGCCCTATCTGTGAAATTTCAGGTTGTTTCCAGCAGCCACTGAGTGGCATGAAACACTCTTAAACCCTGAGGATTTAAGACAGAATTCAAACTGCTCAGAGGCCAGGTCCTTCTTAGAATGAACAAGCATTACTGTGGTTACCATATTTTCAGTCCTTTAAATTAATCCATGAGGAATATAAATGAATATAAAAAAAAAAACAAATGTAAAAAATGAGGTCTTCCTCTTTTTTCTTAGGCAGTGGTTGTACTGTTGACTGTCAAAGGTCTAACTCGGACTCAAGCTGTGGCTTAGCCATATTTAGGATACACAACAGGCAATATCTTTAGTATATAGCTTATCTGAAGCTCAGTGTGTGTGAATTCATTTGAAGCTATACCTTCTATGCAATCTTGCCTCCCTAAATGAGGCTATATTCTCGGATAATAGTAACTGGCTGGATGATATAAACTGGCTCTGTCAGCTGAGGATAAGGGACAGACCTGAAGTGGTGAAGTCTCAGGGTGAAGGCCAGGCACCTGAAGACCTTGCAAGAAAATGGTCTTTTTATGCAGAAATGAAGAGACAGGCTGGAGGCAGCATTCTGCAGAAAGGAAATCTGCTCTTGCTGCCAACAAGGGAAGGAGTTGCTTCTGGTGGGACTTAGTATATACCTCATTGCTTGCCAGGTGTCAGATTAGATCTCGTGAACAGTCTCTGAGGACCTATTAGGTCACCTCATTGACTATAAAGCCAGAGGGCTTGGAGACCTGAATTAGATGTGAGAAGGCACTCTAGGAGAGAGGCGTTAGCAAAGGCTCTTTCCAAAGCAGGTACATTTGAAAAGCACAAAAAATGCTTCCTTACGCCATGGGTTCCGCAATGAGAAAGACACTGCATATTTAGGCTTATTAAAGTTTGGAGGAAGGAACTGTCAGATTCAGGGGTTTGGAATAAGAAAGCATTCTATATTTGAGTAACACTGATCTTGGAGCTTCTGAATAGAGTATCTTATGTTTACCATGAAGTATTTTTTCTGAGATAGGCTAAAGTGACAGAATCACATCTGTAAGGCAGCCAGAATATTTTTTGGCTAAGCAATTAAAGTTCATGCAAAGAATATATACTTGAATCCGATCAAGCAAGTTCTTTTAAGCAATTAGACAAAAAATAAGAATTCAAGATCTTAGGCAGAAATCTACTTTTTTCCCCCCTTTGTCAATTCATAGTCTTTGGACAAACATCGTGTTCTTATATAAATCTGTACAACATGCAGTTCAGTTGTTGCCTCTGGGCCTAGCTGTAATTTAAATGGCACGCTAACTGGTAAACCCTTATAAACTTGATTCACTCTGTAATGGGCAACCTTGCCTCCTGCCCACTGATGGTAGTTTTTCAAAAGTCAGGTATAAAGTCTTGTCCATTCAGAGCGTGAGATCCCTTTAGCTAAACTTTAGGGAACATTCCCGATTTTTTAAAAAAGCTCAGATGTGTACAAAACTGAATTGTCCTCTCAGCCTTTTAACGTGGTCCTGAAAAACCACGGGGCGGGGGGGGGGAGGGGGGTCTAAAAAGTCTACAGTCTGAAGTGTCAGTTTATTCTTTCCTATAACTACCATGGATAGACAAGTTCTGTTGATAAATAGTTCAGCATATGGGGACTTGGGCATGTTTTTGGTGAGTTAACGTTTCATACATGAAACTCTTATCGTCTATGGTTAAGCAGATTGTACACCACATTAGCAATTATGCCACTAGGTCTGGCTGGAAAAATGAGGAGTTAGGCTGCTTTTCTTAGTCATCCCATTTGAACTGTCTGTCGAACAGTCAAATATCTTTTCATAGTGCTTTCTCTCTTTCAAAGTGCTGCTAGGTCTTCTGATCTAACATCTTTCAGACTACCCTACTTTGATTAGTTTCCATGCTTTCTCTGCACTACAGCATGCATCTTTCATTAAAGAAAAGCCGTTTTTGGCATGAAAAGGAGCTCCTGCTGTTAGCTGACTTGGGAAGCTCTTATAATGCTCCATTGCATATGCTGAAACTTGGCTAGAAATGAAACCTTCATGTTCCTGTTATGTAGACTCTGTTCTTCTAAAAATGGAAGATATTGGCCAACCAACCACTCTACACATTACAAAATGAGCTTTCAGGTATTCATCGGATCTTTTATAAAACAGTTTTGTTTAGGGGGGATTCAGCTTTCTGCTGAAGGTCCACAAGCTTGCTGCTGGCAACTAAAATGCTGCTGGAGTGCTTAATACTGCACAAATAATGCCGAGCTGCTGTGTGAAGGTTAATTGTGCACCCTTCAAGTTTTGGTCATCTGAGCTTTCTTGTCAACATATCCCAATAAACTGTTGGGCTAGGGCCATTTGAGGCTGGCTCTATATTGTGTACAGATTACACTAGAGATCTGTACAACATAAGGGCATAATAGGACTTTCTATTTCAGATGCAACTTTTTTCCTTCTTTGTTTGAGAAGGCACAATATTGTTAAGTTGCATGTGACAAAAATATACTAATTTGGAGGAACTAAATGTTCTGAAGAGTGATAAATAGCTGAGGGGTCTCCTCTTTCTATCACCAATTCATGTCAAGCTGAGCCTGAACTCTTACCAAGTAACAATTCTTTGCTACCTTTTCAGGATTGACTGAATGGCTTTATGGCAAGGGAGAGAGATCTGCTAGAAAGTGTACCCCATATTAGCAGTGAAACCTGAGCAGACTTGACAAGGAATCAGTCACTGAAACATTGCCTTCGCTAGCCAGAACAGAGATTAAGTATGCAGGTGTGCTTTGACAAAGAGAAAAACACTCCTGACGTGATGATGATAATGAACCTCATATTTGCCTAAATGAAGTTTCTGTTACAGTCCTCTGCTTTATCCAGAGTACTGAGCAGTATTGTGCTATAAGCTTACTTGATTTCTTTTTCTTGAGCTGCGAATTTAGTTAACTTGTTCCTTACTTCTCATACACTTATTAGCAGCTCTTCTATTTGTGAGGTTTGTATAATGGAATAGGATCTCTCTCATTAGGTGCTGCATACTGATGTTATTAGGGAAAATTAACAATAAACTAGGGGGAAAGAGGACAAACTATTACTGCTTTTTTAATGAACTGTAAATCTTTAATGAGTAGTTTGAGACTAGTGGAAAATGTGATTAATTTTGTCTTTGACTTGATGAAGACTAAAACCATTACTGTTGTCATAAAAGTCAAAACCCCTGGAAAGGGTCAAAAACCACTGGCAGAGGCCCATCAGCAGTGTACTTCATAAACATCATTCAAAATTAAATATTTTAGGTGTACAGATGTATGAACCATAAAATAGAACAAGAGAGTTTGGAGAGAAAAAGAGTCCAAGATGAACAGGCAACTAGCACTGGAAAGCAAGGGATCTGAGTAAAAGAAGACTTGAGGAGGGAAAATACTTAAGGTTAAAAGCATTAGGAGAGGAAGAGCATTTTTAATAAACTGAAAGAACATAAGAGTTGAAGAGAAGAAAATGGAGAATAGATTAACTGGTAGGAAAGAGCAAAATAAACTTTTTTAAGGCAAAATAAGATCTGATAACGTACTTGGTAAGACAGTTGCTCAGGATGACACAAACCTGAGGGTTGTGACAGAAAGCACCACTGTCAATGACGGATAACTGAAGAACCATCAACAATGATTTCAAAACAATACTTAAAAGCAATATAGGCTGAAAAGGACTATCACTTTAACTGGGTGGTAATCTCCAATTAGACAGGGTGCGACTTCATGTACCTATCTCTGAGGGGCTTTTTTGGCCTTTAACTGAACTCTCTGATTCACCATGAGTGTTTATTTTAAATATCTTAAAATAGATAGTTGCAGGACAGTGGCTTGAATCATTGTGAGCAGAGGACAGATGATTGCATTGACTTCAACATGTCAGAAGATAGAAGTTGTTCGATCATCAGTGTGACTTGCTTTAAATCACCTCCTTTTGCCTGTTTCCTCCTCCCTAGAGGAAGCTTGAGCCTACTTGGTCTCGTAAATGTTCATGATATTAATAAAAGCAGGATGTGCTCCACAAAGCAAAAATACTTGTGGAAGCAAGCAGGAGTTTTGGAAGGTGAACATGAGGCGAAGGAAACCCCAATATCCTCTAAGGGATGGCACAGTGATAGCATGCTCCAGGGTGGCATTTTGGCCTGGCCTCACTGATTTCTTCCTACCTTCCGGGGACTGAGTTTGTACCGTCCTTTATCTAATCACAGGTTAAGGAATAACATAAGTATAGATGTTGTGTATTTTGAGGAAGAGTGTGTTTTGCAAGAAGGCAGAGAAAGGACTGATGACTGTGCTTTGTGTTAGTTTCCTTCATAATACAGATTTTGGGCCAAGTCTGCCCCTGTTGAATGAGACCCTTAGCTAGGTATATAGCCTAGCCGCTTTTTCCTGTAGCTTCATACTTGTGTTTGGATTGATGCCCAGTTGTGTCTCAAGGCTCAACAAACTAATGCAGCTGCCACGGCTGAGAGGTGAGGGCCTTCCCCCAGGGTGAACCCAGCTCTCCAGCCATGGGTGACCCCTCCGTGCTGTAGAAGCTTCTTCAGGAAGGGACCTTGAACAAAGGGTCACGGCACTTCTGAGCACTTCTTCAGCTGGACATGCAGGTGTAGCGCCTCCTAAAGTGCTGGAGTGGCTACTGTGGAGAAGGGGAAGAAAACACATCCATAATGTTACTGCCTTTGACTAATACCAGTGGGACTTGCTTTGGTGCTCTCCATATGCAGATGTGTGTGTGGGCAAGGCAGCCTCGTGGATGAGTTTCTAGTTGCTTACCAACAGGTGGAAGCAGAGAACTCTTTACCTTCTCCAGGGTAAAGCCGCAAGGTTTAGAGGTTTCTCCCTCCTGGCTTTGCTGGCATGTTTAGCTCAGATTGTCTTCTAGTCTCGATTGCTATTCCTCATTGTAACAGAAAATGCTTCTGTCCTGCGTTTTCTGTTAGCTGCAGAAGCAGAGTATATTACTGCTTCTGTAGATGGACCTTTTTAACTGGAAGCAACTTGCAGCTAAAACCTGGCTTAGCACAATTCTCGAGTACTGTGTGGTATGACCTAAATTGGTAGGAAAAGACAGACTTGTACAACCAAATAATGGTTGTACAATGGTCTGTAATGGATACTTTGAAGAATGTTTCCTAACCACCCTTTTAGTACACAATCAGCGTTTGTTTTGAACAGACTGCTGTGGATTTACAATAGTCTACAAAATGAATGACAGCTCTGCAAGACAAACGTGGCAATCCATATCCTGTTGTCTTTCAATTTGGCATCAGATGGAAACAGCATCATTTGGCTTTAACAGTTTTTTCCCCTCCTTTTTATAGCATATATTTCTTTACCTGTGACTTAAGGGAGGGTTTTTGTTTTTTTATTAACACTTTTTCTCTCAGATTGTCCATGTCTTCCTCTCTGTGTATCCAGCACTGCTTATGTACAATTTCTTGCAGTAATCTGCTACATGTATCACTTATTTGACAGATATGTTTTTTCTAGATTCCTTCATTTACATTACTACTTTTCCAAAGGTACAAAATCTTGGCAATTTTCAGGGTCAGTACTTGAAGGATTTTATAAAAGAGAAAAATATACCCTCAAATCTAGAATAAAAATATATAATCCCAAATTCTAGATATAGCACACTCTTTCACGGTGATTATGTTCAAGAAGTTGACATCTTCAAAAAAAAATGTTAATAACACTTAAAACCTAAAGGCATGCATTTTCTTCCTTACCTGTCTTATACACAGGCCTTGATTCTGGCCTCTATTTCAATTTTAATTCAATTTACGTGCATGACTCCACCAGACTCACAAAATTATCGCATCCCTGGGCTCTAGCTCACGGGGAAAGGTCTAGTGTATGCAAAAAGCAGTGTCAGCATATGGCTGCCCTCCTTTTTCTCTCCCTCTGGCATTGCACAACTCATTTGCTTGTTTCTGTACAGCAAAGGTAAAGGGAAGGCTTGATTATTCATCTCCTAGTTCTATTTTCAGTTCTACGATGGCTTCTGGTCAGAAGGACACCCAGAACAGCTCAGGCCAAAAGTCCAGCCAGCACCATCCCCAGCGCCAGGCAATGTCTTTTGGCAACAGATATTGAAGGCATGTATATGAAAAACTGTTGGTTGCTTATGTTTGATCCCTGGCTAGAAAGAGAAGCTATGCAAATTCAGTCAAACTTATGGACTAAATATTTAATGCTGCTGTATAAACTTAGAACTACTTCAGGTTTTTGATCCATATGGAGTTGTAATTTTAACTAAGTAGTTAACACTTTCAGCCTGTTACAATTCAATTAAAAAGAAATATGAATATAAAAAAATAACAGCCTAACATTGACAATGGTTAATCATGTGAGTCACTTGGCTGCTTATTCTTTGCTTAAAGTTGCATGTTCAAGTGCTTGAAAGATTTGGTAAATGGACTGGATTGCCAATAAATATATGATGGAAATCTCGTATCTGCTACAGTGTAAGTGAACTTTGTCCTCTCATGCTTTCTTACAGATACCTAAGTTTTTTTGTTGCTAAGCAGTAGTTACATTAGAAAGAAACCACTTTGTAATCTTTACATGTTCTATTATGCAAAAGTGTGTTCTGAAGTCTGATGGCGTGATCAAACAAAGGAAGAAACTTTGGGGTTAAGGCTTATAAATTAACTCAAGAAAACATTGTTTTTTCTTGAAGTAATTACAGAATGGATATAACAAGAATAGGAAGCGAAGCTAGCTAAATAAAAACTGAATTTTAAACATTATTACATTGGTAGGCATAGAATAAGATTCTTAATGTTCCCGGTCTTTGCCTGTATTTCAACTGAAATACATCTTATTAAAATGTGGTTGCTCTTAAACTCTATTTTGTCATTATTATTCTTTTCATATACTTCCATATTAATTAAGAGAATAAAACCAGAAGTATTTAAAATACCAGGCAACCACTGGACTGTATTCAGCTCAGCTGTAATTAGAAACCTGAGAACCTCAGTTCTGAGACCTTGAGGAAACTTGATTTGTGATAACAGGAAGGAAGTAGACTTTTTTAAATCTTGTTGATCAGAATAATTCAAAAAGTGCTAGACGTGCAACGCATGGTTGCTATTCTAACGGCACAAAAGCTTGCAGTTCAATGCTACCCCAAATGTCCTCCTCTCTGAAAGTGTTGTTCTAATGTGCTTTTGTTTACTGCTGATTCTGGGAAAGGGGATGGAGTGGAAGTACATAAATTGTGGTGAAAGAAAAGAGTAGAGGCTTTGTCTTGAGTGGTACATGTCAAAACCTGTTATTTCCAGATCATGAAACTCTCTTCAGATTCCTGGTAAACTCAGGTCAGAATATCAACGTTTTATTTCGTGAAATGAAAATATCAGAAAAATAAATTCCAAGCTGGAGAAATGGTTTGGATCCGCTCAACCTGTTTGTACCTTTACTGAAATGGGAGTGCTCTAGCATCTGACACTTTTAGACTTCGGACTCGCAGCACAGTGGGATAGCACCTGTGAGCCTGCACGCCAGGGCTCTGCCCCGTAGGGAGATCTCTGTGCATGAGTAGGCTCGCTGGGCAAAACCTGGCCCTTCAGGTTGCAATGCTGCACTGAGATGTGGTTTTCCTCGCAGTAGAACCATTATCCAGTGGAAAAGGGTCTTTAGCAGTGTGGCCACGTGTTTTATTCTCATTAATCGTGATGACTATTTAGCTAGAAAGGAAGCCCTGTCTTAACCTGTGTTGTAGAAATGGAATTCAGGCCCCTTTCAGAGAAGCCGCTGTTAAATTTTATGAACCTGGGGAGTAATGGCTCTTCAGAAACACTCTTTTTGTGTTACACAACACACAAACATGCATTAACTGTTGTTGGCTAAAAAGGCAGGAGAAAATAGATACTATCCTGGTTTTGCAAGTGGGACTGAAATGCACAGGCTTGCCTAAGGCTGCACACTGATTTTGTGGTACAGACAGCTCTTCCACTCGAGTGCTTTAATTCCAGGAACAAATCATCATTTTAAAACGTGGGTTTACCTGAATCTCTTAGAAGCGACAATTCTTACGTTTCTATCAGTGCTGCTCATTTCTGATGCTGCCTTTCTTTGGTAGTTATGCAGTCTCAGAAGAGCAGCCTTTTTCCTTATGTTTTGTTCAGGTTATGCTTGATCTATTAATAATAAAATAATAATAATTAAAGCTCTTATCCTGCTGAAGTTTGAGCTCTAGAGTAGAGTCTCTTGTGGTTGTTTAGACTAGTACATCATCCCCAAATGCAGTGAATAATCAGAAAAACTGATATTCTTCTAATAAGAATACAACCTTACCCAATGTTATATGATCAGCCCCTTTACTGAATTTGCAAGTTAAGTAATATTAATAATCTCCTTCTCTAGTCGTCTTGTAGAGGGCACTTGTGTGTACATGGACCATTCTGATTTTCTTGTTTGTGGATTTCTTATGCCAAAGTCTCTTTAATGCACGTTGCTTTAAAAAAAAAATTTAGTTATGGCAAAGTTATGTGGTGTTTTGAAGTTTTTTGGGGGGAGAGTGTTTGAATGGCTTGGACACTGAGCGACCAATATTTGTCCTCAAACGTTAGTATTTCAGTGATGAATCGGTCTGCATAGCATTTTGTGAAGATGCCCATAAGCACAAGTTCAGTCATCTTGCTGTTTATATCTGAGGGAATAATGTTCTTTTGGAAAGGTTTTTCACCTGCAAAGTACTGGGTTGGACCACTGTATGCTTAATTAAGATTGCTAAGCCAAGGAAAAAGCAAGTAAATCTAGGGAAATAATTACTCTCTTGTAATTAAAGTATAATATGCTTTAATGGACAAGCATTTACTGACAAGTTAGAAAATCCAATTAAATAACATCAACTGGGATCATTAACAGAGCAAAAAAAATTTCCATAAAACAGATGGCATAATTCATTAACTCATGCATTGCTCATGAATTGTACTTCAGGTACCAGTTGAAGCCAGGCTTTGTCTGTATTCCTCAGCTTTACACAGATACCTTCCTGTTTGGGACCCTTCCACAAATACTCTGTCCTTGTTCTGCATTCTTTGTCAAGGGAAGACCTTGTGGTCAATCAGTATTTTAACAATGGATTTGCCACTCTTGTATAGAAACCAACACTAGTTCTGAGCGTACTTTCCTCTTGGAGCAGGAGGACTGTGCTTGCCCTTGGAGCTGTGGGGTCATATCACTGTCCTTCTGAGGCAATTGATTATCTCTTTTTTTAGTCACTTTGATATCACTAATTTAGGAGGACAGATTAATAGTTTGCAAAAAAAAAAAAAAAAAAAAAAAGGTCGGGTGATAAAAGATTTCCTGGTTTTCTAGCCAGGCACACAGAGTTTGCTAGAAGCATAATGAATTATTCCTGCCTAAAATTGCTCACACAAGAATCTGAGTCCATAATTCAGATCTCTCCTGGGAGTGGGCAAGAGGGAGGCAGAGCTTCTGAAGTAGTCGTGTAGCTCTAGCCAAAAAATGAAGTTACCATGCAGGCTTCTACTGAATTAGGGGCAATTTTCTCTTAGCTGATAGTTATGAGGGGGACTTGCAGGTGGTCATAGAACTGACTCTCTGGTGGAGGCAGCGCAACAAAATGCAGCCAGATATTACCAGTAGGAAAGGTGCAGGGCAGGATGCTTTTGTTTTGATTTATTCCACTTAGTAATCAATGACGTCACCATGAATGGTAATGGTACCCTGTGACCACTTCCTAGCATCTTATTCTGTGAAAATGGTTCTTTGTCAAAGGTTTTAATGCTGGATTCTTTTTTCCAGAGTTACCAGAATTTCCATTTGAATAAGAAATTTTTATGCACCTAATCAGGCTTTCTTGTGAAAGAGGGAGATGAGAACTAAAGTGTGACTGTCATTCAGAAATAACAAACAAGCCAAAAGGAGGATATCTGCATTCAGGCTCAGTCCTTTTGCATATGTGAGCCTTCAGAACAATTGTAGAGATAATGATCCAAGCCTCTTCATAACTGCTGACTATAATGAAATGCAGGCTCCTAGTTACTTTGAGTTTTACTTTTGATAAATTAAGTTTATATTTAGAGAGACAGGTTTAAGGATGTAGAACAGGATAAAAGGATTGCATGTGCCCTAAAGGAGCTTACACCATCAATGCTGAACCGGTGTTAGAGGAAGCCCTACCTTCATTAGACATGGTGCAGATAAGGAGTTACTTAACCTGAACAGCTGAAATGTTTTTAAAGCCTTGTATTTGCTGCTTATTTTTTGCCTTGTTTTGCCATTCTTTGTGGTCAGATTAGGTAGATAAGTATGGAAGACAGTCTAAGATGAAGGATAGATGGATTTCTTTCTCTGCTTTGTCAGATTTAGAATTCATTTCCTTCTGAATTTGACCAGTAATTTTGTCTTGGAATGAAGAAAGGATGATCTCTGGTTTGGATTATTTCCTTATGATTCTGTTTTTTAATCTGTTTTTTATATACATACATACAAAAACACAAAATCAGAATCAAATAAACCCACCTTGTCAGTCTCTGCAGTCTGTGATATGCATGCTTACAACTACTTATTCATGTGTCCTGTGGTCTTCCCCCAGCATGCTCTCCTGCCCTTGGCATGCAAAATATGTCTGTATCTATGCATTTATACATAATGGTTAGTTAATGTCCTGTTAACACAAGGTGTGTATAGTATAATATATGTTATATATAACATTATAATGTGGTATGTTATGCTGTGCACATTATAATGCACTGCATTATAACTTTTATGGAGGGGAAGATTTGAATTGTTTAAATACCAACGAAAGGGCTTTCTTTTTCCTTTTAAATGTAAATAATTCATCTGAGTGCTCTATATGATAATTTAATACTTTTCATGTGTTCGAAGCAGTGTTAGATTGTTCTTGTTACCTACATAACTGCCTGACTTTTGTCCTAAAGTAAAAACTGTGTTTAACTTTAAGAATGACTTCATTTTATTTTACATATAGTTTATTAGTGTACTTGTTTTAAAGGCAAGGAGCTATCTGTCATCTTTACTTTTCTTTACATCTTTACAATCACAGAATGGTTGAGGTTGGAAGGGACCTCTGGGGATCACCTAGCTTCACCTAGCTGGAGATCACCTCCCCCCTCGGTTGGGAGGGGTCAGCTCAAGCACATTACCCAGGATCACGTCCAGGCGGGTTCTGAATATCTGCAGCGAAGGAGACTCCACAACCTCTCTGTTCCAATGCTCTGTCACCCTCACAGGAAAGAAGTTTCTCCTCATGTTCAGGTGGAACTGCCTGTGTTTCAGTTTATGCCCATTGCCTCTTGTCCTGTCGCTGGGCACCACAGAGAAGAGTCTGGCCCCATCCTCTTGACACTCCCCCTCCGGATACTTGTACACATTGAGATCCCCTCACAGTCTTCTCCAGGCTAAACAGGCCCAGCTCTCTCAGCCTTTCTTCATAGGAGAGATGCTCCAGTCCCCTAATTGTCTTTGTAGCCCTCCGCTGGACTCTCTCCAGCAGTGCCATGTCTCTCTTGTGCTGGGGAGCCCAGAAGTGGACACAGGACTCCAGGTGAGGCCTCCCCAGGGCTGAGTAGAGGGGCAGGATCACCTCCCTCGACCTACTGGCAACACTCTGCCTAATGCACCCCAGGATCCCATTGGCCTTCTTGGCCACAAGGGCACACTGCTGGCTCATGCTTAACTTGTCGTCCACCAGGACTCCCAGGTCCTTCTCGGCAGAGCTGCTTTCCAGCAGGTCAACCCCCAGCTTGTCCTCGTGCATGGGATTATTCCTCCCCAGGTGCAGGACCCTGCGCTTGCCTTTGAACTTCAGGAGGTTCCTCTCCGCCCACCTCTCCAGCCTGTCCAGGTCCCTCTGAATGGCAGCACAGCTCTCTGGTGTGTCAGCCACTCACCCAGTTTAGTATCCTCAGCAAACTTGCTGAGGAGGCACTCTGTCCCTTCCTCCAGGTCATTGATGAATATAATGAACAAGACTAGACCCAGGACTGACCCCTGGGAACACTGCTAGCTACAGGCCTCCAACTAGACTCTGCGCCATTGTTCACAACTCTCTGAGCAACGGTATTCATTTATTTTGACATATCAATTTTTGATGTTTCAGCATAATTAATGTTAATTAACATCTCCTGACCTGTATAGATAATGATTTGCTGGGCAGTTGCTGTAAATCTGTGATTTCCCAGCTTTCCCTCCTTTGGTCACTTCCAGTATTTATTATTGGTTCACCTTTAATAGAACTCCTTTATTATCACTTCTCTGCTTTTTTCTATACTTCTTCTCTCCATTTTCTTCTATGCTAAGTTGGCCTTTTCATCATGTTTATTGCTCCCCAAAGCTGCTCATTAAAAACACGTTGTAAATATTGCACGTTTCAGTGGTGCTTAGCCAATACCAGGAGCCTCGTAGAGAGGGAGATGCTACATTTCTGAAACTGATTGGTCAGGGCACAGGAACCGGCCACACACAGCGGTAGTGTATGATTCTGTAACAAAGCTGACTGCAGCACAAGGGAGCCAAATTTAAATTGTTCTGTCTAAGTGGCTGTTGGGAGAGAAGGCCAAGCTTTGCAGCTTACTGGTTGAGAAGGCTTTAGCAGAGCACAACACATTGATCTTTGTTATAAGCTAGCCAAAAAAAAAAAGAATACTTGTGGTGGGTGCTCTCTCTCCTGAGGTGTCCTCTGAAGTTCTTTCCTCCTCTTTGCGTGTGTCCAGATTTTAACTAGCTAAGACATTGGTAGCTATACCAAGGTTTCCAGCAGTAAAGGGAACCACAGGTAACCATAAATGGAGAAGCAAGTGTTTCAGACAAGAATCAGACAAGAAGAATCAATATATTTGAAAGGATTAAGGTGTGGAAAGAGCAATTAGCTACTCCAGTTTTGGTTCCCCTTGAAATCAAAGGAGGAGTGTTATCAAGAGATCTGTTCTTTCCCAGCACTGGCCATAGTATAAGCCAATTAAATTTCATGAAAATGTAGAAGACTGCCTACAATTTCAGCCTGCAGCAATCCTTGATTGGTTTTGTTTTATCGTTTCAGAATACTACTGTATAGTTCACAAGAATAACTACTACATATATGTTAAAGCTATCTTGATGTTGTGTGTTGATGTGTTTTACCTACTGATAGCATAGGAGAATGTCAACTGTATTTGTAACATTTTCTTGAGAATATACATCATTATAGCGCTGGAAAACTTATCATTGTGATCTTTGCTATGAAGCATTCTTCCTCTGCAAAAAGCCTCAGGTCTTTATTATTCACTTGGACTCTCAGACTGCTTATCTTTTAAAAATACCTCCTCTGGTATCTTTGGAAATCCTGGTATATCCTGATTTCCCTGTGGAAACACCTAGGGAAACAATGTAAAAGATTACCCAGCTGTAATGTGGGGCCTACGGAAGAGATTTAACTGTTTCCTTTGCAGAAGTATAATCAGAGTTAAAAATACCCACGAAAGCTATATGCTGGAGCTGTGCGTTTATTGGCAATATTGGAACTCCATATCAAATCAGTTTGAGATTAATATGCTCTTGGATGTGAATTTTGCGAGAGGCTCTTTTGTCTCACCAAGCTTCCATGAACCAATTGCAGTTTCCTCAAATGTACTAACAGTTTACTAAACATACCTTTTAAACTGCCTTAATTTCTCCACCTCCCTATAGATTACCCACAGCACACTGCCAGCAATGTCATATCTAGACAAACTGTGTATATTATTCTAACTTTGAAAATGAAGCAGGCAGGTCATCAGGTTTGATGAAACTTAAGTCCTTTGATTGGCAGTGCTGCAAGAACTCTGATTCAAAGAGGATGGAAAGGGTAATGGTTTAACTATGGCTCGGAACTGGTATAACTTATGGGAACTGCCTTAGCGTATGTGCTTTGGGAACTGAGTGTTATTACTTCAAAAGTATTGAGCAGAAAAAGAAGAGTCTTGTATGTGTGTGCATGTTATGTTGCTATGATAATGCTTTCCTGTCAACGTATACCTTTCCTCACTTAAGCAATGAATGCACGCAAGTAGTCCTCAGCGCCCCTTTATGATTCCTTACTATTAAACAGGACGTTAGTTGTATGAACAGTTTGTTTGAGAAGCATTTCTATTGCTAGATATGAAGTGTTAAGAAATAAATCAAAAGAAAGCTTGCAAAAGGCATTCAATACAACTTTGATTTTGTTTTTTTTCTCCTTCACCCTCCAAATGTTGTTTGATCTAAGCTAAGAACTAGCCATGCTTTTCTACCTACCTGAAATCTTCGTAGTTCATGTCAAAAGAAACATAGATCCCCATACTAGCTTTTGGAACTTGTAAAGCTTTGGTTTTGAATTACTGTTTTTCATTCCTTATGTCAATAAATAAATTTTCATCTGTTGGCTGCCCTGAATCAAGAGTTCTAGATATATGATTTGTCTGCAAGAGTGGAGTGCTTTTGCAGTATTATGAAAAAAGCTGTGCTTAGATACAATGATGTATTTTTAATTTTGGAAGCATTGTTGTAGTAACAAATCGTAGCCCGCTCTGTAATCTCTTGACAAATGGTTAAACTTTTGTCTGGATCATCACCCTTCTTGGCAGTGGGTTTTACTGTGTCTTGCTGGCAGTGTCTGTGTTTATAAAACTTATATGAAGCCTTGGCAGGTGACAATGTATAGGCAGAGCTGGTTAATACTATATGAAGAGAGATTTCCCAAAGGTGTTTCTTGGTATAAAATGCCTCATTCAATTGCTTTTGCCTCAGGCTATTTTACTGTCCACTGCTACAGTGACCTTGCAGATAATTATGGCTTCACACAAACTAGCAGTATTACAACACAGAAATGGGCATTATGACAGTAAGTTAGCAGTTATCTACAAACTGCACTGGAGAAAAAAGATTTGTTGTTACTTCCTTCCAGCTTCACAAAAATGTGTTTAAATAGCTGTAATACTTAGTTTCTGTTAGATAAAATTAGATAAAAGCCCTTTTATATTTCAAGGTGAACACCTTGCAGTGAAAAATATTGAAAATTACATGTGATTTATATAGCTTTGCTATAGATAATAGTATAAATTTCTCATTTTTTTTAATACAGTCAGTTTAGAGCCCAAAGAATATATATTATATCACTCTATAATGAAGGAAGTGCAGAACTGGTGTTCCCACAGAATTTGTAAGGCTACTGCTGTTCTTATGCCTGCCTTGGGTATCTGAATTTCTTAGCAGCAGGCCAACGATAATATATGTCCTTTCCAATGAAGGACATATAACTTTCTTTGAGTTATATCCTGAAAACACATTTCTGTAGAGTTGCACATGCACACAGCTGTGTGATCATGTCAGCAAAGGACTTACTGATGAAGTGCACATGCAAAGGAGTAGTTAAGCTTCCTGGGATAGAGTGACATAGATTAGATTTTTGGATGGTATAAACTGTTTCATCTTCCTTCAGAACAATAACCAGATAGTCCAGATAACTTCTATTTTATGTAGGATTTTCCAGAACGTGTTCCACATGTAAGAACACTTGGTGTTCATTGGTAGGTCTCAGTCTCTCATGAGGACTTGGGGTATTCTCCATAAGGATAGTTTCTGCATCCTGGTGGAGGCATGAACGTAAGTTTCTGATCACAAATTAATTGTGAACGAGAGCCAACAGACCCAATGAAGAACACTGCATGAGGGGAAAGGCAGGGATGAAAAAAGATCTTGAAGAAAAGCGATCTTAATGTACAAAGATATTATGGAGACCAGGTCAGACAACAGTGTGCAGGCTTTGTGTTTAGTTTCACTTTTATTCATTTGTAATATGGGGGGGTTAGTGGTCTGGTACTAGTTAACTCACCTTAGTCCTCTTCATGGAATAGCTTCTTTGGCCTTCCAAAGTTAGTTTATATGAAGGATTTTGTAGAAGAGGTGTTGATGGAATGGAAGAAAGCTGCGGACTTAACTATACTTTATAAATAATATATATTAAACCTTTCTGCTCTGTCTGAGGGGGAAAAAGCATTCATAACCTCAGCAGAGACAAACTGGAGTATCACGTTCAGCCACAAGAGCTTTAGGGAAGTCCTGTTCTGACAAAGCTTGTCCAGGTTGTGGGCATCCTTGGACGGTCAAAACAGTGGCTGTACATAACTTCTAAAACACTCTTTCCTGTATCAATCACACCTTAGATCTGACTTAAACATTCTCATTTTGATACTCTTATTATTTCTACAGATTGAGATAGCAGCTTGTCTCCAGTGGGTCAACTCTGAGCAAAATGCTTGGTGTTCTTTGCTTTTGTTTAAAGCAATTACAAATAAATTGCTTTGTTTTTTGAGAAGAATGCTTCATTCCTTTGCTGTTGAGGTAAAAGTTAAAGCCAGAAAGTGCTTTCTTGAATGTAGTATCCTGGATAAAACAGCTTCCTCATGAAAGACAGGAAACAAATTCATTGCCCTGCATTTTACTTTTTCACAGCTAGACAAAATCTCTTTAAAAAAAAAAAAAAAAAAGCTAATTATATGGGAAATCATCTCGGGAGAAAATGATTCTTTTAGAAACTGTCAAAGAAAGCATCTACCTTCAAGAGTTCACTTTTGCTTTTGAAACATATCTACTTTTTAAGAATAACATTGATTAAATCTGTTATCCCTGGGCATCCAGGTTGTAGATTAAAACTGCTGGAAGGAAAGGACACTTCAGCAATATGTTTAAGCCAGTCTGGGTCCAAAAGAGAAGTTGCCATTTTTGTATGGTGCTGTTCAGAATTGGCTCAGATTGATGCTGCTACTTGCCTCTTCCTTATCTAGTATGGTGTCACTTTTTCCTGGATAATACAAAAAAAAACACACACACACAACCCATACATTGTATATTCCAGTTAGATTAGACTGTGCCTTTAGGTCCACATCTGTTGCCCCTGGCTGCATCCCCTAATTCTTTAAGTCTAGCGCTTGCATAGCCTCGTGCGTCATAGCCCTTGGCTGTGTAAAGGAAACTTTCTCTAGGGAAGCTGCTAAAGCATATGTCTCTTTCTTATTCCAGTCGTCTTCCTTTAATCATCTCCTTAGTGACAATATATACCCATAATGTACCTTCAGCAAAAGGGAATTGGGAATGAGAAAGAACAGAGAGGCAGCTTATTTAGCGCTAGAGGTCTAGACGCTGCTGGGCTTTCTGTCGCATACTGCATCTTCCAAGGATGAGCAGGACCCAAACAACCACTCATGCCCATATAACAATTGGCTTCCAATACATCCTAAATCCTGCAAAAGCCCTAAAACTGGGATGCGCTTAGATGCGCGACCACAAAAGGTAGGCATTGTGTCTGAAAGGACACATTCCACGCTCTACACCAGTTTTGGCTGAAACCACTGTGTGAAAATTATTTTTATATCCTACCCTATCGTTGTAAGCTTAGAGGTGCTGAAAGAGATAAACTACAGTTGTTCCATCTGTGAGGGAGTCTTTGAGTTTATATTGAATGGGTCTGTGGGAATTCCAATGGGTAATCAAAAAGCAACATAGAGCGTATGGAAGTGTTATGACCACAGCTGCCCTCCTGGGTGGAGGAGGGCATATGTCATACAGAAAAGCTACTCTTCCAGAAAACCCAGATCAAGGTAACAGTATTGATCAAAAGTGTGGAGCAGCTGCTCTTCAGCAAGACTTTCAAAGGATTAAGATTCTTCTTGAAAAAGGGATGATTTTGGGAAGAACATGACACAAAGAGAAAGCTATTAGTAGCATGGGGAAAGGGAATAGGAAATAATTGCTATTTCTTGCCACACAAACTAGGAAGCAACAAACAAAATCATTCACTAACAAGTAGAAAAGAAGACAGTATTCTCACAAGGCATAATTAAAAAGTGAAACTTATTACTACAGGATATTATGGATGACAAAAATAGATTTAACAAATTAATGGAAGTCTGTCAGACATTATTAAGCACAACGATGTGGGCTCATCTAGTTCAGGATAAACCCAAAGTTGGTGGGATCAACTTGAGGAAGTGTCCCTGAGTGCTTGCCATGTTCTTATATGCTTTGTGTGAGCATCATAAGCCAATGACTGACTGAATAATCATAATAGTAATTAAAAAAAAACCCTGACTCTGAACAAAGAGTCTTTTATGGTGAGAGCTAAATATAGTTCACAAAATGATATGCAATGGGGGTCTCCAGATTTTCCCTATACCCTGTAGTGCAGTCCTAATCGCCAATAACAAAGATGAGGCAAATAACAGCCTTTGCGTCCAGGAAGACACTTGAGAAACCAGTATCCTAACACACAGGTATCAAGTTGAATAGCCTTTAGGTTTTCCAGTGTTAAGTCCTGTAACTTCAGTGGTATATTGGTGGGAAAAATTAAAAGTGACAAGCAGTTAGAGTGCCTTTTTCCAATGTGTGATAGGAGACATGAGTAAGAGTCCCCTTATTCTTGTACTCTTATCCTTGAGTGCTTGCTCAGTTATTTCTGAATAGTTGAGCTCTTTAGAGTATCTTCAGTTGAGTCCTTTAAGTGACTTGGGTTATTTTGAAGACTGCTCTCCAAGACTTTCATAACAGCTTATTTTATTACTGTTTTCATCTGCAGCTCTGTTCTGCTCCAGTCTGCAGGGTGTCAAGATTTTATTCTGCTTTGCAATGAGACAAGATTTCTCAGGTTGGATTGATTTAATAATAATAAAAAAAATGTGAGGACATCTAAAGATATAAACTTAAGGACATATAAAATAATTATTTTAAACTGATTTGGGGTGACAGATGTATTACAATAGTTGAATTCCAAGGTTATTTTTGAATTCAAGGGAGACTGCATTGCCTTTGTCTAGAAGTATGCATATAGAAAAATGTGAAAAAAGTAGGTAACTTAAATCCTATATGTAGCTGTTTGTAGCAAATAAGCATGTAGAAAGCAAGGAGGAAAAATAAGTGATAGAGCTCAGTTAGCAGGGTGTTTTCACTGTGTAGAATGTACAGCTCGCTCCTCAGTGTAAGAGGACCTCGATATAAAAAATACTTGGATAGCAAATGAAAGCTGTAAAATGAAAGAGGGGCCATGGGAATTTGGTTCAGTATTAAAGCTCAAAGCATGTCTTTGCCTCAGTAGTGGATTGTAGTCCCATATATAATATTTGGGAGATGCGAGGGATTAAAAATTCTCTACGATGATAAGTAATCTTGCATGCAAAATAAATTACGGTGAATGGCAAATAGAACGCTTCTTTTAATGAACTCTTTGACCTTTCAGTAAAGAAATATGCTGACTATCTCTTCTGGGTAACATATTGCAGCATCACAAGCGATACCTAAAGCGTGCCTAATTTTCAGAGAGGGCAGGTAGAGAGTGCTCCCCATTTAGGCACTGGAGGCAGAAACATAATGCAGCAAACCTTAGACCAACAAGTTAGCGCTGTCTTGTGATCTTCCTGCAGAAGCTGTTATGCAAGGATGATTATAGCCTACTTTTATGACAAATTGTTCTTGTAGCTGAAACTAAAAGCATACCCTGTGAAGACTGTTTAAGTGGTATGAAGGAGATATGATGCTATACATAAAAAGCTTTCCCCCAGATTATTTATGGGTACATATTGGAAAAATGGAAATTACCACATTGATAAGATGGAAACTTAGAATTGCCTTCTAACAGGGTTGTTTCCTTCCTAGAGTAAGTGCCAGTGTACACATACAAAGTGTTATATTGTTCCATTCTAGTCTTAGTGGGTGTGTGCAAACTGCTCTGCTTAAATTTGAGGAATTAGTTGAAATTCCCTTGGACTGGCTTACTATTTTGTATCTGTAGTGCTCATTTCGGTTAGGGAAAGCTCTTGGCCTAATTTTCGGAAGGTGACAGTGAAGAGTATTTTCACTGGATGCAGCATCCCAGAATTTCAAGGACTCTCTTCACAAAGCCAAGCATAAGGTTAGCGTATCTCTGGGGATAGAATTTTAAGTTATAGCTAATAAACTCTGGATCCTTCTGCCCTTAAGGTGCTTGTCTGCATCTAGGCCAGTCCAGGACTGTTTGTTTATTCCTTTCTGCCGGGATACTTGTCTGCCGGGATAGACTCCCAAGTCTATCTTCAGACTTGATTCTAATTCCCATGGCAAAACTCACAGGTATGTCTTGCACCAGCTGACAGATGCAGGAAAGGCAGAGTTTGCACTCTGTAGAGGCTGAAATGCCCATTTCCCACAGCTTGGGGTTGAGGTGCGTTGCGCACACGGGAGAGCTGATACCTTATTCCTGGCTTGTAAGCAAGCCCATAACTGGGACAGTAAACTAACACATTTTATAGGACTAAATAACAGATTTTCAAAGTAGTTTTAACTTATATATGCGTATGCTATCTATAGCATTTCATAATTCTGTGACTTTTCTTATTTCTTTCATACCGTCTTGCCCCCAGTGCTGTGTCCTCTTTATGTGAATCGGCTCACAAGAGCGTTGAAATGAATAGCTTCAATGTTTGCAAAGAGCTTGTCCAGCTTTCTTGCAGCTGAAAATGTTCAGCAAAACCTGCTGTTAGCTTCAGTTGCTTTGAAACTGATTTTTTTTAGGTTGAATGACTCACTAAAAGGCAGCTTTCCCCAGCTTTACATGTAAGAGCAAATAGCGCTTTTGCACAAGATCAGTGGCTGCAGTTATGTGATTTGTTTATACAAGTGATTATTTATTTATTTTTCAGGTATTTAAATAGTTTTCCATATACTTTAGAATCAGGAAAACTTCTTTAATTTACTGTGAAAAAATTCTATTAAAATATTATGATTATCCTTAAAGCCAGTGCCATGTATTTCATATAAATTGCTAGCGCTGAAGTTAAATGTTCATGGATTAGCTCTAACTGGCAAAAATCTCCTTTTAAATTGATTGGACTCGCCCACTGGTCCAGGTGTAGAAAAATAACAATTTTTGATCCTGCAATTTCAGTGAAAGTACAAAAGCACTTCAGGCAAAGACCTGGGTATGGCAACAGCAACAGGATCCTGCTTTGGCTAATCCCTTCCTGTATTTAAAGCTTAGCCATGGCTATCTGCGGTAGATCTGCAAAGAAAGCACTTGAAATTACAACAAATGTGAACGGCTGGGAAACGCGTTGACCCTGGAAATCTCAGCTTAATCTTTTCTTGCCTTCCATCAGCAAATCGGTTCCTGTTATGCAATGAGCCTTGAGAGCTATCAGCTGGGATTTCAACTGCAGATTGAAACTGGTGGCTGCAGATATGCCATATGGGTGAAAATTTAGTATGCGGTTCTCAGGTTGTACTATGTATGTTATGCTTAAGGTATCCTTTTTTTTTTTTTTTTGTATTGCCCTGGCATATGGCACGTATACTTTGGATCTGTCTTTATTCTTTATAACAGTTTTTGTCTGGTGTTCTTGCTTTTGTTTTTGGTCCAGCAGTGTTTCTGTATTCCCCTTCTGGAGCACTCCCATATTATGTTTCCTTGTGCCTTATCAATGTTCAGAGGAACCTTGCATTCAGTCTAAAACGAACTATTACAGTGTAAAGCTTGGAAAACTGAGGAAATGGTCTTACCATTAAAAAAAACCAGAACTCTGCTTTCACTGACCCATCCACTAGTTATATAAAACGTCTAAAATATTTTCTAAAAAAACTAATAAAAAAGGTTGTAATAGGATGCCTTAAGATGTTTTCCCGCCCTCTGCTTGGTGGAATTGTAGTCTATTTTTTCCTCCCACAAATGTAGCATGTGGGTTTGTTTTTGTTTATCCTTTTTTGATTATGCTGTATTGAATAGTACAAAATAGCAATTCTTAACTAAATTTTGAACGATATAGATAGGCATGTGGCTCTTGGAGTAAATAAATCTGTTGCCTGGAATCCTGTACTGCAGTATGAGTCTACCTTCGATTTCAGTGCTGAGACCCACTGATTTTGGGGCAATTCTGTTGCCTAATATAGGACCACTGCATATCAACACAGATGCATATCGATGACTATTTCGCTATTTTAAAAATATAAGGCATCAACCAAAGGCTAAGAGCACTGTGCTTTCTATAGGCAGAAATACTGTTGAGTAAAACCATTTTGAAATGTTTTAATTCTAACTAGCTACCACTGGGAAGGGAGGATTTTGGAGAGAGAAATTTCATGAGGAATTTGTCTTTTTTTTTTTTTTTTGGTCTCTGACTCTGACTCTCTCTGTAAAATTTCTGCCAGCCTGGGGCAGTGGCAACTGGTTTAGGAATCTCAGTTTTATGCAGGTATAAAAAGAAAAATATGATCTTTGCGTGGATAGATATGCAGCCTTATCCTGCTGTTTGCAAGCTGGAGTCTTGCATGCTGATAAGCTTAAAACCTTACTCAAGGGGAAAATCTGTTGAGCAGCATTTCCTAATGAAACACTACGTAGGAACAACCGTAAAAGTTGTACGGAGAGCGTATTTAAGCTTAATCTAATAAGTCACTTTATTAGTCAAATGAAAGACGCTGGTCTGAAGCAGTAGCGTGCAGCATCATTAATTATCAGTAAGTTCTCGAGCTTTTTGCTTGACATAAAACAGAGGGCATGATATGCAAGTTGAGGTCTGATCTTTCCACCTTTGCGAGATGTGTGTTATGCTCTGCCTTCAGCTGCTAGTTAGAGCTTTATGCATTTTGGGTGTCCTCGGTGACAGTTACTGGCCACTCATGGATGAAATGCCTGTTTTCTACTGTCAGAAGTCTATTGGAGAGATGTCCTGAATATTTTTTCTGTGGATTTGTGTAATATGTCTTTCTGAAGCAGTACGAAAAATATGTATTTTTTCCATTTGAGAATAGTAAAAAAACTGTTGATGAGAATGTTCAGAGACTTCTTGGAAGGAATATTCATTTAATCCTACCTAACTTGCCTCTTACTGCAAGTTTCCAGGATCCTCTCCTGTGCACAATCTCTGCTGCATAATCAAACTTTCAAGTCACGGCAGTGAAAATAGCTGTTAGGTTGCTGTCAGTTGGCTGTGTGTGAGGAGCAGCTGAGATCAAATAGATTGCCGTGTTTATATTCCTTGATCTGATGTTAATTATTTCAGTGTACGTGACCTGTTCAGTCTGTCCTAAGGGAGGACAGTTTGAGACATAATTTGTCTTATTTTTACTTTTTTTCGCATGTTATATGTCCACTTGGAACTCAAAGACCAGGTTTGAATGTTATATATGAAAAACGGCAAGCAAAATTTTAAAAAGCCTCACAACTAGTAGGTGCCTACCTAAAGTGCTGTCTAAGCTTTCAGCTGCTCACAGGTGAACTGAGGGAGCTGTTCATTCTCTAGAGCACCACTGAAATGCTGCTGTTTCTCATAGCCTCCCAGCAAGTCTTGCACAATATAGTGCATCTTGTTAAAGTGCAAGCTTTGTTTCACAATGGCCAGGATATGAGCTGTCCTTTAAAAATTTGGATTCTCGGCATTGAAGGTTGGAAAAAAAGCTTGAGAATGTGAACTAAGTTCACTGTAGAGGCTCAGAAACCAGAGGATGAGTTAGAAGAGCTTAAACTTAAAAATTAAAAATAAAACCACGATAAAAATACAGGTTATCCTATGTGAATGCAGGCAGTTTGCCTTATTTCCTCCTCTACCCTGCTCTTGCATTGCCTACTTAAATTAAAAGTCCCCCATAACAAGGACTCTCTACTAATAGGTTTGGCCAGCACAGCAGGTATGAGTTACTGCAATACAGCTATATCCTGTACCATTTATATACACCTCATAGATTGATCTACTGTACATATTGTATAAATTATAACTGTCCATGCTTTGCTAACATGGACTTGCATTATAGTTTAGTCAATCATGCATTCTTTCTCTGGGCAGTAATAAGACATGTCACTTTTCAGTGTGGTGTTCAGTTTCCTTTGTTTTATTGACAGACAGGTCCTTCAGATGCTCTTCAGCAAATCAGTTGTATTGTGGTTAGTGTTCTAGTCTTTTGGAGGAATGGAGATGTATTAATGGGAGTTTCCTCAGCTAAATCACTAAAATGGGAAAAACTATGTGAACTATTTTGAGAATTTTCCACGTTGTTCTTACTACCCTGGATCTGTATTTCTGGGCAGGATTCGTTAGCCTATCAGATGAGTTTAGGTTATATTTTTTTCCTTTTAAAAAAACAAGGAGAAAAAGCTTACATGTTTATAATCTTCACCCTATTTGAGAAACATTCTCATGTTCCTTTCATATGACAAAACCCAGACCATGAGTCTCACTTATAAGTGGAAATTATTGAGCTTTCCATTTGGTGACTTTCAAAATGTAGAGAAGTTTATATTTTCCTAGTTTTGCTGCATTAGGAAAGTGAAATGTCTTAATCATAACATCTTACTGGAGAGACTTTTATGATTGTTAATGTCTTTAGAAGTTCTCCATATGGATTGTAAAACGATGGGGCGGGGTGGGGGAAATCTCCTGTTTGCATATGTCCTGATGAAGAGGATATGCTAGGTTTTGCTACGCACCTAATTATCTGAAATTCCTCCAATAAAATGCTTTCTGATGTTTGCAAAAATCTGTGCAATTTCTCAGATGTGCAACCAATGATATCTTTGACTATTTCTCTCTTTCCGAGCAGAAAAGGCTTCAGTTTCCATTCTGTTTGATGTCAGGGGAAAGACTGAAATAATTAGCAAGAGATAAAGCAGTCTTTAGAAGGAATTGAAGGTTTCACTGCAGCCTTTCCAACCCCCAGAAGTGTAAGGCCTCTTCTACCCTTCTGTAATTGGTACTAAAACACAAGAATATTCCCAAAGCTCTAGGCAGGGGCTTTCTGTTGCTGGAGGGTCTGGAATTTGCATATCCTTTTCTGGACCCTCTTGGCTCTTTGGTGTGTTGATGCACCCAAGAAGACACTTCTTGGAAACAATTACTTCTAATGGATCAGCCTTTTTTTTTTTGTTGAGGAATATCTCAAAATTTTTGGGAGAGAAAATTAGAGGAAACTTTATATCTGCTATTTATCATAAACTTAATGCCTGATATTGCATGTGCAATTTATCTGGTATTGCCTACTTTTTCTTAATCTTTGAAGATTGTTTTATTCTTCATTATTTATAAAGAATGTAATGTACTTTTTGGTTATTTTAGATATTATAACTTAGGCTGTCAGAGCAGTATTAATAATAGAAAGATCCTATATTTAAAAGTCTGCATGCATGGTACAAAGTCTAGGGATATGTCAAGTATAGTCCAAATTAATAGTGCACGTGTTCTGTGGGAGAGAAATTTAAAGATCTCAAGTGCCTTGCAGTTCAGGAGAACTGCTAAACTTCCAGAAAGTCACTAGCATATGAAATTAAATGCCTTTGCTGGAGCTCTCTCTTTTTTTTATGCATATACTGACTGAGCTATGTAGTACTGAGTTGATTTAGAAGACTTTTTTTTAACCCTTCTGGTTTTAGGTGTTTTATCAGCAAGACCTTCATCCTTTATCATTTTAGTATTCAAAAAATAAAAAATTTTGTAGTATAGACAAAAGAAGTTGGTCCCAGATGGCAGTAGTAGTAAAGGTTTACTTTCAGTTATTTCCTGAAAAAAATAATGGTACTTGCCTAAAAAGAAAACAAGATAGTGTGCTTTTAGCTGACTTAAAATCAGTTTTGTGAGAAGGGGATATTGCATCTTGCTCATATGCAGAACGCTGTTCTCATGGAAAGAACCCTTGTTGACTGAGGAAGAGCGGTAGTAAAGCGGAGTGTAGCTCTGCCTACCGACCATCTGGGGGTAGGGAATCCACCAGTTGCTTCAGCACGGTTTGCTGGAGTGAATGAACACAGTGCTGGATATTGTGGCATGGAGCGACCAGTGATGCCTTCTGCTACACCCTTCCAGGTAAAATTCAGGCTTTGGAAAGATCCTAGGAATGCAGGCTTCCTTATGAAGTAGCCCATATCAGTACTTTGTACTTAGGACATCTTTGGATAGCAATGGTTAAATGCCATATAAAACCAGGAGGTTTTTTTTCCAGTGAAATCTGGTTCTGGAACAGCGCTGCAAACGAAGGCCTCTGTGGCTTGTTTTGCTGTCGTCTGGCTCAGTGCCAACTCCTTATGTGCTCTGGATGAGACTGGATGAAGGAAGAGATATTGAAGTGACTGACTAGCCGTCAACCATGAAACAAACCAAAATCGCCCAGCAACACATATGAACTACTGACTTCTTACTCCTGAGGAAACCTCAGTCAGGCCTGCCAGGTAGTAGGAACAGGGGCCGATGGGCCAGAATTTGACTTAGGTGTGTGAATCTTCTGCAGTTACAATAATCTGAATGTGTTCACACACAAGTACATAAAGCAGTGACCTTTAAGGCTTGAAGGTTGAATCTCTGAGCTGATCTTGAGCATACACTGCATATGACACTATTTGAAACTACGGCCAGTGACTGCTCCCCATATGGTCTCCGACGAGTAGAAGGTGCAGATTTGAGCACGATTTCCTAGATCTGCCCGATTTTGCTCTTTCTGGTACATGACTGGGAGTATTTTGAGCTACTTGCCTGTGGTTCCACTTACGGAGCAGTCTGATCCCCTGATATCGGCCAGAGCTCAGCCTCCCTAGCGTTGTAACACCTTTCTGCAGAAGACTTGAAGAAAACGTGAGCTCTAGCTTCTGTGACCTCAGAGATTTAATCCTAGGCAGATGGTTCCAGCTGGTATGTCGTTCTCCCCAAAACGGATATATTAAGCCCAAGTTTGTCTTCCTCCAATAATTATTAGCTGTGTGTCTCTGTGGGTGAAGAAACCAGAGCCATGAGAATGTGAAGTCACATAAGAAAATGTTGTAGACCGCAAGATACAGTATAATTGTTGGACCTAGGACAGAATAGTCCTGAAATAAATCTAAATCTTTGTTCTTTGTTTAATCATGCTGTTAATGCGTATTCTTTTACCCAGCTAGTCCTTTTCTTTCTATTCACTTCTGCTTTCCTGATTTCTGAGGGTTTGGAGATGGTGAATATCACTGCAGCTGATAGAACTGTAACTGAGGCTTTGCTACCACTGCTAAAGATAGACTGTAGAAAGCTAATTTAACAGAGACTTGAGGCATATTACAGGTGCTAATAACTTTTTCCTCATCAATCAATTTAATAACTCTATTGAGTTATGCATATGCCTAAGTTTGTAATATTAGTAAATCAGATTAGTCAATGAAGATTAAAGTAGCAGCCTCCTAAAAGATTTTAAAATGTCTCATGATTTTCCCTTCTTCATACCTTATTAAATGTGCAGAGATAGAGAAGTTCAGAGAGCTACTCGGGTTTATTTGCAAGTCTGTCTCAGAATCAGGAAGGAGCTTTCTGAACCCTCATCAGTAGTAAGGGAAAATATCAATATTTGAAGGCAAATGGCTTTATAATAAAGTTGAAAGCCACCATCTGAGCACCTGAATTTTGCAACCATTGTTTGAGGTACAATAGCAGTAGAGCAGCCCGTAATTTAATGCAAAGAGTTTCCATCACAAAATGAAAGTAATCCTGAACGAAGTTTGAGAGCTTAACTGACAGCTTGAATGAGGAAAGATAGCATTTGCAGTCTACAAAAGCCTAAGATGAAAAAGATGTAGTAGGATAGCATTGCAGAATACAAAAATGTTGCTATGGTAACTGTGTTTTCTGCACGGGCTCTTCTTTCTAAGAAATGTTGTATGTGGGTGCGTGCTACAAAATTGTATATGTGATGCAGAGAACAGAAAGGAATTTTAATCACGATTCACAAGAAAACTGGCTGCACAAACAAGCTTTTATACAAAGATGTGGGTGGTTTTAAATGGTTGCTTAAATTTCTAATGAAACAGATGTCAGAAAAGATTTCTCCATCAGCTTCTCAAGTACCAGTCTAACTGATTTTCTTTTGTTCTAAAATACTTTCCCAAAAGTATTAAAAATAACTCCTTTTTTTGGCTCCATGGAGGACTGCTACTGGTTGTAGATGAGCTAGGGAGGGGATTGTTATTTTCTGAGTAATAGGGGAGGATGCAAATTGATAGGGAATGTGAAAAAAGGAAAAAAAAATCCCTACTTCAAAAACACGTTTTTTTTAGTTTGCTTTTCTCTTCACCTGAGACAACGAGGTGCATGTCTTGAAACATGTTACTAGTGGAAACTTGTAGTGACATGGAGGGAAACACCTTTAAGCCAAACAGCCTAAGGCAATACAGAGTTGTGTTTATATTTGTGCCTGATTTCCAGGTCAGTATGGGTACGCATACATATGTAAACATAGGACTCAATCCCTGGCATACTATTGAGTTCTCTATTTAAAAACGCAAAACAAAATAATCAAATGACAGAGATTCCCACTAAAAAAATAAAACAAAATAAAACCTGGTCCTTTGCCCTAGATTTCACTTTTTAAAAGGAGCACACTTATCCCAATTCCTATTTTAAAGACAGAATTCCCTAACTCTATTTCTAAAATGAGATAATGAGTTCATCAGTGAACCAAGCTGTGTTTCTTTCTCCACCCTCACCAAGGAACGTGCGACTAGCCATGCAGCATCACATCTGTGCTCCATCTGCTTCAGGATTCTGCCCCAAACAGGCGCCAGTGCTCCTGGGAGGAAGGTGCAAAATTCCGTATTTAGATACGCGAGAATCTGCATATATTTACTGAGTCTTGTGGTTTTCAGTATACCTTTCTAATTTATGTGATGCAATATGCATCATGTGGTTTACTTCTCTTTTAAAACTTTTGCACTAACTCTAGGCAGTCTTGCTAGCAGTAGAAATATTCTCTCCCTTTTTAAACCTTCCAGAGCTCTTACCTCTACCCCTTTCTGTGGTGTATAGGAACAAAGAAGCAGAAAAAGGAAGCCCTGAGGCATCGGGGGAATGGAATGATATATTTTGACATTTCCTTTCGTATTAGTTGAGAAACGTGTCCAAGGGACACCGCTGGCCTGAGCTCTGAAGGCTTGTGCTTTGCCTTGTGTTAAACCTTTGCTTTCTCTCCGCCTCCAGGCTGAGGGAGATGGACTGACTTCTGGCTGAGCAAAGGTAGCGAGTATTGCGTTACGTTGTAGAATTCATAGCGGGGGAACTCCAAAGCACGTGAAAAGGGTAGCCAATAACGTTGACAGTTTTAAAATGTGTGTGTGTACATATGCATGTGTATATTTATTTATATATACACAAATATATAAATGCTCACCCACACATGTGGTGTAATATAATATAGATACTCTCTCTAGATACAATATATAAATACATACATACATGCAGGCTAACCCAATAACCCAATATCAGGATATCTTGAAGCAAATTGCATGAGAGGGAAGACTTGCTTTTAATTTCCGTGATGTGCTCCAGCCTGCGCCACAGAGGCCAGGCTGTTACACCCAGTCATCCTACACCTTCTAAAGCTGTTAGTCTACCAGATAAAATGCTTCTTGGCTGTCAGATAACTTCTCCTGGAGAAGCTGACAGGCACATCCGTGAGAACGAGGAAAAAGCCACTGGCCTCTCAAGCTGCTCAGAATACTTCATGTGAAGGAAAGGCAGGCAGTGAGCTGCTGCATGGGTCAGAAGTGTCGAGGGGAGAGCTCCTCAAACTGAACGACGACTTCTCGTTTTAAACTTCTGTTGTTTGAAATGAGTCATCATTGCTGATCTTGTGCTTGTATCGATTTTATTTATTTTGTGCTGATCTTTCAAACTTGTTATCAAACAAAGACAGGTTTTTAATGCATCCTGTTTTCAGTGTGAGAGACAGTCTTATAACTATTTTCAGTAGAACGTTTCCAAAACTGTTTTGAGATACTGGAGAAAGGAGAAGGTTTTCAATATTTTCAAAAATGAACATTTTCCTCTTCAAAAGTGAACCCTCTTTTTTCCTCTCTCTCTCTCTCTCCCTCTCTCTCTCCAAAAGTGAACGTTTTCAGAGAAATAGTTCTGCTACAGTTGGATCTTTAATTTGCAGTTATTTCTGTTAGATTGTATTGAACCACTTTTTGAAGTTGAAGTCAGTGGGGCATTTTCATGATCAGAGTGAGAGAGCCAGATTAAAAAAAAGAAAGAAAGCTTCAAGTAAGACTTGAGTAAAAGAAGGCCAGAAGCTGGAGTGGGGAGGATGGGCAGGATGGAGGGAAACTTGGTCTGGTCTAATCACGCAGGATGGGCCAGGTAGATCAAAGGGAAGGTGAGGCAATAATAAAGCAAGGTGTGTACATGTCACTCGTTTAATCAAGTTATGGTTACAACAATTTATAAGCCTTCTGGTGGGGAATGGGGGGGAAGAAGGGCAAACGGAGGGGGTCAACAGTTGATGTCTCCGTAGTTTCCAGGAGACTAACCACGTGCACCAGTCTTTCTTACCTGCTGTGCCCTCGCTACCAGCTAATGCAGTTTGAGGAGACAGCAGGATGCACGCAGGCACATTACCATGCAGGGATGTGAAAACAGGGCACTATCTTTAGAAGTGGCTGCAAAATGTATGCCTCCAGGGTGACTGTTTGTCATCATCAAAAAAAGAAAAAAAAAGTTATTTCACCCACATTAAAACTTCTGTGGGAGCCTACAGCTTAAAATAAACTTATGGGAAAAATTCCATATTGTGTACATTGGAAGAAAGATTTTGTTTTGACTTGTTTCATTGTGGCTTATATTTTTAATATTTAAAGAAAAAACTATATCTATCAATATACATGTGTTTGTGCGAGTATGTGTGTATATATAGACAAAATGTGTGTATATATATTGGTGTGTATGTGTATATATATATATATATATATGATTTGTCTGTCTATATGCTATCTAGAAGCAAATCTATTGGAATTAGCATATAATGCAGAAGACAAAAATGCTGCGTCACCAGACTTGCTTATCTAAAACAAAATAGTTTAAACTGTAGTGAAGCAGACAATATACGAGTATTTTGCCAACAGAGATGAATTAAAGGGATACTTTAAATACTGATATCCATGATTTCTAGCTAAGCAGACAGTATAACTGATCTAATATGGTGCTCATAGGGATTATATTTCAGTAAATATCTCAAACAACATTAACTTCTAAAGATAAAAGTAATTTGGAGTTCAGCTAAGAATAAATGTTTATCCTAGGGCTTGTCCTTTACCTTTCTTTTTGTCAATTCAGTTCATGTAACAAAAGAGTCTTAACTTTAACCCATTATTAATGTTTCACTGCTTTCCCTTATCTTCTGTGGTTTGTATTCTATATTTCTATGGATCATGTATGAAGCAACTGCAGGTTTGGTCTGTGTAGGTTACTTTCGGTTTGGTCCAAGCTCAAAAGAGAATACTGAAATGAGTTGTAACAGTGTTAGCCTGTGCACTCATATCACACTTGATCTGTTCATAGAAATATCATTTTAACATGAAATTAATAACAAAGACACTTGTCACAATAATAATGATTCAGATATATTAGAATTTAAAAAAATGGTTTCTATTCTATAGTTCTGACTTGTCTTGCACTGTTTTGGGTTGTAAATCAAGTACTTTCCTCTATGCTTTCTCTTGCAGAGTGTTAACTATGCTTTAGGTTTATTTTACCTTGACCTGCATTATAGACTCATACCATATCTGGATTTTGACTTTCTGAAGTTTGAAAATGTTCCTTTCTTTATCTGATATGAAACTGGGAACTAGCTGTGAAATTAAGATCAGGATAGGGTTTCAGACTCTTCTGCATTGTACCTCCATGGCCTCTAAACTCCATATTAAAATGCATTTATAGGTTTTTCTTAATTGGTCCCATTTATTTAAATCTTATATACTGAAGCTGCACTTTTGGGAGATTGACTGAAACCACATCTGCCAATGCACTCTGTCAAAGCAGAAGAGTAAGGTGGTTAGCATCAGTGTGCCGCCTCAGGCTGGCTTGTGCTCCTGCAATAGTGTTCTCCAGTAAGATATTCAGTAGCTCCATAGGATCATTTGTGTGCTTGAAGTTACTTGCAAACAAGTCTTTCTCGGGTCCACATCAGCATGCGGGGAATATATTTTGTGAGTTATCTTGCATATACAACTCTTTTATTCACTTCAAAGCCTTCTACATTGTGGAGACAATCAGGATTTGGGTGCTATTTTATCCTAACTGGAGTCTAATATGCCTTAGAAAGGAAAGCACCTTGCACTGCACTTAAATGCGCTTTGCAGTTGCTCCTTTGGTGAGGGGGAAGGTTATCAAAATAGCAAAAGTCTACTGAATGACATGAAAAAGGACCACAGAACAAACAAATACTGGTGCGAAGCAGGCAATTCACAAGGGAGAACTTTGAGGGGGTTTTGTTGTTTTTCTGTCCTCTCCTGGAATATAGCTGACGGTAAGAGGGTGACACAGAGTCAGACCTGACCCTGAGTTATTTCTGTAGACTGAAGAATAACATGGACAAGAACACGAAATTCAGAGCTGAAATTTCTCTGCTGATAAAGACTTGCAGACAGAGCAGCTGTGGAGGAACAGCAATAAACTAAAGACCCAAAAGGGAGATAGATCGCTTATCTGTAAGTAACTGAATCTGTATTTTCCAGATAAGGCCTAGCGTGAGCAACCATTGACTGTTTTAGAAGATAAGAGAAGCTGGCAAACTGAAAAGCTTGGCTGATTTTGATGAAAAAGCCATCAAGTTCTTTTTATGGCTTTATGAACTCGGTAAGAGTTAAAAATAAAGTTTTAGTAGGGGGGAAAAACCAAGCAAATACATACAATTGCTTATCTTGTAAGAACATTGCTTATCATCAGAGATGATGATTTAGTAGTCAAATAACTTGTCTGGGAGAGCTAGCATCAGGATTGTGGAAACAAGCCAGAGCCACAGGCTGGTTTCAGGCCTGAAGGAAACTGGGTGTGGGTTAGACTAGAGACTTGGATAATAATTTTGTGAATTGTCGTCACAAAAAGATAAAACAGAGCAATTAATAATGCTGAAATACAGGGGAATTATTTCAATATAGCATTCAAATTAGTGCCCATGACTACTTCTGTTCAGAGTCACAGATGGAGGTTACGTTATATAATTGCAGCTGACCTGGAAAAAGACTGTTAGTGAAAGCAGCAGTGTAAATGACAGTCTCTGACTTTGGACTGATGAATTTGGGGAAATTAGTGTATTTACATAGTTTTGTCATGTAGTTTTCTAACCTCAAAGTACTCTGATATTTTAGGACTGCCTTTTCAAGCCAGCCTCTTGAAAGGTGTGTGAAAACGGAAATTCTGGTCAACCTACAGTGACTCACTGTCATGGACGTTTTACTGGTCAAATTGGGAAACACTGATTCTGGAAGTGAATCTCTAAAGAACGCATCCTTGAACTATTCATTTCAGTGTCATGAATCAGGCTCATAGACCAGACTACTTTTATTGGGAAAATGTTGTCTTGAATAAGCATGCCATAGTAGTTGGAGTGACACTCTCTCTTGACAAAGGAAAATTAGGTTTTTATATACACATAATGTCTCTCCTAGCCTCTGCAATTTTGCTTGGCCTGCTGGGGACACCTGGGACCTGCTGTGGGTTCCCAGCTGTCTATACCTGCACACACAGTGTTGTTCATGGGGTACCAGAACAGCTATCATGTTAAGGGAAAGGCATGAAAGGAAATTATTCTACCCAGCTATAAAGGCTGTGCAGATTTACTCCTGCGTAGCTGTTTATGTGGAAATGAGTATTCTTCTCCTGGCAGCTATGGACTTGCCTGTGTGTGCAGGTAGCATGTGGTCCTCTTATGTGTGACACTTTCAGCCCCCACTGACCCTGGCTGGGCCCATTTAGTTGGTTTTATTTGTATGCATACATGCGATTCCTGATGCTGCTGAGAGCTCAGGGTCATAGCTCCTATCTACCGCCTGGCTTAATCCACAAAAGACTTAAGTCCATAAGTGCCTCTGACTCATCTATTTAAGGAGATGCTTAATTAAATCTTTTCAAGTATTTGCAGTATTACATACACATTCTCAGTTATTAATTGCATTTTTCATATGTAATTACAGTGTGTCATTAGGGGTCCTTATAAGGTGGCCCTTTAGTGTTGTTAACTGATAAAGATTGCATGTTATGGCACGCTGTTCTTACCATTTCAAAATAAGTCTCAAGAAAAAAGCAAGGAATGTTGGATAACTTAATTGTGTGGCTTACCTTCAAAAAAGTCATTATGTAAATATGATATGATATACTGAGGCATAAGATTTATCCAGTGTCTGATGGAAAGACACTGTTCTTAGAGATTGTTTACCCTATTTGGGGAATCCTGGGTTAGGACTACAGACTGAAACAACAAAAACCTCTGGGATACAAAACTCTCTGAAACATGCAGATAATTACTGGACAACTGCTAGTATGGGAAATGAAGTGTTAATTCAGTTTATTCCCTTACCACAGCCAATGGCTGAGGCCAAGGAGTAATGGGGCTGAGTTGTAGCAGGGTCTTTTGAAGCATATCAGGAGATAAATGCTGCTAATGGGTTGTTTCATGAATATTCTATTTTACTATCCCAAAGGCAGTTTGAGATAACTGGGTTTAATTTATGCTGGAATTTGTTGCCCAGTCAGTAACTACAGAAGAGCAGAAAGAAGAGTTGGTTACCATTTCCTTTACATTTTTATGACTCAGTCCACAAGCACACATTTACTTATGCCCCTATTAACAGGAGCGCTTGTTTACAATGATTTGCATTTAAACCAGTAATCTATTTACACATGGTACTTAGTTGCCGGTTAGTTAATGATGTTCCGGCATTATAGACTGAGGTGACTCAAAGGGTATGTGCACCCTTAGGTGAAAGGTCTCCTAATATTTCCTGATCTATCTAGTGACTGGAAGTGCATGGGGTTTTTTATGTTTTTTTTTTTTTTTTTTAGCACAGCCTTTTCTAAAATAAGATAATTCGAATTATTCATGGATTGTTTGAATCTGCAGAAGATTTAGTTTTTATATGTGTGCAATGAAAATGCTTTTCCTAGAACACTTTTTCAGTATTCTAATATTTAAACTTTAATTGACGCTAATCTTCCGACTAATTAGGTTTCTTTTTTTCTTAGGCCTTTTTGCAATTACAGCTCTTTTCATGATTCACTGCACTTCTGTCTTTTTCTGAGCCTTCTGCAATTCCTCGGTTTAGAAGGTCACTGTCTGTGGGGAATATAGAGACAAAATTTATGGGTAGGGTTTTTAAAGAGGTGCAAGTAACTAGGCTATCCAGGCTCTCTGGGGAAGCGTCTGTATTTAGAGCAGTGCAGAGAGGCACGGACATACCTGCGTGGTACCTTTACCAGCTTGTGCAAATCACCAGCCCTAGGTGCACGCTATAGATGTGTAGTGCTGGAGGACCACACATCCCCATTGCAGGTGGAGCGCTCTCAAGGGTGTCCTAGGTGCAGCTTGAGCCTTGTTCCCCAGGAGGGAAACAGCTGGGAGCTCACCGCCAGGGCACTCACAGGCAGCATGGAGACTCCAAGCCCAGACATGAGGCAAATTCACACCAAAACCAACCCTGCTGATCCACTAACTTGGTAACAGAGAGGGACTCAGCCTGATATCTAGGACCAGAGCCAAAAAAATGATTTAGGTACCTAAAAGGGACTCCAATTTTAGGAGCTACATCCAGGAGAGGTGCAATCTGTACCGTGTCACTGACCGAACAGCTGAAGGCTGGGAAGGTACACAGTGACACGTTGTTCGTGCTAGCTCCGATCTTACACTCTTCCCTGGGCATCTGCTTTTGGTTAGTGCCAGAGATGGGATCCTGGAGATCCAGGTGCACAGGCCTTTGGGCCCATCCAGTGTGGCTGTAGCTCTGTTTTGATGAGCACTTCAGTTAGCATTCAGATGTACAGTTGCTGGAGGAAGAGGTGCAAGGAGCAGTGAACGTTTTGTTTCACGTTTGATTATAGTCAAACGTTATTGTAAATAATATGTAGTCATGAAAGGAAGGTACAAAGCCGGAGACTCTTCATTCCCAACTGAGTACCCCAAACGATAGATATAGATCCAACCAGAAGGGCTGAGGATTTCTGTGGGTGTTGCCTGTTCCATAGCCTAGCAGACATAGTGCCATAGAAAGAGGGAAAAGCAGATTTAAATCCCTAAAGGTAAGGAGGCCAAGTACAAGTTCCATTTTCTAGCT
Source organism: Struthio camelus (assembly GCF_040807025.1). Taxonomy (NCBI): domain Eukaryota; kingdom Metazoa; phylum Chordata; class Aves; order Struthioniformes; family Struthionidae; genus Struthio; species Struthio camelus. The sequence continues at coordinate 36,106,880 of NC_090982.1, forward strand.
GATTGCTTTTACAATTAGTTTATTGAGAAATGCATGCGCTATCACCAGCGGTTGGGTTTTTCATAGACATAAGTTTCAGTCTGCCTATCAAAAGAAGATTTATCTTCAAGGCTTTTCAAAAAATAATAAACAAACACATTTTATCAATCTTAAGTGGATCGAGATGCCTTTGTTCAAGCCTAGTGCAGGTCACTAGGCTCTGGAAAGGATTGGGAGTTTAGCTCTAACTGATAATTTACTTGTTTTCCTTGAAAACAAGCATGCCTTGGTTTTGTGGTGCAGAACGGGACTAAACGTGGCAGGACTTCAGCCTTATATCTTAGCTATAATTCTGTATCACCTCTGTGGGGGTGGGGGAGGAGATAGATTTGCCATTCTAAAACCAGAAATACGTTCTTAGAATATGGCTCAGTCCTAGGGAAGTGAAAAATAGACAAACAGATGCCTATGCTAAACAGTACTACCCTTTTAGAATAGCACAAATTTTATTTAAAACTTGTATTATTTTGGGAAAATAAAGGGGGAGGTGGAGGGCTGAGGAGCTGTAATGAGTAGAAGAGCTGCCCTTGGAAAGTGTGCTGTGGCAAACACCCTGAGCCCTGCAGGCAGTTCCTGTCTTGTGTTAGTCTCTGTGGTTTAGATGTAAGCTGCCCAAAGATAACAAATACAATGTGAAAAAGGGTGCAGGTTCTTCGCTTCTGTGAAATTTAATCAGAACGCATCTACATAACCACAAAATCCTCAGTTTATTAGTGAATAAAAAGAGCAAATGGAAGACTATTTTTCTCCTTTTCTTCCTATATAGGCTCACAAGACCTAATCTCAGCTCAGTATTTCACCGATGAAATCATTTTTACATTTGTCCAAAATCTTTTAGTGTTTTGGATGTGCACCCCAGAGTTCCTTTTCCAGTTCTACCAGAATATAGAGAATTTTTGCTTGATTTCCTCCCCCCTCCCCCCCATTAGTTACAGCTTGTCTGCCTGAAGTTAACAGTCTCCTATGGCTTGGTGGTCTAGTCTGGGATCTTCGAAAGGTTCATGGTTCTAGGTTTTGATACCAAGGGCTAGAGCTGAGCAGGGCACTGTCTGTTAGGTGCTGGTAATATGCTTTTATAGGGTATGTTTTATTTGCAAAATAAATTCGGGTGTGTGCTAGCTTCACTACTGCTCGGCACTGGAAGCCAAAAGGGGCTTCTTGCCTTGCGGCCCAAAGGTCTCCTCTCAGTCTGGCATGCATGATTCCTGAAACAGTCACCGATTCCTTGCTATTTCCAAGAATCCCAATGATATTCAGTATGTCGTCTAGGAAAAAGCAAGGCGAAAATTGTCATATGATTCTAGCTGGTATGAACAGGGCAGTGGGGCAGCAGAGGAGAATTGTTTTGGCTTAGATTTGTTCTGTAGACTAGAATAAAAGGCTGTCACAGATGATAGATTAGATCAGCCAAGAAATGATTCTTTTTATTCCGTTTGACAAATGTTTTGCGGAGATACAGAACTGTAGTTAATGCACAATCCTGGGCTCTGTGAAAAGGGCGAGTTTGGGGGTTAGATTGGGGCGGGGATGGGGGGTTTTTTGATTTTTATTTTTTTACTGTTGTCTTTTTCTGCTCTGTGATCCAATTTTAATCCTACTTTTTATTCTGCTAAAGCTGTCTTTTAATAAAGGTCAAACATGGGATTGTGTTTAAGTTTCCACCGCTTTTTTTTCTGCATTTCTCTCATTTAAAAAGTGCTACAGAAATTATTAATGTTAACTTTTCTATTTAAAAACAAACCCTAAAATTAGAAATGTTTTACTTCTAATTGGGCTTCTACCAAGAATGAAAGTTAAGATGTGCTAGTTATGAATTATTAAAAGACATGATTCACTGGCAATTTTAATTTTAAAATTGGCATTTTAGAAATGGTTTCCTCAAATGCATATGGAAATAACAGTGATGTTTCTTAGTCACATTAGTGACTAGATGTTTTTTACTGGACTATCACATGAAGATGAGCAATCTATATGAAATATTTTCTTTCATTTTCTTGTTTGCCCTTTTGTCACTGAAAAATAATAATAATTTAATATTTCAAAAAAACTTTAGGCAGGCTCTGATTCAGCAAAATAATTAAACCTGCCCAATCTGATCCAATGCATCTAGATGAACTAGGCTTTAAGTAATATATGATACCTCCCTACTATCCTCCCGGTATGCTTGATACTGGCTATATGGTGTCAATGAAGTGATAGTGTTGTACTGTATGTGCTAATTACTCTCAGACTGCAAGAGATGATCAGCGTCATCCTGCAGGTTTGTGCAAGATCTGAATAGTATGTTACTACCTGAGAACTATCTCTTCAGCAAAAATCATTGATTTGTCTTCACTGATTAGTTGGTCTGTGTGAATAACTTCTCATTTATGATTACTGTGCCCCCACTGTACTGGGGGTGGGGTGAAAAAGAGCTCTTCCATCAGCTACTGCAATAGCTCCTCTTGAGCAAATGTCTCGTTTAGTTCAGCATTTCCTTTTGTCCTTGCTAGTAGGACACCTGAAGACTAATGATAAGTAACTAGTTGGTTCCTGCCACTGCCAAGCCATTGCCTGCCCGTCAGCTTGGCTATCTGGGCTAAGTTCAACTGTCATGAAATTGGAGACAATTCCCCTGAAGTTAGTTAAGTGTCTGGGATTACACGTTCATGCTTTTCTACCATGGTGGTAAACCTCTTAGCAAAATCATGGATAGAGGGATGTTACCACCATACAGGAGTTAATGGTTGAACCTGTAAATCTGTGCGCCTGACTGAGGATAAGGATACACTGCAGTCAAAGGTGTGACTACAGCTTCAAGCCAGTTGGCTCAGACACCAAAAAGCACATAGCTGGGATAGCCCACACTGTGACAAATATCTGATTTGACTAGGTCCTGCAGCCCGCAATGAATACAATATTGCAGCTGAGTTAGCTCTTGTACAGCTGCCCAAGGGACAGTCATCCTTCGGTCTGCCAGGGAGACCAAGCCAGCTCGTGTTCAGGCAGGAATACTTGCTCTGGTGGCCCTGACAGGTTTTAAACAAAAAACAAAAGCCAGTCGTTCTTTGCTAGTGCTGTTACTCAAACTGGACGTAGGGAGCAGGGCCAATACACTGCAGTGGGTTTTTGGGAGGAGGGAAGTGGTTTGGGGAGGGTCACAGATGGAATGACAGCTCTACACTGCTTTTCTCCTGCCTTCCTTCATGCTGTCTCATTGAGTCATGAAGCATTACAGTCTCGCAAAGCACCCACAGAGTGACTATTCTCAAGTCACAGGAAGATGAAAGGTGCACCCAAGCTGGCATTTCCATTACTTCTAGCAAGTGGGATTCACTAGATACAGATCACTAGATAACAATTTATTCAACATAAGGGATGATTTGGCTTTAAAATAAGAGTGGACTAGCTGCAACACTGTTGTCAGCGTCTTGTTTTCATGAAGTGACTGTACTATCTCCTCTACCTATGACAAGCAACTTATTTTTCCCTGGTTCCCTGCCTCGCCCAGCAGCTGTGTAACATTTTTGAGGGTCTTTGCCCCCTGAGAAAAACCTCAAAAATTAAAAGCTCTTTGGAACATGTCCTGTCTTTTCCTCTTGTTTGTATAGCAGCGCCTTGTTCCCTGAGGCATTCTTTCATTATAACAATGGAAAAACTAATAAAATAATTTTATGAGGTCAAATAGGATCTAATGAGTCACTGACTCATATCTCAAAAACATTACCACAAATTCCAAGATCCGTCATTAGTCATGAATTGTCACGGTAAAGGATGGAGCCCTGCAGATCTCTTATCATTGCAAACCATTTGCAGGGAGAGTTAATAACTTGCATTAAGCCAATGATACACTTTGGCCAAAAAAAAATGAAATGGGCTCAGTATAAATCCTTCTCCAGACCTACAAAACATTGCTGCTGTTCTATTTGTAGAACTGTGCGATATTCTGGTCTATATTCCTGGTAGCTGCCAGGGTTGTTTTATATGTTCATTATTATAATAATTCAGCAGATACTAATTCTAGCTTATTAGAAGTTTTGAAATAAAGCAGATGGTTGAAAAGTAAAACTATACTGCTTTTGAACTGTTAAGGAATACATTCTCCAGCACTAATATCTTCATTTTGCATGCTGTAAATAAAATATGATTTATATTTACAAACTCTTCTGAAAACTTTTGCAATAGTGTATCCTTTTTTTTTTTTAGGTGTCTTTTATATATTCACTACGTCTCATAATGTGTCTTCCTTCAACAGATGGTGTTGTGGAAAGCCCAGCCAAGTTTTTTTAGCACCTGTGAGAATGGGGAAAAACATACTGTCCCAAGATATCCATAACCCACACATAAGTATTAGGAGCCAGTATATGAAATTAAATGGATACAGATGCTTTTTTGTTTTTACATCAAGAAATTTTTCTGTAACATTTTGTAATGGTAATCTGGATTGCCATTTATAAAAAGACCCTGGCTGTGTATCTGAAGTAATACCGCCAGATGCCGATGATTGATTAGGCTAATGAAGTAAATGACAGTCTGAGCAAACACACTTTATTTCCTATTTACAGCTAGCTAGGGAAGTAGAGGCGGTGAGTTGTTTTGGCTCAGTTGACAAGCGGCAAGTCATTAAGCCGCGGTAACTTGGTTACTTTCAATTATTTGCCCATAAAGTTAGTGCAGGAGAACCTTGATTTAGAGGAAAACAGGGCCTGAACAACCTAGCGTTCACGGGAGGCTTCGCTTCTCGGGGCTGCCCTTGTACAAATAGACCCACTGAAATCATTAACGCTGTCTTCAGAGGCAAGTTTTGTGCAACTGGACCTGGAAGCGGGGGGGAGCAGGAAAAGCACTTTGCAACGTTGTCTAGTTTTATTGGTAACTCGGGTAACTTTTCAGGGCCTCAAGGCTGCAAAGCAGCTATAAAGCCAGCTCATAGACTGGTTAAATGAGATGTTAGAATTGTTTGACGTTATCAGGATGGTAAAGAATGAATATGCACGTCCGCAAATCTGTCTCAGTCTTTTTATGTGTTCAGTGTTTTAAAACTTTTAAGCGCACACGTGCAGTAACAGGCAGACCAACGGATTGTAAAAGGATTATGTTTTTAATGTGAGCGCTTAATTGAATGAGCTGCCCTTGCGTTTGGAGTTTGCTTTTTAAAAAACGTGAGAACAGCATGTAACATCTGTAGCCTATTTACCCATGCAGAATTAGAATGGTGAGCAAGCATTGTTCTTTTTACGTACATAAAAGGCTATTACAGGGCATCCAGCATGTGCACGTCTAACACCCTGGAGATTATAATAAAACAACTGATTTTGCTCTTACTGTGGCAATGCGTGAGTTTAAAGCGAAGGCACGCACCTAATCCTATCGAGTAATGCCTTTAAAAGTGCTAAATGGCGTTGTGTTAAATCCTCAAATATAGTCAGTATTTTTTCTCTTAAGGTCACTTTGGAAAACCATTGAAATGTAAAGCTGAAGTCTTTAGTGCCAGCTTTGCTTTTGCTAATTGCTGTGATCAAGAATTCTTTATAAATAGTGTTTAATCAACGCTCTCGTTATCTGAAACTGACAGTCTGGCTTGGATAATTGCTTACTGCATTTTATACAAATTCATTGCTTTTTACTGTTTTGAGTGAAACTGAAATTAAGAGTTAAAAGTAGATCTTTTTCACTGTGAATGTTTTGTCTGTGTTGAGCAGAAGTGCCTAGGCAGGCAGCGGCCAGATTGATGAGGGTGGTATAAAGAGCTGCGTGAGAGCAGCACACCTCTGTGTGGTACTGCCTGAAAAGCAGTGCTGAATTTCTAGGATTTAATGGCATTACTATAAACGCTCTCTAAGGAAAGCAGAGAAAAAAAGGTTTTTTTTTAATTCATCCCCTTAGCAACTCCCAAAAACAAGTGCCTGGAAGCAGCAATATGACCTGCCTTCTCCTTCATGGTAACTTCTTCCAATGCAAGCATCCAAGCAGGTATAGGAAATATTAATCATATATCCAAACATTGCCTTAGTCTTTCAAAAGTTCCTGTCTTGATGCATGAAAATAAATTCAGGTGTTCTAAGTTGATCTAATTTAATTATAAATATTAAATATTAATACAGTGCAATTAGTGTGTGATGTCAATTATGGGAAATTAAAGTCCTTAAGCATTCTAAAATACTTCCTGATTCTAATGAGGAATAAGAGGACAGATCTACAGTGTAAACTAAAACTGATACTGTCTTACAGAGATTTTTAAAATTCTCTTTTTCTCCTCACAATGTCAATGAGATGTGAACTGACGCTTTCAGAAATACTTCCCCTATTAAAAAAATAATTTTCCTCTAATATATTCCTCTAATAAAAATAATTTTTTTCTTAAACACTCTCCCTCCCCCCCAAAAAGGGGAAGCTGTTATGAAAATGCAAGTATCATAAGTTGCTTTTACAATTAAACCCCCTCCCTTGGGACTTAAGTCTTTGGATTGTAATGTAAATGAAGAATTGTCATGACAAATATTTCTTTTCTGTTGTCTCTTCCATGTTAGTAGAAGAGGACTTGATTAAGAAGGTTTCTTACAACTCCATAACAGAAAGACGTTTAAAAAACAAAGAGATTTAATCAGAAGAATTTTACAATCTATTTAAAATCAGTAGGAGATCTAGTTAGAGGAGGACAGCGTTTAGGTGGAAAAGTGTAATCTGCTATCACTTGAAAGGTTCTTTCTGAGCTTTGTTGAACTTGGTTGCGACTTAGCTGGAAGACTTCTAGTTCCTCTAGTGTTGCCATATTAACAGAATGCATACGAGCCTTGGGGTTTTTTGAAAGATGTCCAGTTTTATAAATGTATAAGCCTTGCAGTCCACTATCTTTTTTCCTTACTTGGTTAGTTTGAAGATTTGGACTTACAGGAGTGGTAAAGTATAATATGTGAGCTAGTTCAGTGATAGTTTTTATGTATCACTGATTATAGGATTCCTCCACACACAGTTTCTAACTGCCTTCCGGAATTAGTTACTTGTGAGAGTACGATGCCCTGTCCTCTCAGGAAATTTAGCTCTTGAAATGCAAATGATTACGTTTAGTTCCAAAGACTAACCTTATACTTTCGCACCATTTATTTATAGACCACGTTATGTGGCAAACATAGAGCAGAAATGAACTCTGGCATTTTCAAAGGCTGTTATATGTATGGGTTGGTTGGGCCACAGTAGGATTTACCACAAGTGTTAATTGTAAAAACATAACCCACTAGAATAGCAACTGAACACTGCCCAGACTATCGCTTCTATTTTTGAAGACTTTTGAAAGTTGTTGATTTTGAAGATTTTGTAGCTTTTAATAAAACTTACAGGCTAGTTTAAGGGAGACATTAACCAAAATTAACTTTAGACACCACTGATTTAGGTGGTGCAGGCAGTGGGAAAAGAGGCTCTTACAGCAGGCAGTTTGCAGCCCCGGGAGCCTAAGCAGACTGACTTCCTGCACTTTCTGCACTTCTGGAGACTCCCCAAGCCAACCCAGCAACAGCAGAATCAGAAATATTCCTATATCTGAAATAACACATGTGTATCTGTGAAATAGCGGCTCTTCTCCCATTCAGGAGGTCCTTTGTTGAGCCAGAAGTCAGGTATAACTTCACCAAAGTAATATAAAGGCTGAAGACAGCCTGTGAAGTCCTGAAGTATGACCTCTACCTACCCTCAAGTTTGGCCCATTAAGAATATAGAGTGTGGAGATGGGTGATGCTACCTGGTAAGAACCTGTCTGTTGTACTTTTCTCCCCATCACCTATTAGAGCTGCAAAACGAAGTCCTGTTCTTAATTTAAGTACAGAAGAGCTTAAGCCTTGTGAAAACTGGAAAGGATCCAAGAAATATATCTTATTTAATATTTGGAGAATATAGCATGCTGATTTATAGATCGTACAAAGATGCAATGGGCATTTCTGTAACACAATATTATGCTCCCAAGTGTAATATTGAAAATATTCCCTCTGCACACAGACAGTTTTCTCACAAGAAATGGATTTGGTTATGCTCCAATAAGTAGATCATAAATCCAGAAAAGAAATCCAAGGTGATGGGATTAGTAGAGTGATAATGCCAAAATCCTGTTAGGATACAGTAATGTAACATAATGGAGTGCAATCTAAATTTTCCAATATGAGCTTGGAGCCTAATCTTTCTGTACAGATAGCATTGCTGAAAACTTTTTGTTCCATGCCATAATATTTCCTTACCGTAGTAATCATTATACCTATGTTTGTATATTCCTCGTAGTATTTCTGTGTTTTATACCATATTCCCCCCCAGTCATTTTCAAGCTGTCTCACAGAAATAGTTATGGCTAACTGTAACTTTTGTGCATAATCAGTTTTAAAATACCCATCATTGCCTGGCAGAAATTCTTGTTAATATTAACGGGAACGCTGTTTGCAGTTTGGATAGTACTTTTCTATCATAGCAAATTTATTTTGGTAGCTTGTTTTGGAGGACAGAGTTAAAATAAAGGATTGAACAAGAAATGTTTTTCTTGCCCCTAAAAGCATTTTACCAATTTTTCCATTGCAAATTATGATTACAAGTTAAAATTGCAAACTTTTTCATAAGTGAAAATAAGTAAATGTGTAAATGCTTCTGTTCTGGCTAGGCTTAGAACTGCATCTGGGTGATCATTGGTCTGTGGTTTAGGCTGGTACTGACAGCAGCATTTAAGACTAAAAGGAATAATGGCACATGGGATAAGAATGAGGCCTGTGGCAAGTGTTGGTGCTTATGCTTGTAAAGGCTAACGAACCAGACTTATGGCTGGAAAAGGGAGAATCCATCACATTGTATTTAGAAGTGCCAGAAAGTTTAGCAGACTTTATCTTTGAGCCTACGGCTGTGAAGAATTAGTAGTGTAAGTATAAAACTGGGGTAGAGTAGTAGTTGGGTTTGGCTTTGCACTAGGAAAGGCTGAAGAACCAGCTTTGCACCTTGGCTCCTGTAGGATGAGTGAGCTTTGGGCTTACGCCAGCAAGGATTTTTCTGTATTTGGGGTTGGGGATTCAAAAGGGTCAGTAGAAGCGTTCAGGTTTATGCTAAAGGATGTTTTGGTTATTGGGTCCACGTGGAAGACGTGTTTGGAGCTGTAGGAGGTGGCTGGGATGAGAGAAATACAGGGCTGTGTCTGGTCGAGCTGGCCTAGAGACACGTCCACTGGGCTGGCTGAGCTAGGCGCACTGCCAGCGCAAGGAGCGTCCTGCCCAGTTTCCATCTGGGGCCGGCAGGAGCAGCAGTTAGAGCTAGAAGGAGGGCTAGGGTTGTGGGGCCAGGCTTGGGCATGGTCTGGGCTGATGAACTTGTTTCAGAGGAGTCGTCTGGCCTTGAAGGCTGGGTCCTTTGCTCTTAAATCTCACTGTGTTTAAGACCATGGCTGGGAAGGTCACTAGCTCAGGATTAAGTCTGATATTAGGACTGGGGTTTGAATCAGGAGGGTCCTGATGATCCAGGTTTAAAGCAAGCTCCAGAAAGGTTTGCCACTTGTTAAACTGGATTTGACCATCACCTCGCAGATATCGTTCATCTTTGTAAGTGAATTAGCATCCGTATATTTTTGCTTAACTTTGTATGCCTTTGTGCTATGTACATGGAAGGTCTAACCCTTGAAACCTTTCTCTTGTGAACAGCTTAGATAGTTGAGGGGTGGGGGATTGATTTGGAGCTTGCTTTTGTACACCAGCAAATGCCTTAAGATTACCATAACAACAAGATTAAAACAAACAAACAAACAAACTGCTTTTCTTACCCAGTGCTTTCTCCCAAAGTACCAATTATTTTTGTTTCCTTTACGGTATCATCAGTCAGTGTCAAGAGTGGGCCCCACCAGGTTTTCTAACCAGACCCTCCCCTATAATTCTCAAGACTGCATCTCCGCAAAATGACATATAGCTCTCAAGTTCACTCTGGGTCGTACGCAAGCACGCTCAATGTACGTAGTGCACAACTGATAACGTATTTAGCCAGTTACATAGCAGTTGATTTTTTTTCTAGTGCTGAAAACCAAGACTGGGCCTAATAGACAGGTATATAAAGCTATACTAAACTCAGCTAATCAGTGCTGCCTCTGCTGAGAAGAAGACGACAGTCTTTTGTGGCTATTGTATTCTGTCAGTTTTTCTAAAAGCTTCATGAAATTGAATTTATGTTTGACTGAATATGAAGGCAGCTTTCCCTTGTGATTCTTGCTCCATGTGTTAGGTTATTTTTTGCATCGTACATGCAGATCTCAACAGCAAGGTGCGGAGATCAAAAAATCCAGTGTGCATCTAGATTTATAGGCTGGAGATTTTCAAGTATGGAAGCAAGATGGTGTAAGACACTTTCTGGAGTCTGAGGTTAAGCTGTCTATGGAGACGTAAACTGTCTCACTCCAGATTCTTAATTCCAAAATCCCTCTAACTCTATAGGAGCTTTTATCTGATTACACAGTTTGACTGTAAATCTTTAAAAAGATGAAGTTTACCAGAAATCTTGTTTGGCAGGATTTATCTCAATTTCTGTACATGACACCCGCATCAAATTTAGACGGTATAATTGATGACCAGAGGTTTTTTGGATTTTGTTTTAGTAGGAAAGAGAGATAAGTTATTGACTGGTTATTACTCTTATTTGTAAGCTTAACTGAATACATATGCTTCCACATACTGACATTTAAAATGGAGCTGGAATGGTATAAGTTATGTCCAAACTCATCCTCTTTCTGACTGTGACAGGATCCTACACTTTATACTATAATTTTGACGTATATTATGCCTGGAGTTTTTGATCATATGAAATCATGGATGCAGCCAGGTGCAATTCTTTTTCTATTAGATAGTTATATCAGTATCTGAATTTAAAATAGGGAATTCTACCCTCATACAAGCAGCTCCTAAGTTATATTCAAAAAGATTTATTTTGAAAGCACCACAGTGTGTGAAATGCGTTCCTGAGCAATAATGCATCACTGAAAGTGTGCTGAGAATTACTTTCCTTTGCTGTCAAAGAACAGTTACTGCATTGTGTTAAGAAGCATGGTGTGCTACCAGTCTGGCTGGATTTTTACCAATATGTTGGTGAGCAATGGATATAGAATGAAGGCATCAGTCTTCAGCAAGTCACAATCCCTACCTAAGGTGAATGTCACACTTCAGAATAATGACACACTGAAATATTAACTTTCTATCTGGAAAAAGAAATAGTTTTCACGCATCGTGTATGAGTCTTAGTTATTCTCATTCTGAACAGATTCCTAGTGGAGAACGTTGCCTTTTCTGTTGTGTTTACAGTCTGACTATCAGCAGAGAGTTATGAAGTACTATATTTTTTATCTTTTCAAGCACAAAACCCGTCTTTTCCTGAAAGGACACTGTATCCAGAAAGGATCTTCCTTTCCTTCTCTGATTAGAACTAAGCCCAGGTGTATGCGGGAAAGCACTTTAATCCTGTGCTTAGCTTTTAGCAGGGGTTATGTGCAATGGCCTCATCTGTGGGGATGTTTTTGTTTTTAGCTTTTCATTCACTAAAGAGGCACGATCAGATCCATAGGGATTCGGGTAACTAACCATAGTACCCAGCCGGTAATGAATAGTGAGTAGCCTAAGGACTGTTTATCAGATTAAATTTATAAATTAATTTGTGAATGTTCATGAATAACAAATGATTATCAGATATATTTGAGCATTTGAAGAATGGAAATAAGAGCTGTCTTGGTCTATGCAAGTATTTTTGTTAGGTATTACAAATACTTTTTATTTTTTCACTGAGAAGAGAAAAACTGTAAGAAAATAAGCTCTCTGAAGGTATGTTTTATTGTTTATATTCCCAGTGGAATGGAAAATAACCATAGGAATCGGGATAGATAGGCTTTTAGCAGCAGTATTTAAGGTGATTTAAGCTAACCTCTGCTGTGACTGATATAAACAGCATGTGCCAGTGGGCACACATCCATGTGCAGATAAACATGTGATTTAGGCACGTATTTGGAGCCAGAAATACCTTATCCACCGAAGAAGGCTATTAGACATTTACATTCCATGAATTTTACCCATTACAATTACGTATACCGAATTTTGAATTATGAAACAACAAAGATGTTGTTAGAAGATTTACTGTATTGGCGTCACATTAAATAATATTATATGTATTCCTCTAAAAGTGAGCATATTAAACCCTCGTGGGGGCATCAACTTTCTGCTCAGCCTGTCTATAGGACTGCAAAAAGGCATTTCTTGTTGCAAAGCCAGGAACCAATGAGAAAGGAAATTTTTACTGTGGCCCTTGAACTGGTACGCAGTTGCGTTGAGGGATGTTAGGAAGCAAGCATGTAATCCATTTCTGCAATTATCCTTCTCCCTGTTTTAGCAGGGGTATGTGGACTTTACTGTGAGCGTGACTTTTTGGTGGTGGTGATACTCACGGTAAACGGGTGGAAATTATTCTGGCAGGGGGAAGCCAGCTGCCGGGATCTTCCTGGCACTGCTCCTTTGTACTGGGCTTACTTTAGCCCAGGTGACAAGTGTTTATGGACTGTCTATTTGGTATATTTATGCAAACAGCAGGAAGGCTGTACGTACATTGCTCTCAGGACGTGGTATTGAATGATCGTGGCCCCCACCTGCTAAAGACACGTAAGCCGAGATGGTTGCGTTATTTCCCTGCTGGCAGAAGTGGATTAGAGGCAAACCGACACTTCCTGTGTTTTGAAATAAGTGATGCACCAGTCCCCTTATTTTTCTCCTGGTGTTTCATTCACCCGTCAACACTGACCGCTGTTCTCACTACCCAGAAAGGATTTATGGGAAGGAGTGGCAGGAGGTGCCAGGCCACTGCTGCAAGGGTGCAGTGAGCAGAGATGCCGGCCTCTGCGCTGCTCTTGCACCAATCTCCTGAGCTCCTGCTGTGTCACAGCTCAGCGCTGCAGGGGCAGAAAAGCCGGCCAGAGGGAATGAAAAGGACTGCCGAGTGTAAAGTTAGGAGAGCTGAGGCTGTCAACAAAAGGAGCCCTCACCCTTTTTTATAGCTGTGTGAAGTTGCTCTGCAAGAAGCCCAGTGTTCAACCTGGACACTCAGTCAGAAGTCTGTATAGAAGAGGTTGTTTACTGTTCACTGAACCTCTTGTGAATTCCTCTTTGCACTGCTAATTCTTGTTATTCCCATGCTGGATTGTGAGATGTGCTGAATAACACCTAATGCCCAGCCCAAAGCCATGGCTCATGGTTTGCTGTACTGTCAGGTCAAACCTTCCATCCCTTAGACACCTCTGGAAACTGTTGGACGATAGTGGTTGAAAGTGCTCTGCTCAAATGATCCCACGTTCTACCTGTGAAGAGCACACAGGAGAGATTTTTAACGTTAACACCTTTAAAACTCATCTCTTTAAAACTCATTTCTTTAAAAGAGATGAGTATCTACAGGTATCTATTATTGAAGCCAAGCAAATCGTCTTTATTTAGATGGGCTTATCTGAGTACAGTTGAAAAGCTAAAAAAAAAAAATACATCTATATTGTTACTATATATTTCGGGTGAAATATTTGCAGGAGGAATTAAACATCCACCAAATGGTGTGAGTGGCTAATGGATACAGGGGCCTGGGAATCAAATCTGCAGGAATTTGTTGTTGTTTGCGTTTTTTCCCCAAAGTCTTCCCTGGTATTCTCCATGGATGTAAGAGCTTCCCAGGGTTTATGGCATGCTGGGATGTAGGAGGCTTTAACACACCCACAGATGCGCTGCTTGACTACAATGTGAATATGTGTCTACTTAGGGAGATGACAGAATTTTACCCAAGCAAAATGTATTTGCAACTATGTGTTGGGGAGATCCCAAGGGTAACTTACAGCCCATGATAAAAGCTGCAGGTGCAAACATTCACAAATTCCCCTCTTCGTATTTTATCATATCTAAACAAACTAAATTTCCAAGAACGCAAGTTTCATTTTTTGCAGTAAAACTGTCTATCAAAATACAAAAGCAACACTAATCTGTACATTGAATCTGCCTATAATTTTTTGAAAGATGATGTGTATGCATTAGCATGCCAGCAAATACACGAGTGCGTGTTCAAGTGATCTCTCTCTTCGTTTTTTGAATGGTACAAAAGGATTGGCCCAAACTTTGCAGAGAAGTTTAAGGAAAAGGACTCTCTCCCAAAGAACTCAGGATGACTGGCATCATATGAATAATCAACTGGACATAAGAGAGAGCAAAATGCAACTCAGCTGAACAGATGAGCTTAGCTTGTGGCTCACTGTTGATTGGCCTTGTAGTTTTGAAATTTCTTCCTAGTGACCTATAGTCATTCCACCTTGTTAATATTTCTACAGTGGAAAGATCAGAGATCCCAACAAAATTGGAGAACAATTTGAGGGAGGTAAAAAGCCACCAGAGTCAGCACCTCAGACTCAAATGAACAGGGGTTTGTAGCCTAACTGGCAATACTCTGTCCTGGAAAGGTGATATTTGCAGTTGTGGCTCATTAGGCATCTCATGTCGATCAATCAGCCACCAGGTAAAATATAAAATACTGCATCTTTCTGCTATTGTGGTGTCAAAGGGAATTCAATCCCAATCCACCCAGCTTTGTGGGGGTTCGTACAGTGTAACGAACAGTCTGGGGCAGTCACAGTGTCTTTGCTACACCATGTCCCTTTAGCTCTTTTAGACAATGTAAGCAGCATGACCCTTAACGGCCCTTGAAAAGGCCACTTTTGGACTGCTCATAATGGCAGGCTGATCGTCTCAAATGACAGCTTTTGTGAGATTCATCTTTACGACGGAGGCTCAGAGTAACTAGGTGAAACCAGAAGGGCACTGAAGATGCAGCTATGAGAACAGAAGAGGCCCAAGCCAAAACTGAAGGTCCTTGCGTTTCCTATAGTTATGCAGTGGCTTGTCCTGCTTTCTAACCTAGGTTACTGGACCTATCGTAGTGAACTGATTGCTCATCCCCCAAAGTAGCCCTGGTATAAAATATGAAGTGAAGCAGTGCGATAATTAAACTACAGATTACAGCTAGGTACAAACAATCCCCATCTATTTCTTCTCTTTTAGCTGTTGCAAAAAAATGTAAAGAAAGCCTATTAAGATACCAACTTTTGTGAATCCATGATAATCTAGCAACAACTTTTGTCTTCGGGGACAGAACACTAATGACACTGCAGTGCATTAAAATTCCTCTCAGCTCTTTATTATTAAAAATCTGTTTTTATAGCCATGCTTTATCTAACCTTTTTTGCCCAGTAGGATGAAAATTAATTTTGACTAAAATTCTCAGTTAATTAGTGTGAAGTGCAATTACAACTGTTATGTCATCCAGGTTTCTGTTCTCGTCAGAAAACATTTAACGATGATCATTTGCGGTCTACTCTTTAAATGAATATTATTCAGGTAATTTTTAAAAATGGAGTGAAATGTAAATGTTAAATTCCCTGTAGCTTTATGGATGAAACGGGTCTTTGTTTTACCATAATTATTAATACTTTAAAAATAGAATATGAAGTCAGCAGAATGATTAGATGGTATTCTAACCTTTTTATAATATAGAGGAGGCTAAATTATTCCTGTATTACCTTTTTTTTTTCTTCCAGCAGAATCTACATTGATCATATCATTCAATTCATGTTTGTCAGAGAGGAGAGAGCCTTATCTGCAGATGGGGTTGAAAATGGTGAGTCAAAAAATCTATATCCTGACATCCATTGTCTGATATACTTTACAGTTTTTGATCAAGTCACTTCACCTATATTTTACTTTACTACCTTGTCAGTGCTTTTCCTTATAGAAACGTTAGCTCTTTTAAGCAGGTCTGACTTTCGTACACAGCACAATGGAGCCCTGATACCCAGTGAGGGCTTTTAAAGAAACATATTAGACAAATAATTAAAAGCAGTAACAATAACTAGATTGAACTGGAGCCAGAGTGACTGCTAGCATGGTATGATCTGTGGCTAATCCCTGAGGAGTTTGACTATCAGGACGATGCAGGATCATTAACGTTATGTGTAGCAGTAGGACTGAAGACGAACTGAGAGGCATGATAAACTCCTAATGGCTGAGGCAGACGCTGAGGAGCGCAATTTGTTATTTTAGTGTTTAGCAGTTAATTTTATTAATTATGTTGTCACCAAAGAACACCTGTTTAGTTTGTACATTTTTCTCAAGAGTGAAGAACACCTCCTTGTTGTCTCAACAGGAGAATAGCAATGAAAATGGGATATGGCAGGCGGATTACTGAGGAAAGGAAGAGCTTGAGGCACTCCAGCTAAAGCCAGAGTGGATCTGGCTGAGCTATTTCAAGGCTGAATTTTCAAAATGAGGGCTTTTTTTATTTGTATGTCCAAAAAAACCCTTTTTTTCCTGAATTCTTGATGTTTCTGTGTGCACAGAGATCTGAGAAGAAGGTCAGAGGAAGGAGGAAGCCCGTTTGCCAACCACTCTTTTTAATAAATGTACAAGCTGGAAAGCAGGGGACGTTTTGAGACCTAGTAGAGGTGCCTGAAATGGAGTGGGATTTTTTGTTTTCCTTTAGTTTTTTTTTTTAAACAAACGACCAAACAGCCAGCTCTATCATTCATGCTATGTTAAGGGAAGGAGAGGGAGCTTGCATGTAGAAAAAATCCAAATTGCTGATGCGAAAGTAATGTAACGCCAGGAAATGATGAGAAATTCTGGCCAAGTCTGTCCAAACTCCTGTCGCAGCATCTCCTGCCCTGCCTCATATTCCATGGACAGTCTGTCCTTGCCATGGTTCAAGCATCAGTGTCGACTCAGCCACAAATTGCGCCACTTAAAAAGCAGTGCACGCTTCAAAACAAAATGTGCTAACCGGTGGCTACGAGAGGTTTGTAGTCCATGAGCTGTAATCAGTCTTACTACTAGACTATCAAAGGTCTTAAATCATTGGAAAATCCTCTTGGGTGTAGCAACAGCAGCATGCTTGTTCTCCTCTGCCACCACTGATGTCCAGTGGTGAAGCACCACCAGAAACAAGCATCAGAAATGTTAATTCAGGTTCAGTGTTCTACAAAAATATTTACTCATTCTGCTCAGAGTAAATATAGATAGCATAGAAGGAACATCTAGCTAGGCTAGTGCCGAAGCCATCGTTAACGCTAGGGCAGCTGTCACAGTGGGTAGTTTAAAGAAAAATGCTAATGTCAAAGCCCCTCTCTCAGGGGGCTTCAAACCCTAATGTTACACACAGTATTTGGGTGTAGCTTTTCTATGAAGCATTCCTCTCTCTCCTTCTCTCTCCCTCTCTCTCTCCCTCTCAAAATTACATTGCATTAAATTGCTTCTTTACCTATGTGGCAAGAGCAGCTAGTCCACATTGTACTCTGTGTTCTCCAAAGCACACCTCAAGCATTCCAATTACTGTTTTCCTCTTAGCTCCAGTGCTAGGTTGTTTATGAATTGCAAGCTTATTAAATAAATCAATCCACTGGGATGTCAGGCCAAAACTCCCAAAAACAAAAGGCACAAATTAATTTAAATAGCTTTTTTTTTTAGGAGTTTTATGCGTAATTATAAGTAATTCCTTGTGCCTGCAAGATGAATCAGCAATAGAAGATTGTTTGAAGTACACTGATGAAATATTTGAGCCTAAGGCCTTGATTTTCATTACTCCTAAGAAAATTTTATTGCTCTTGAGTCTGAGCAGGTATTTTGAAATGATGCAAAGAACTTGTAAATAACCTGAGGTTTATTTCCTGTCATTTGGCCTTCTTTCTTTTTTAGCTGAAATGTAAGGCCTTTGCCGACATATTTTGAGCTTCGAAATATCACAAAATGGGAAACTCATTTAGCGCTCATTTAGGCAGGTAACAAGACAGCATAGCATGCATAGCACTTTTTGTGACATACTACTGTTGTAGTTCATAGTAGCGATGTGTGTGTTTGGGGGTGTTCTTCATTTGGGGGGGATGTGCTGTTGGGCGCCAAGGCCATGCGGCGGCATGGGGCTGTAGCCGTGTGAGGGTCCCTGCTCTGTGCAGACCGCCAGCACCACGCGCACAGAAAGCCCAGCAAGCAAAGAACAAGATGCACACGCTCATCCTCTCTGCTTTCTTGAGCATACTATCATTAAGGTCACTTTAGGGAGGGATTTTACCTGTTGCAGGGGAAGGGAGAGGAGGATGTTACTTCTGTGCAAGATCTTCTCGCCCCTGTGGGGTATGCGAGAAGGGTGTGTGCAGTGAGTGGCCGTGCTGAACTGCCTGTGCAATTATGATGTGCACCAGAAGGAGCCTCTGCGTTAAGGTCTCTTGCCGAAGGTCACACTAAGGACAGTCCAGGGCCAGCGTAATGTATGTGCCATGGCTCTGGGGGCACAAGAAGTCCTCGGTATTTGCTAATAGGAACTGCAGCTCCTATTCTAGCTTTTTCTTCTCTGGGGAAGGGACTTTTACTGCTATTTAGTCCCTGCTTCTGAGCTGATGATCATTTTTCCCTCCTCTTCTATTCTGCATAAAGCCTGAAAAATCAACGTTAAGTGAGTGAGTTTTTCTGTGCTATAGCCAAAGGGAAACAAAGGTAGACAGAATATGGGCAAAATGAAGAGTGACCACCCAGCACAGCATGAAACACGCACATTTATCCACTTGCTGTGTACTACTATACAGTGGGGCAGCTCCTGGGCAAAGCTGTTTGGATTTTTATTTTGTAAACAGCTTTTGCTGTTCAGATGTGTTTTCCATTTGATTGCATTCCTCAGATCCTCAACAGAGAAAGAAGATTCAGATCAACACCACTGAGGTTTTTTTATGGCAATTCAGCAGTTGTCCCCTACTCACATGTGATGTTAATTAAGCTTGCAGGGTTTGCCAAGTAAGTATAAAGGCTGTGGAGAAAGAAGTGCTGCCTTTGATGTTTTCCTGTACTTTTTTCTGTTACTTCCAGAAGCAAAATGTCATCATTTCTAAGAGACATTTCATAGAGAAAATATTTTTGCATAATGGTAGTAGGTGATGTTGAAAGGACTCTTTCTGATTGTAATATTTACAAAGCTTTTATTGTGCAACCTTAATTACAGGTTAAGTGCATTTTTAGTTCCTAAGATGGGTAATAAATATAATGCAATCAAAGTGCTCTTTGCAGTGGTGGTTTTCCATTAGTGAAAAATGCTACGTTTCCATTAATTATGAATAGTAATAATAATACATAATTCCAATAATATATTTCATTTAGAAAGCTCTTCTAGGCAAGCACACTGCTTGTTTTCTGTTGTTGATTTAAAGAAGAATGTCTCTAATACAGCTGTAAAAAAAAAAAAAAATCCAGTTCACTTCTGTACATCAGAATGTAACATTTGTGGGTGTTTTCCTGCTTGTTAAAAGTATTAGGTAATAACCCTTGTACTCACTAATGCATCATGGTGCTCTGGTTATTTCCAGCCATCAGGAAGGAGCTGCAGGACTACTCGTGACCACCAGTGTTTTCCCACAGGCTTCTTCTGCCTTCGGCCACGGCAGCACGGCGAGGGCTGCAGTCGGACGCAGGCAGCAGATGCGCTGCAGCAAGGCCCCGTGCGCAGTGGGTCTGAAGGGCCCCGCCATCCCCGCAAATTGACACCAGCGCTTTGGGCAAAAACCCTGCCGTGGCCCAGAACGATGGGCCACAGATGCCTGTTTGTGGAAGCTTAGCCAGGTAAGTCTGTAACAGCAATGTGTTTCACCTGTCTGTGTCTAGAGCCAGGCCAGCACCTTCAGCCTTTAAATACAATATGCATCCCCTACCTGCACAGCAAACAGTAGCTCATGTCTTTTGCTTGTTTAGGTCAATTAATCTCTACCTTGACAGCCACAAGCGCTCAGACGCTTTAACCAAGCTCTGGACTGCTGCCACATTGCTGCAGGGTGGCAGCCGGCCAAATGCTGCCTCTCCTGGCTGGCTGCGCCCCGTGCGCCGTGCTGCAGTGAGGCCCCAGATGGCCCCCAGCAAGGGCTGTATCCACGTCATCCCCCCAGCTCCTACGTGTTCCCTGCCATCGCCCTGCGCCATCCCAGGCAACTGTCCCCTCCCACAGCCCCTCCTGAGCCCTCGTGGGGTTCGCCCCTCTGCCCATCCCCAAGCAAAGGGCCCACCACGTGTCTCTGGACTTGGCTGAGCTGGTGCACACATGCTGGGCTCACAAGCCTTAAAAGGGGAGCTACCATCATGAGGAAGAGGAGCAGCTTGTGTTATAAAAGTTCTCCTCTCTTATGCTGTCCCCTGCCAGGAGCTCCTCTGGCCCTTGTGTTTGAGCCTCCTTGCGTGCTCCTTCCCTTCCTCACGAGGGGGGCCAGCTGTGCTCAGAAGTGCCTGTGGGAGTGTAAAAGACCCCAGGAGATTTTCCCAGATTAAAACATATATGTGTAAGCGTGTTTAGAGTTAGGAAAAAACAGTCAGGTATGGCCTTATATATGGACACAGGCAATTAGGAAATGTGTATCCCGTGAGTTATTTTACAAGCCAGCCTGAGAGAAGTCCTCCTTGTAAACAGAGCTATCCTAAGCCCAGATATACCCTGCTACAGGAGACTGAGGGACACCTAGAGAAACGTGAACTGTCTGGCCCCATGGCAATGCAACGTGCCAAATTTGGCAGCCTCCCACCTGAGTAATCTCCTTCAAAAACTACTAGTGAGGGGTAACTCATGGCTCAGCCTGCTGGGAGCTCAGCTCCTGCTTCTGCTGAGGTAGCCAGCAGTTCCTGCGCTGCCCTTGCATGTGACATCTTCTCTTCCACCCATGTCAGCGTACTGCAGTGTAGCTGGACGAGGAGTTGCCACGCAATCTTCCATACTTTTCCTCATATTCTGGCTTGGAAAGTGTTCATGTTTCAGTCCAGAAACTGTCCTGGATCATTAGGATGTGTTTAAAACAGACCTATCTTCACCTGGCCCACAGGTGGAGCATGTTTGTGGCTTGGGCATGCAGGAAAGCTAACGGATGCAAGACCTGCCTCTAGATGTCTTTGAAGAAGTGAAAACTTGCCCTTCATTCACAAAAACTATATATGCAATACCATAGCGCCTTCAGATGCTCCTGCTGCAGCTCTTGCAAGGTAAGGCCACAGTTTGCAATGAATTATGTCTTTGTCTGTCCTTATCCTTGTGCAGCCCATATCCCAAGACCATCGCTTCGACAGGAGTTTCTTGTAGCCTAATCCATAAACTGTAGTGAATTTGTGCTGGGGATTAGGAAAGAAGTCTGGATTCAGAGCTGGGGGTCTAAACACTGCAGGAGGACGGGTGGAGACATGAGAAAAAGGAGGAGGGAAGGAATAAGTTTGTCTGAGTGTTTTTATCAACTGGTGGCACTCTCCCACTGTGTGCGTCTTTCTTGCTCAGGCCTGGTAAACCTGAATTTCTCAGACATGTCTTCATTTAGATCAAACAGAGGCATAGGTTGGTCCATGATTTCAAGGGAGAATTATAATGAGTAAGGCACATCTACATTCTTCATGCCGGAGGGCATGAAGATATTTAAATAATAATACAAAAAGTGAAGCTGTGCATGAAATTTGATTTCCCTGTGTCTGCATTTCTTTTGCGTTTAAGTGCTCTATTTTTATTGTCATGATTATATGCAGTGCGCTTCAGCAGGAGCTGTCCAAAGTGCTCAGTATGGCCTTATTTTCTTCCCGCTGAAGTCAATGAGGTCAGGTTAGCATTCGATGTTTTTGATTAGCCACATGTTCAGGTATTTTTCTCTCCTGAAAAATTGTTTCCAATATTTATGAGGTTCTGTTTGAGAGGTCAATTCCACTTCAAAACAGAAATCAAATTCTGTCCTGCAGTTTCTGGCATGATTGAACAATCCTCCAAAATATTACGATCTATAGCCTTATTATATTAGCAAAATAATCCAGACCTGTGTACCACTCCTTTCTTAGAAGTAAACTAAAGGTGTTCTGTGGTTTTCAAAACGTGCGTGTCCTCTATGTCATCGGCTCCATTGGCTCATATGAGCCACTCTAGGTGGATATATTTGATAGTTTTAAGAAAAGCTGCTTTACAGTTCCTTAGTATAACTATAATACATTGAAGAATGCTAACAAAAGGAATTATTTAAGGATAGTAGTAATATTTAAAAGTAATAAACTTACTACAAACACATTTTGAAATTATTCAACTTCCTCACTGCCTCTCAGATAGCCAAGAGGCTATTCCAAAACCCACAATGTTAGTAACATGTTACATGGTAAACAGGTTCACTTTGTTTTCCTTGGTTTGATATGCACTATATGTTGAGTGTGGATAAAGCAGCAAAATATGGTATTTATTATTGGTTGCATAAATATGTACTTGCCACACTAGCATTATGTCTCGCATAATGCTTAGCCTCAGGATGAAAATGTCATTGATATATCCTAGTCCTCAAACTTTCTCTGTAAGTTCTTTTATTTCCTCAGTAGTCAGAACGTTTTTTCTCTTTATTGCCCCATTCTTTCCCTCTGGAGGAGAAAGACTAATATACTACTTTATATACTTTGTCTGGCAGGACAGGGGAGTGGTCTATGGATGTAATGGATCTTTGCTCTCTGTGACTTTTAGCAATACTTTCATCAACTTTAGTGTATTTCCAGAAATGGACTTTCAGCCAGAAAAAGCTGAAACAACAACAAAAACAAACCTCAACATAAAAAGGGGATAGCTGAAGTGCTAAAAAATTGAGATGGCAAGTAAGCAAAGAAAGACGCTTGGTGACTGACAGGTGCAGATATTTTGTACCACAGAAGCTGCTTTGTGCAGAAGCCGCCCAGGAGATGCTGCAGCAGGGGTCAGCTGTGGGAAACGGCAGGGTGTAGGGGATAGGCTCAAGGAGGAGCTACTGGAAACGGTTTTTCCCTACTGCCTTCTTGCTCTTTGCAGAGAATTTTTCCATCAGCAACTAACGATGCACCGAATAGCATGAATTTCTACTTTGCAGGTAGCCCTCCTGAGCCAACATAGCTGCACTGCTGAGGAGAGGGAAAGCTAAACAGCCGAGAGTGGAGAGTGAGCCTCCCCTTAGCTGCCTGCAGACTAATGGGTTTCTCCACTGACTTGTGGGAGAATGGTAGGCCCTCATCCTGGCTCTGTCCCCCTGGCAGGGAACCACACTGAAATGGTACGCCGGACTCCAAATGATGATTCCTTAGGTAGATTTTCCTTCACAGGGATATTTATTTGTGCAACTCTGCTTCCTAAAGTACTTATATGGGAAATAAGTGCTTCCTCTTAACCTACACATCTGTAAATTGTGCTCGGTCTGTTGAGTCAGTCAGCATGAAAAGAAACAGTGCTAAGTGAAGTATCCAGGGAAAAACTTAGTTAGGCAATTTAGTGACAAGTTAGTGTTTTGGAAATAAACAAGCTCCTTTCTCTCTGTGGTCTAACATATATCCAAAAGCACAAGGTTACAAGTACCAACTCTACCTAGCATTGCCTCTTTTAATTTTATTTCAAACAGGCAACACAAGCTACTTGCTAAAAATGCTGCAGTAGATACTGCCACCCTTTCTCACGAGAAGTAATTTCCTGTGCCTTTCACAGTCTTAGTTTATAAGAGGGAATTCAGCAACTCTATTCATAGAATACTCAATGTGACGTCAGGTGGCAAAATCCAGCCTTTACAGCAATTACTCTTTTAACTAGTAGAAGAATTATTTCTGTTATGTTTTTTAATGAAATAACTTCTCTAAAGTTGTTCTTCAGCATAATTTTCAGCATTGCTCTGCAGTCTCAATTTCATCAGTGCTAAAGACAGCAGGAATAAGGGCATAGTGTTTGTCCTGGAAAACATGAGAAGCAAGCATTAGAAAATCAGTGCTTTTCATTTTGAAAACTTCAGCTTTCACTTGTGCCTTCAGGGCATTCTTTTTCTGCAGCATGAGACTCATTTCTTTAGCATATGAAAAAAAGAGAAGCCTGTAGGGTGGGTTGATCAGTTTCCAGGCCAAGAAGCCTATATGTAATATAGGAGCACTGAGCCCGTAATTGGAGCACTGAGAAATTAACTTCTACAGTAAAATGTTACGCTTAGAGGTGTAGAGTAATAACCAGGATCGAGGCTCTTGCAAAACTTGAGCAGTCCGGACTTATCTTCCAAAGGGCACCAAAGTAATAATCTGGGACTTGAGACAAGAGGAGCCAGGAAATTCTTAGGACTTTAGTGCTGAAAGACCAGAATGTGTTCTAACATAGGGGATTTTTCTCCTTGATGTAGCCATACTCGTACACGAGTATGTACATACTCGTACATACATAAAAACCTTTTATTCTTTCATTCATGGTCCATAAGCCTTGAACATTCAGGGTGTGTGTCATCTACTTCTGCTTCTGTTTGACAAGCTGCAGTCCTGGATTTTGTTTGGTCTTGTTTCCTGCAGACGCTTTTTGTTCTGATAATAAATTAGTAAGATCTTTTGCAAATGAGTATTTGGCATGGAGCAGGCATGTTACATGAAAGGATCCAAAAAGTGAGGGAACCTTTCTGGGTCCATACATGATCAGCGCCCTCAGCGCTGCTGATGTAGCAGATCCCTGCTACTTCTCCTATGTTTGGAATTTAGTCAAGTGAGCAAGAAGTGGGTGCGCTGGGGTGCCACTGCTAATTTTTTATAACCGTTTTTTCATTTTCATTGTGCCAATGTCTACACGAGGAAATGGAGAATGAGTTTCTAAGTCAAGGCTGTGACATGGCTGGAACCAGCTCAGAAAGGGCTTTGAAATCTCATAACTAAAGTTTTGGATGTTGTTTTGTTGTGTTTGGGTTTTTTCCACTTCAAAGAAGATAGTTATGTAACAAACTCATCAACAAACTCTGCTGCGTTTTCTACTTACGTCGTGTTTCCTCTAATAATGACTACTTCTGCCCGGTTGGAAATCTTCATCTGGGAAAGGCCTAGAGTAACAGGAAAATTTCAGGGCATGAGCAAACTACATAAGGGCAGTCAGGTGTGGAAAATGTCCGTAATCTCTTCTGAAGCAATCGTAGCTGCATTGGCCATATTCATGCTCTCAGTCTTTTTCATCAGAACTCTCCCTTCTCACTACTCAAAGAATATTCAAAATATATGGGTGGCCTTCAGAGAGGTCCCTTGAAAAAAGCTCTATTTTTAATAACAGCATGGCTTTGTTGTTTAAAGGAATTTTCATCCTCTTAGGAGAGCCTTAATCTAGTCCATGAATTAGCCACTTATCAAAAGAACTTCTGCTTTTATAGTATTTCAAACAGATTGTTAGGCACTGGGGAGGAAGCCTATTGTAAACAAAATCCCATGGCTGATTTTTAAAAAGACTATTTTATACCATGTCCTTGAGTTCTACCTCTTTGTATGAGGATTATCTTTCATTTCTCTTTCTCACATAAAATATTAATACTTTCCCAAGTGTTTTTGTTTTGAATGTTTCTCCGGAAAGCTGCAGACATTCAAGCAAAAAGTTGGAACAAAACTAACCTGAAATTCATCATTCAGGTTCATGCTGGGCCTTGAGGACTTGGAGAAAGACATGGTTTTATACCCTCCTTGGTTTTGGAAATGATGTTGATATAGCAGTCACCAGAAGTTGCTGACTGAATGAACTGGTACCAGGACCAGTTTGTGTGATAAAATAGGGAAAAGTGTTACTTGAAAGTATGGCCTAGTAGATGACATAAAGGCTTGATTTAGGATGAGAGGATGCTGCTGCTGACCTGTCTGCCTCCTTCCTTTCTCACTTGGGCAGATCCTTTTGTTTCTTTTTACTTTATGTGAGTAGGATTGTATAAAAATGCATTCTTCGCTGTTTGGAAGGTGCTATCATCTTTTAATACTAAAATCCAAGTCAAAGTGAATAAAAAATGTTGAATCTTAAGGTCTGGAATAATTTCAGGAGTAACATTCCTACTTCATTTGTGACAAATCTACCCTTCCTGTAGTCTGCCTTTTTACCTCTTATACCTGTTAGGGTTAATAAAATGGAGCATTCTAATGCTGAAGCTGGATAACTTTCTGTGAATTCCCCAAATTTATGAATAACATTTAATGATTTGAAATTCATTGAACTTGCTATCATGGCAATAGTTAGAGAACTGTGAGCATTTCTATTGTCAGCACTGACTTTAGCTTCACCATCTCAGCAGCTTCTAATTTCATAGCGCTGAACTTTCACAGGCAAGTGTAATTCTTTTCCAAAAATTGTCAAAATTCATTAAGTCACTTTTTGTTTAAATCTGGGAAGCAACTCACTCAGCTGTTGTAGTGAATTGCAACATACTTTGCCAGCTGTAGCTAAATGGAAAATACAATAACTGTATTATTTTTTAAAAAAGGCAAAATTAATCCAGATCCCTTTGTGTTGTTTAAAATAGGAAACATTTGGGATTATGTTTTACATGCTGAACAAATAGCTATAGGAACCAAGAAACTGCTACTTTCTAACGTGTTTTTAACTAGCATCATTTCTACATTGTTCGCTATGCTTATCTGTCTGTTTGTCAACCTGCAGGTTACCCGTTAGTACAATAAAAATGTTTGATCTTGCAAGTGCCTGAACACTAGAACAGCTGCCATGGGACATGACGTATTTGAGAACAGATATTACATTCTGAAGCCTTAGTAAGTTCTTAGGGACGTGGAACACCTGCCCTATGTTCATTTACATTGCTACCTTGCTGCAGACATCACAGGGCAAGCAGAAGACGCCTCCCCTTCCCCCAGCCTCCCAGGTTACTAGGTATTTTGCTGCAGATGTTTTTACTGTATGAATATAATGCTACACTTTTGGCACTGAAACCTGATTTGCACCAATAAAAACATGCATACCGTTCTTCTGTAAGATATTGTCTCACCTGCTAGGGAAGCTGGGAAATACAACAAACCTCATGATTTACTGTCTGTTTCTGTGGGGCAGTATTATCTCATGCAAATGACCATCTGGCTTTTGGGTCTTATTCTCTTCTGAAATTGGGATGAAGTAGCTGCAGGACAAGCATCTTTACTTGTTTTACTTCGATTTTCTTTCAGTATTAACTTGCATTTAAATCTTTTTGTTTTACAATTTCCTCTATGAAGTTTAATTAATTCAACTTTCAGCTATATATAAAAGTGCTGTTTTACACAAGGGATTTTTCTTGATGTTCCTGGGTAAGATTTATCAAACACTCGCAGCAGCAGTCAGACAGGCTGCTGTTGCAGAGACAGATCCATCTCCAGGCGGGATACGCGTAATGTCATCTTTGGATATGTTCCACTAGGATCTTCTGATTCTAAAGATAGTGGGGAAACCAGTGCCAGAAGCATGTAGATGAGTGATTGCTTGGCTCTTGCGCAAGAAGCTGTCTGAAGGCAAGGTAATTGCCTTGTTTCTATTTTCCCTTTTCTGTAACAGAGTATTTAGAGGAAGGGAGTGAGATTATTTGGAGGTCATCTAAAAACCTTCTACTAGCTGCACTTCTTTCTGATAAGGAAACGGAAAAGATAGCAGTCCTGGCAGGGATTGAATTTTTAGCGATGGAAAACAATCATGTACCTGAAAACAATCTGTAATATTTTCCCTAAGGCCTCAGCAAAAAATGAAAATAAGCCTAACTTGTACGTGTAAGGCTGGCACTAGCATGCTTCCTCACAAAGGGTATTTAAGCAAGGCTTGAAACTGTTGATACAGAGCCTAGTTCATTGCCATCAGGGGAATCTCAATGGGCAATTACATTTCTGAATAATAGCAGCCTAAGCTAAGGAAAGCACTAACTGTAATCTTGACTTCTGGCACTTAAGATCAGGCTCCACTATATTTTATATCACAATTGTATTTATTTTTGTGTGGAAAAGAGCAAGGAAAGGGAAAACCAGCAACAAGAATCTTCCTAACTTTCTTTTTCAAGGAGCGGCATGTTGTAAATGGTGGATTAGACTAAAGTAGGGAAAAGAGATAGAATAGAACGATGAGACGTAGAAGCCTATAAAGAAAAAAAAAAAGAAAAGGCTAGCAAAAAAGAAGAGGCTAGGAAGGGGTGACCAGAGGAAATACTCTCTCATCTACACTAGGGTTGGAGGGAGGAGAAGGGCAGAGCCCTTCCCTTTGGGAGATGGCAAGATCTTTCTTCCTCTGTAGGTTACTAACCTTGTGATATAAGGGAGCTGCCCAGCTCTCTTGCTGCTACAGTCACCTCCTGTTGTTTTTTTTACAGTTGTGAAGGTTGGTCAAAGATGAATTAATGAGCAAACATAAAAATGGCAATTACACATTCCCCCTTTTTTTCCCAGAAAAGCTGTTTCCAGCCTTTCTGACCTAGGAAGTCCTCCTATTCAGTATGCTTGTATTTTGTTTCAAGGTGGTCCAGTAGAAGCTATTACCTCCTAGATCTTCCATGGCTAGCATATTAATAAGCAGAAATAACCAATATTCATTGATCCTAAAAGCTGTTACAATCCCATGGAAGTTCACGGTAGTTTCAGGTACTGAGTATCGTTTGGCATTATATCCTAATTTTTGTTAAGTTTATGGCAGCTTGGAGTACTCACTAATGCTCAGAATCACAGCCTATTTTTAGAAAGAAACTGAAGTTTCTGGTTACTCGAGGCCTATAAAACAGTCCTTTGTTTGTATCATACCCATCCTTTTAAAAAATAGGAATCAGACAACGGTTGTAGTAGACCTTTTTGCATCATCTCCAGCAGTTGTCAGTTATACAGTGTCTTTATAGTATTTGCAGTACTTTATACTTTCTTTATAGGTAAACAGTATTCTTTCATATGGGGGTATGAATGTTTTTATGAAGCCTTGATTTCTCATGCCAACAACTGAAGTGTAATGGGTTCCTTAGCATTTGCTGAAGCTCTGCTCTGGGAGTTTAAACGACACAAGCAATCACTTATATTCATCTTGGACCCCCTAAAGTTCATGGTGCACTGTCTGAGCCCAGCCATTTACTTGCATAAATCAGTTGACAGTAGAGGGTTTTTGAATGGTTTCTAAAAACCCTGGATTCTAAACACAAAAGTCATATGTTTTTGTAAGCTATCAGCTGTTGTCTGCAACATATAAATAACTTAATAAACATGTGCATTTTAAGTGCATTACAAAAATAATTCTAAAGTCGATGTTAAATGTCTGTTTGGGTTTTCTCTTCAAACCTGAACACGTCCAAATGGTTTGGCTTGAAAATGTATCTTCTCTATTCAACTCCAGTAATTATTTTAGCAGTTGCAGCCTGCTCTGTGGCCAGATTTCAGCTTGCAAAATTAGGACAATCGCCTGGGGCTATGAATCATCCCTGGGGGATTTGTGGATGTCTCACCAGCTGCTCTTGTTTCACATCCACGCTGGAGAGTAAACGTTGAAAATAAGTTCTGTGCAGCAGCATCTTGCTCGCTTTGCATGTGAGCAAAAGCTCAGTAAAATGCACACAGTCCTGCTAAAACATGTGCAATGCTATGCTCCTAGTGTGCCATTTGATTCTGCTCTTCCTTTCAGTTTTTAGCTCCTGGTTAACTACTTCCAAAGTTCATTCGGCTTTTCCACAGGGAAAAAAAAAAAAACATCATCTGTTCTGTTTTTCCAGCTAATGAAACCAGAGCTTTTACCTTAGTTGGATGTGAGAATAATATTTACTCTGGGGTTCTAGAAAAGATGGCATCTGTTCGTTTCTAGAACCAGAGACTAAATATTTAGTCAAGTTCTGCATCTGCTGCAGCCCCCTTTTACCGTGATGGTGTGTGGATGTAGATTATCTAAAAATATTTGCCTCAGGTCAGTATTGCCCTGGCATAGGTGGTTCGTGGTGGAGAAAAGCTGCCACGACAGCTTTGCATATGGCCGCGTTTCCCGGTGAGCAGTGACTAACAGCTGCTGTTCAGGCAGGCCCGAATCTGCTGTAAACAGCAGCACAGCGTAAGTGCACTCCTCCAGAGCCACCAAATTCAGAGCAGTGCTAACTATCAGTAGATCGTATTGGGATTAGTAAATAATGAGAAGATGGCTTATAACAGTGGCCACGTTACTTTTATATTTTAATGAATGTGAATCTTACAGCAGGGAAGATTTAGCAGTAGTTTGGTAGAGGTTTAAAGAAGCAGCATGGTGAGTACTCGGGGCTTGTAACTCTTTTCTTCATAACTGTCTTTGGAGCAGTCTCTGGTATTTTCGGTGAATTATGTGCCATTCTGCAGTGCTGTCCTACAGTGTGATTTGAACAAGCAGTCCTGTTGATTGAAAGGGAACAGATACTGGCCTGGATACTGATTTGTGAATTCCTTCGATTCTACACAAGCAAAGGGGAAAATGAAATGAATTTGGTCACCCTCAGGGCTGTATATCTACAATATTACTCAGTACTGTCAGGATTTAGAAAGAGTCTGTATCTGAGGATGTCCTAGATCCATTTTGGGATAGGACTTGGGCACATGTGATCCCTCGAGATCCCGCCTTCTCCTCCCCTACCATAGCAGAGAAACCTAGGCTGGGACCTCCAACATGATCCAGCAAGACCAGTGATGTACTGGCATGAACCTTCATGCCTATCTAGTGTGCTGAAGGTAAACCACTGCTGTTTTTGTCTCAGAAGTTACTGTCTCCTAAACAGAACCTCACTGATAGCTGCAAATATAGGTTCTCCAAAACTTGATTCAGAGATCTGTTTCAGTATTCGTAGCAGCTGTATCACTTCAATGCACGTTCCAAATCAGCTACCATTGCGTAGCATATCTTTGGGAAATGACAGCGTTACTCACTTTGTAGGACTGTTTCCTAATAAACGTCTTCAATTTTTCACACAGACCAAAATATCCTTGGGCTTCCCCACCCCATTTTTCTGTTTTTTAAATTCCATTTTTACTGAGTAGGTTTCGGTTCTTTAGGCTCCTTCCTCCCAATGGAGTTTATCCCTGCTGTAGCCTCTGTAGTGTAACGTGCAGTTCCTGATGCAATGAATAGTCCACTAAAGTGGTCAGCTACGTTAGATTTTTTTTTCCTCTACATAACACAGTATCAGCAAGAAATTAGCAAACGCTGTTGAGTGTTTTAACATTGTGAGTTGCACACCCTAATGGCAGGGTAAAGGCTTGATCTGAGAAAACTCATGGTAGAAAAGAAATGCCTAGACACCTAATCTATTTGGGGATGATGTGAAGGGAGTGTTCAGAGGCTGCTGTACTGAACTCTTGCAGTCATCATATAGGATATCCTGGCTTTTCTGGACCACACAGTGTAGGTGATATGATGTGCTAATGGCTGTAGACCAGATATTCAGAGAGAGACTTCTGCATTTCCTGCTGTCTTAGTTAATCCCAAGCGGCTGAGACTAGGCCTTAAACGCACATGCGCGTGCGTGCATCCACCCACCCACCCACACACACACTACAGGGAGGGAAAAAACAGAGAATGATGAAGAAGAGATGATGACAATTATTTGAGGAACAGAGTATTGACTTTTGAGGGATGAAGCATGGAACAAGGAAGGCTTGGCACATTTATTTTGGGGAAGTAGTGCTTGCTTCCCTTAGAAGATGCCTTATTCTAGGGAAAACTGTATAAACTAGTTTTTATTCTGTGAAAACTGCACGAGGTATTCTGGACTGAATAACCTGAAATGTTTTAAAGATATTGTATGTGACAGCTGATGCAGAAGTACTTGTCAAAGTGAATGTTACATAGACTGGAATACCCAAGAACACCCGTGCTATCCTGGAGTTCTCAAATAATCTTTCTATCACTTCCTTTCTCCTATTCTTTTAGTGAGGAGATACAATAAAATAGCTATATGCATGTCTTTAAAGTTTCTCTTTAGCTTTATTTTTTTCTTTTTATGACCTCTCCCCTCCCTTTTTTCTTTGTTTGCGCCTTCCAGTTGACCGTTCCTCTCAGATTTTTGCAATAGTGGGTAGTAGTCTCCTAACCTACCAGAGCTGATGATTGAGATATTGAGGCCTTTTGGCTACCTAGGCTTCCTCTTACAGTGGTTCCCTGTAGCTTATACTCTGTAAATGTGCCTTAGGCGCAGGTTAGGACTTTTCCTTCCTTTTCTTCCTTTAGATATTTAATACAAAATAGTAAACTCGATGAAGTAAACTTTTGTGAACTGAACACTGAAAGCTTCCAAATTTACTGGTCTCCACAGCCTACACCTTTAACAGTACTTCACTGAAACTTCTTTTCTTATTTTCTAAAACAGAAGTCACCTCTAAATCCAAAAATGATAACCGCAACGACAAAACTATCCAGCAACAAAACCCACTAGTACGCAGAGACCTAGCAGGTAAAATTGAACCATTTTATTAACTATATAGAAGAAACTCAAAGCACCTAGACTCCTAGATTGTATCAGTACCAGCAAATTAAGCCATTGTGAGCATGTTTCTGCACAGTGAACCTTGACAGTAAACTTGCGTATGCTGATAAATTGTTAGAATGACCGCTGTGTGCTTTTGGTTTATGCCATCTGAAATACTCCAAAGCAATTCTCAGATGTGGTTCAGGAATCACTACTGGGCACAGGCCACACAATTTGGATGCAGTTACCCTCTTTTGGAGTGGAAGGCAATTTGTAGTATGAACACGGCCGTTTTGCTGCAGTGATAGAGAATGGGTAATTTAATTTACCAACACAGAGAAAGTTCATATGAAGCCACATAAATTATTAGATGTGCGGTAGTATGAATACTTGCATCTCAGTGGCAATCTGTGCTCACTGGTTTTAGCTGATTTCTGTGGGCGCAAAGCTAATCTTTGTGAACAGCAAAGAGCGGTACGGTTTAAGCACAAGCTAGTGCAATTCCAGAAGAACTGGCACCCTTTGATGTACAGAACAGGTTGCAGTGGGTGAAAGCAATTGCAAAGTGAACAGCACTACAGTTTTCTCTTCGGCTCTGCTGTTCATGATCATCCTGTGAATGTAGCTGTAGGAAGTCAGGCCACTTAGAAATAAATTAATAAAGAAACTGAGAGCCTGCAATCATAATGTCTGTTCGTTTTCAACTTTATCCATCCATCCATCTAGTGCCTCATTATTTTTTTTTAATGAAACAATTATTTTCTAGGAAACACAAAGACCTTTAAAAACCACCATGATTTAGTTAATTAGTCCCTCAACATATCCCAGGGAGTAAACAAATTAACCAGCAGTTCCCCCCACTGAAACCTGCAATTTTTCTCTGTTTCTTTGATCACTGTAATTACCAGAGGGATTAATGCTATTGGTGCTGTCAGTTGCCTATTTTAAAAACACCCACATGAGGAGCACAAGGTCATTATGGTTATTTACTAGATGCATAGATAAAACTAAACTCTTTGCAGCTAGCTCTGAAAACACTTTTTTCCCCGGGGCAGTGTCACAGAGGTGAGCATTTTCTTTCCGGGCTGTTTTTGCCATATCTCTGCAGATCAGATCCATGGTCTTGTGCCTGTTTGGATGCATGTGTGTTTCTGTAATCTATTCACGGACACGTTCTCATCCCTGAGAGCAGTATAACTATCAGTTCTCTGTTCTAGGGAAGCAATGTCAAAAAATGTCTGTGTTACCCTGCAAACAGGAGTAGCAGCTGTAAAATGGCAGCCCATAACGTTTGAGTAGATGTGACACTGTGACACAAAACTATTTTATAAGGATATTTCTGCAATGTTCTCTTTCTCTGGTTGAAGGCAGCAGGAGTGTATTTCTTTTGAAAATATAGACAAACTAGTTTCCTCCTTTTCCTTCTCTTTCTCCTTTTATGTTCCTGAATGCAATTTATTTATTGCACTTTAAATCACATTTTCTGCAACTCTTTTTTTTTTTTCCCCTTGAATTTTCCTGAACTCATCACCTGAAATTTCAGCTCTTCTATCACAGCTTTGTCATCCTCCGGAAACACTGCAAACTCTGTCAGCCCCACATTGGAGGGGGGAATGATTGGAGCCCTAATTCAGCGCAGATTTAATCTAGAGGAGCCTTTTTATTGAGACTCCATTGGGAATCATACCAGGCTGTTGGGAAACTGATACCCCCAAAATTGCAGAGAGGGTGCTAGGTGTGAGGGCAACCATGCTGAGTGTCATATGGGCAGCTCATTTAGTATACCATGCAGAGTTTAAATTCCTTCAAACATTGCCAAAATCATTGTGAATATCTGTAGAAAACCTCAAAAAATATTAGGTAGCTAGCAAGACAAAGTACAAATACACAATAGTCCATCAAAAGTAATATATAAAACAATCTTTCACTCTACCAAAAAATTAGAGTAGATAGTTCTTTTTCCCCATAGCAGGTTTCTGTTAAAAAGAGGCAAGACTGTGGTCCTCCTTATTGTTATTGGCAATTTATTTCCTTTCAGTTTTTGATTGATACCTTTATTTTGAAAGAAATAATTCTTGAAGT
Source organism: Struthio camelus (assembly GCF_040807025.1). NCBI lineage: Eukaryota > Metazoa > Chordata > Aves > Struthioniformes > Struthionidae > Struthio > Struthio camelus. Next base: position 36,141,204 of record NC_090982.1, read on the forward strand.
CATTCCCAGCCTGAGTGGAAGTCCATATAAACCACTTTCTGAGGTGATCTGCTTGATTAGATTTCTTTAACTGTCTGCCAAACTATGCCTTTGAGAAAGCATTTTCAGAACCAAAGCAGGACCACAGGTGTTAAGGTCCTTCTGTCATCCAGGCCAGAGAAAAAGGGGTTCTCTTCCTCATGGGAACTTCAGCAGGTGCAACAGAGATTCCCTTTCTCTCTCAGCATAGGCACACAGAAAGAAAGATCCCTAAATACCCAGGGCTTCACATATTCTCATATATATGTCTATGTGACAAGGATAAATCCACAGTGCATCCTTTTTCCACTTGTGCGATATCCCTATTTGTCTCTGAAATATATGTTTTCAATCTGTGTGGAGATTCAGGTGACCTCACTGTAGCAGTTAGAGCTGAAACCAATGTTTGCATGCTTGTGTCTGCAGCCACAGGTTCCACACTGGTGCTTGCTCTGGAAACCTGAGTTTCTAATATGATCATATCATCACAGTCCCTGGGGCCAGAGGCACGTAGGATTTATGTCTTGACCTAGTTCTGGCTCGTGATAAACGTTGGTGCACAGCAGGGAAAGAGCTGTGAGTTGTTATACGTTCATGGTCCTGGCCAGCTGGCCATAGGGTTGTTTAAAGACACTAGTATTATTCTTCAGTGGGGTAGTAGTAGGCTGAAATCCACCTGGATGATATCAGATGGATCAGACAAGATGTGCCGGAGGAGGTGAATTTCAAGCTTTAACACACCTCGTGACACCACAGGGGATCTACACAGCAGCTTTGCTGCCTAGCGGTTCTAGGGACCTCCAGATCAGGGCCTGGATGCAATCCTTTATCTTTATACTTTCCACACCTGCTCATTTTTATGAAGCTTTTCTTTTTTCTATCCATAATATTTTTATGCTTACTGTAGTGTATTGAATCCATTTTGGAAAGAGTTTAGGCATGCTTAATAATAATAACCATACTGTATAGAAGGCTTATGCGTAAAAACATGGAACCTTATGCATAAGGCATATATGAAGCTCAATGTAAAACTAGATCAATAATTCAAATGCCTGACTACATCCTTATGAAGCACTGATTGACTGAGTCTTGAGTTTTGACCTAAGTTGCCGGATATACGTACTAGCTTTGTATTTGCACTTGAGGTGTTTAATGACCAGGAAATGGCCATTGTAGCTTATATAGAAGTATTCAACTTCTTAAATTAAAACTAAGTAAAAATTCTGGAAAGTTAAGTACAGCCAGGATCTGGGTATGTTTCCTTACTATGCAAACTTACGTTCTGCATCAGTCACAAATGAAAATACAGTCTGGGTGTTGGGGTTTTTTTTTCCTAACAGTCATTAAAAATTGATTTTACTTTGGAACAACTGAGAGAAATTATCCAATACACCATGCATTGTAGGTAGAATATTTTCTCAATAAATGATGCTAGTTGAATGCTAGCTTCCTGTGGCACAAAAATCCTTGGTATCAATAGATGTTTTTCTCTGACAGTCCAAAAAAGCCCAGTACGTTGTTCATAATGGTAATTTCTTCAATTAGCTTTTACAGTTAATGAATGCCTCAGCTTTTCTTCAAGTAACATGAAAACAGAATTGCAATTATTTACGGAAATCTATTCTGTCTTTCAACCGTGAGCTATTCTAGGAAAGGTTGAGTGAGAAATAGTTCCATTCTAATAGATCTTAATAGCAAGCATCTGAGGAGAAGCAGTTCTAAAAAGAGTTCAATTGTTTAGCTCCTTCTATAGCATCAATTTGATATTAAGGTTTTGAATAAAAGAGAAGTGCAATTGTTTCTCCTTCCTCCTTTCACAATGATGAGCGTCTACATGAAAAGATCAAGGCAAGAAGTGTACCAGCTATTTAGACATCTAATTGTATTTCAATGGCAGCCAAAGATTACAAATTTATAAAGAATTAGACACCCAATTCCTGCCTACTATTCACTTTAGCATGGAGGTTCGCAATGTCTTACTGCAAGTAGCTAGCTTAGGTAATCTGGATCGTTCTCTGCAGAATTCATGTACTGTATAAAGAGCTTGAATTAGGCACCTGAGAGCTAGGGGCCTTAAAACTGGATAGTGCGACTGTCCTCTTCCCTAGGTGCCTCTGTCTTGACTGCTTTATTTGTCCTAGCATTAAAGTCACTTTAAAATAGGTTATATGGAAACCTATATGGTACCATTCTGGGCACGATCAGAAGCAGGACTTTATGCTTCCAGAAATTAAAACATGTGTGTCTGAGTCTTTTATAATGATTATAAGTTCTGTTTCTGAGACTGCCTGGAGCATCCTAATGGCTGATATTGCAGACACCTGAGCACCTGCATTGGTTTTAAACTTCGCCAAATCCTAAGGTATTTGTCTGTGACCCCCGAGGAGCAGACATAAACCAAGCACCACATAAAATACAGCGGGAGAGGGTGCTATTACCTGTTTCTCTCCATCATTAGCACTGCTTGTTCCTCTTTTCTTCAAAAAATTGGTAACTGGAGCACTCACACAGGGCGCGGGAGCCGTTCGTGTCCAGCTCCCCTTCTGGCTTGAGCCAGGGAGGGGGACTTGAGCCTCCTCCCTTTGCCTCTCTCACAGAGAGCACCTTTATCAACAAGTTAGAGGTTTTTCTTGTACTGGTATGTAGCTGTGTTGTGCTAAAAGGTTAAATAGTCTTTAGATAGAGAAGAATAATAAGAGTGAACATAATTATGCTACCTAGTGATGAGGGACTGACTCAGAGGAGGGGAGACCTAATTTCCAGTCTCTGCTCCAGTTGTTATTTAAGCGTTTTATCTAACGTCCATTTAATTTGTATTGAAGCAGCAGAGAAGAGCTTTTGTTGAATGCTGAGCAGCAGGAAAGCCTATGAGATTTGCAAGCGTGAGAAATATGTTGTGCTTGAAAACAGGAGAGAAGAAACAGAATTTTTGTGGATGTGAGGGGCAGACAGCACGTGCCGTTTAGCACTTCTGTGCTGAACTGTGTCGGTGCCATGTTCCACTAGCATGATTTTTCTTCAGAGGTGTGTTGTTAATATAAAAACCTTTGAGTAGCAGCCTGTTTTGTTCATACTTTAGCAGAGCCCTTCTTGAGCTTACTTCCCAAAAAATTTAAGGTGCAAGAGTGGAGGTTAAAACTTAGGGTTTCACAATATTGTAAAATGAAGAAAAATAATGCACAAGCATAATAAGCATAAAGTATTTTTAAGCATTGTGAGTTTCAAAATGTATTGCTTTAAAAATATAATTGTGTATTCTGGTTATGCAGTGCCTTGTCTGAAAAAGGAAGATGAAAAGGAAAAAAGCGCTTTGATATAGACCAGGATTTTGCTAGGTGAAGACAAGCTGAATGTGCTGGATTGTCTGGCTAAGATGAAAGTCACACAGCTATCTCTCTCTCTCTCTCTGTCTCTGTCTCTCTCTCTTTTTTTTCCTTCTTCTACTGTAATTTATGCCTTTCACTCTGTTTGTGTTACCCAAATGCTGTGTGTTAGTTAATTGGACGTTTTAGGAGGCAGAATGGTTTTGTGGTTTGAATGTTAGGCTAAAGCTAAAGAGCTAAATAAGGTTCAATTCCTTGTTGTGAGTTTCTGGGTGACGCTGGACAAATCCATTATCTTTTGCCCAAGTACCAAACTTCTGGCTTATTAGTGTCTCATCTGCAGGAATGTATTAATTATTTATTTACTTATTAATGTAAGGAATATAGAGATAGATGCTGTGTCAAGCACAATTTCATGGAGCACTATATGTATCTTGAATATAGAAGTTCTCAGATTAAAACATTTCATAAATTTGAATGAATGCTGCCTTTGGGTGACATACGGGTTAACTTTTAATCTTGGGTTTTTTTGTGGCTTCTTTACATATTGAGTGACATTATTTTCTACAACTGATAATACCCTTTCCTATATTTATAAGGAGGACAACAAATATATCTGCTTCCTTTATTTATTTTAATGACAAATAGAATGAGTAATCCCAGCAAAATCAAATAATTCTGTAAGGCTTTCTCGAGGCAATTCAGCAGATGGAGGGAGCTTAATCTGAAGAGGATTGATTTGAATATGTAACCTAAAGAAGCTGAGGTTGATGCTCTACACAAAATGCTGGCTATTAAATATTATGAGTGATGACAAACAGGCCTTTCTCTTTCGAATGAGAGATTGTACCTTTCCAAGAGGGTAGTTGCTGTGTATTACAGTGAAAAGCTTACTTTCCTGTCTAGAGCATCTTACTGGATAAATAGAGATTCCAGTATCTCTGGGATCTAAAGTACTTTTTTGCACTTCAATTTTAAATGTCTTTACATTGGAATTAAATTAAATATTATTCATTCAATTATACTAAGCTTTAATTCAATTTTAATTTTTAAAGTATACAATACTTATAGCACCTTCTAATGTTTCTAATTGCACTTCATTGTTAATTGGGATGGTTAGGGTTCATTCATCAGAAAGATCACACTTCTTCCTTGTTGTGTGCTAAAAAATGACTGGACATGATTTTTTTTTCCATCCGTTTTCCATGGATGCACAAAAGATTGGTGAACCATAGATGTAGCCAACTGACTCATGGATAATTTAAGAGTAAATAGTCATATTTAATTACCTACTTGGTGCCACAAAAGCAAATTGCATATTTAGATCAAGGGTATGTCTATTCTGCTACTGAAGCTGTAACTGTAACAGATAGGGGTACTAAACTAAATTAACTTTGGCAGCAACCACAGTGAAAAAGGTCACAGCTTTATTCACCCTAGTTAAGCAACTCCTAAAATAGACCCTGGATGCGTATTTAGTTAGCAAGCTTATGCTGAGGCCTATGCGTCATGTCTTTCCTGCTATTTTTTGTCACAACAACTATGTTAAATACCTATGGGAAAAACATGGGACAATCTCATCATGTTTGCAGCTTCAGAGTGTTGACATAACCTAAGCTCTGTACCTGAAAAGTCCTTCCAAACATGAAAACATGTGGGCATGTTCTTTTGGAGAAATTTACCTTAAAACTACAAATCCTACATGTAACTTTTTTCCGCCTAAGTCAGTTCCTTGATGCAGCATTCACACTTGCTATGACAAATCTTTTCTTCCAGTTCTGCTGGAATCAATCCTTCCCCTCCTACTTGTTTCTGTAAGTTCTTGCCTATAAGGTTTATAGCATTTCTCCCTATCCTCTGCAAAAGGATCTTAATACCAAAAAATGGCGGAAAGGCTAAATTTGCAGACTGAAAAATAGTGGAGCTTGACCTGAGAGTTTTCAGTGGGTTTATTTTTGGAGGAAGTTCTGCTGAAATGTAAAGGTTTTGTTAAAGGAAGATGCTGCAGTTTTACCAGAATTGTACTTTAAAAGGAAGTGGAGAAATTACACACTGGCAAAAAGTTTCAAATCAAATTATATCAAAATTAAGTGTTCTAGTTGACACTGCTAAGGTGTAGGTTTTTTTTTCCCTTTGACAAAATTTGAAATGCTTCTTTCTATTCAGAACAAATTCAAATTTCAGAATCGAACTCTATATTTTCTGTGCAGCCCTAGAGAATATCAAATTCCACTTGGAAGCTTATTTCCTCAGTAACAAATGTCACAAAATGCAGTCAGCACCATGAAGAAAAGAAACACTCCTCCTAAATCTCTAGAAAACACTAAAGAGTGAAAGTTTCGGGTGTCATCTCTTATAAAAGGATGCCTAAGATAAAATCCTTACTAAATCGAGTAAGGAAAAAGGAGAAGGAAAAAGGAGATAAAATCCTTACTAAATCGAGTAAGGAAAAAGGAGCTACCGGGTGTGGTGGAAGGATTGCTGTCTCCTTAGTGCACAAGGCAAAGATCCAGCAATTCAGACCCAGGTGTTCAGACTCTCTCATGTACACATTATGTTAGTGGAGACTTAAGCTTTTTGCGCTCTTATGTTCTAACGTATAAAATGAGCCCAAAATGATGAAACCGTGCTCTCTGAGCTGGCGTAGTGCGTGATTAGACTCCTTGCAGCACTCAGATGCTGCGGAAGATTACAGAATGCTAAAGCCTATATGGCATCCCATCCCATCTTATTTGCTCTGTATGTGCTGCTAAATTATTGGTAATTCTGGGTTGAAGTCCAGCTCAACTCTTTTGAGACTGAGGTATGCATTCAGGGATGTGAGTTAGTGCTGCAAGTGGAAGAGTTTCATGGAAAGCAGTAAAAATCAGAGAATGAAAGGTGGCATTTACCTGCTTCACATTTACTGAAGTAAAGTGCTTTTTACTTGATAATAGTAAGTATTTAAGGCAAAATACGGTATCTGCAGGTTTCTTATTTTCTCCTGCTGACACTGTATAGGTTATTTGAACAATACTGTAGTTACTCCCTTTTTCTTGCTATTCCAGATTTCTCCTGAAATGAATAATGAAATGTTTGGCACGATAGTGCGCCATACTCATTAAATGAGCTGTCAGTAGTCCGTTATTTGTAAAATTCCTGTCTATGTCAACTCAGTTTGCCTCAGCTTATGTCCTGCTGCAGAGAGACGTCTGTTGCAGCCACCCCAGTTGCTATCAATTTATGGTGTACTGTTTCTTACCTCTCTCTCATGTATCCTTAAAATTTGAAGCAAGTGTGGCTAATAGGTCTTTCTTTCATCCATGGTGTTGATTCAGAGAGGGGCAGGTTGAATACCTGACCAGAACCTGTCGGCTGATAAAAGTGCCCAGTGTTCTCAGGAAAACTCAGGCTGCGGCCAAGCCTGACGTGTGCAGGCGAAGGAGCTATGGACAAGCAGGGACACCAAAGGTGTTTGGCTTGAGCTGTTCCTCAATGCACTGCTTGTAGTTATTGATGCCATTCCAGGCTTCTCTCAGGCCTGGCTCAGCTCTTGCCTACGTGTGAAATATACTCCCTTTTCCTCCTCCGCTTACTATATTTCTTTCATTTCCTTTTTCCTTTCCTTCGCATTTCCCTACAAGAGGTTGTGAACACCATCTAGCAGCAAAGGGGCAAAGATTAAACAGAAGAAACAGACTGGCTCAGAGGGCTTTTTAGTGCTATGCACAATGCACAGCTTATTTATTCCTTTCCTCTTAGCTCTGTGTATTTTAACAGCCATGCATCAGTAGATACTATGCTGAAAGTCATTTTAGAATACGCTAGCCTGAGCCTGGGCACTACCACAAGAGCTAGGACTGTGCACGTGCACATAAAAAAGAGAAATTAAAAATGTATATTGTGGTTGATACTTTTCATCCTTCTCTTGTGTTTTCAGTACCCTTGGAGATTGTCTAGCATTTTGTGTTGACGTTATTTATTACGTAGCTTTACTTAATTTATCATTCATATAAGTACATTTAACGCAATGTTCATTTAATGCGATGAACATCAGATTTTTAAATGTGATGTTTGTAAATACACGGTTACAATTAGCCTGAGTGCAAGTGCAATTAAGGAACATCATATGCTTACTTTCACAGGTACAGCCTTAAAAATATGGGCAGATATTATGTCCTGCCAGATATGCAAGGTGCTTGCCTGAGAATAGGGCTTCTCTATACTGTGCATGCTTTAGTGAAGTAAAACCTTAACCTAAAACCTAAACGCCCTTGATGGAAATGACTCTAGCTATTAATCTCATTTTAACTTTTAATAAAGATAGAGTTTCAGTGCTTCGAGTCAAGGTACAGAAGGAGTAGCACAAATGAGTCTTGTGTATCCTGTAAAATGTTAGACTCTGGTGAGAATATAGTAGTTATATAGTTTAACAGAAATTGATTATGTATGGAAATCCAGGTATACTTCTATAGATGACACGTGCTGTGACCCTCGTGATTCCACAAGTTATGTTGAACTGAGCTTTGTTCTTAAAGCTGTTCTTAAAGTGGTCAGTATATGATTGCATTCAAAGGTCGTTCAAAGATAGTATAATCAGAATTACAATATTTAATGTTTTCGCTTCAGGCTAAATTAAATGGATTTTTATGGAGAAGAAAAAGATCGTTTTCTGTGCATTTCCCTTAAAGAGACACGTCTTGACATGTGTATCTACCCAAAGCTTTCTGGACCTTTCTCTAATTTCTTTTAGGAAAACAGGGACACAGCTATCTCAAAAATCTTTGTAATGATCATTCCTATGAAAAAGAGCATTTATAAAGTTCTGTATCATGTTAGATGATTTAAAATTGGAGGGAATTTTTGTCACTTTGTTTTTACCTATGCACAGTGGAAAGCTCAGGATCACAGAGAAGTCTTTATGCAAGCGTTTTCACAAATCACTTACTCCATAGTCAGTGGATGTTAAAACAGAGGTAAAAAAAAAAAAAAAAAAAAAAAAGAACAGGAATGATGAAACAGAAACTTCCAATAGAACATCCAATGTGAGATGACTTTCTTCTTCCAGCTGGTAGTAGTCATCCCTAAATTATAGAGATGCTGGTTTCATAAGCAGATGGTAGCAGGAATAAGGTTATATCAGATTTAGCAGATATGTGAAAAGTAAAATACTGGATACGCGAGAACCGTAGCCAGTAGGACCAGAGGTGAGTTACTCAAGCCTTGCTATTACCCTCTGTTATCCTTTGAGTTCTTGTTCTGCTACCAGTATGAAATCTGAGGCCAGCTGAGAGGAAGAAGATCCTTTTGGTGTGGGACTTTGCCAGAGCAGAATTCACAAGTGCTTTGATTCACTTGGCCTTGTTGATCTTGTTTCTGAGAGTGTAGGACGACAGTAAAAAGAATAAAAATGGCAATGTATAGCATCTACTACACATTTTTAGTTTCATGATATATGCTTTGTGTTATGATATTTGTCATTATTTTATCCTGTAGTGAGTATTTGTTTTAACTGTGATGTCGTCTCGTAATAGCTATCAATTCAGTAAAGGAAAGATAAATAGAACATAAGATTCTAATATTTGAGGAGCCCAGAATGAACAAATTAATTTAAGGCTGCAGCATTATACAAGTCTAAATATGAAACATATTAGAGTCAGTGACAAGACCCACGTTCACTTTAAGGAGCAGGATTTCCTGAAAGACAGGAAATGAAAAGATTACCTGGTGTTATAGAAACATGAGGACATTCTTCTTATTGAAAATATGGCAAAAGATTGTGTGATCTCCTCCTCCCTGGACCACAAGGAAACTTTCAGAAGCAGTTTGAAGTATGTACACATCAATATACTTTAAAGGACAACATATTAAATTTTGGAGGAAAAATACCTGTGTGGTCCTTACATTTGGGAATGAAAAAAATTACACACTGTATAGTGAGTCTGATCATTTAAGTCTGCTTCCCTAACTTGTACATCTGTAAAGTTGTGGGGACAGTTTCTAAAGAGGAAGGAAGACCTTTGAAAACACATTTTCCAAAGTGTCAAGTCACCTTCTCTTTCAAAGAGATAGTGACATTTTCTGTTATCTGAAAATACAAGGGTATCTGGTTTTGGTAAAGGTTAATATCTATGCATATTTGACCATTACTTATAAAACATGATAAACACTAACTTAAACATAGCAGCATGATAGTGATACAATCTTGTAAATTCAGTCTAATTTGTAATAATTGTTGTTGTTGGCACTAAAAAAAATCCTGTTAGTTGTTGTTAAACAGCTACTTGGAAGAAAGGACTGGATTTTCAAATCTTTTGTGAATATTAGGAAAAAAAGTGGTTTCAGGTATGTATAAGTGAGTGAAACCAGAACTCCTCATTCAGTCCTCTTTAGTGAAACAGTAACAAATCCTGTGATCTAAATTATTACGAGAACAAACTTCTAATAGTCTCTCTATTTCCTCCTCCTCTGTGAGATTCTGTTAAAACCTTTTATTATTATTGATATTGTTTTATGTTACTTCATAGCATCTTGCAAAGTTTTCATTTCTTTCCTCTCATGCTAATGTATGGTCTAAGTTCAAATTTGTCAAGTGTCTCATTTCAGAGTTTTCCCAAAAAGAAAGTATGCTGTCTGTGCAATGGTTTTATATTTCTCCTAGCAGATACTAATGCTACAATCTAATGAGTATTCCAGGTTTGCATACCGTTATGGGAGCAGATCTGCGTACAATGTCTTTGAAAAGTCTCCCATCAACTTAGTTGAAGCCCTGTCTTCAAGGTGTTGCTCATTGTCCTTTCAAGATTCAGCAAAATATTACAGCAGTGACAAAAACTATAAAAATACAATTCTGTGAAAGTTTATGGGGAGGTCCAGGCAGCTTAGGGTTTCTGATTTCTCTAGATTATTTTATTGAAATAAAGGTGTTTGTGAAGAGCCTCTATCTTGCTGTAATTTTAGGAACCCTTGTTACTTCTTAACGAGATACTCTGGGGTATTTCGGAAAGGCAGTTGGTATGTGTAGTCTGTGTTTAGACAAAGGTTCAAACACAGATTTGGGATTAGATTTGGGCACAAACTGTGAAGCTGACCTCAGGTCAGAAGTTTTTCAAAGGCATCCAGACAAGGACATTTATGCCTACTTTTAACTAAGTTGATGGTAAAAACATCAGCATTCAAAGTCTGTCTCCAATTTGTAAGGCCCATCTCCAGTTTGGGCAAGCACTCACAACTTTTCAGATTCATCAGAACTACGCAGATCTGTAAAAGCCGTAAAAAGAGTTACTCTATGCAAGCCAGATTGCCTATCCTCTAATGCATCTATAGCTTAATTTATACAGCTGTACCTTGTCATAATGTGCTATTCTTTTAACATTTATTTTGTGTTCTCTACCTTCCTTTCCATTATTGGACAAAATGTAAATGGAAACAAAATAATTGGTCAAATCCTAGGTATTCATTTTTGGGTGATCCATATCACTTTAAGCTTTGACAAAATATACCAACTGTTTCAGTTCAAGTGTGAACATTTTTCTCTGAATACCAGTTCCTGATCTGCAAGTCTATTCCATATTTTAAAACCTGTGTCCTGAGACTCCATTACATCATATAGATTTTTTGTTTTATAGATATGACTGTAGGTGACTTCTGTGATGTTGCTTCAATGTAAAACTGTATAAGGAAGAACAGCGAGTTACTCATTTTATTTTTGCTAAAGAAAAATCTTCACTGTGTCTTGGACACCAGAGGGCCCATGGTGTCACTATTGTATTCTTGAAGCCCTCTACGTGTCCAGATTTTGTTCTTAACCTGCGCTGCGTGGCACTTAGAAAAATTTCACAAAGTCGACGTGTGGAAAGTAAAATTGAATGGAACTGGTTTTCTGGTGATATTTTTGCTGTACCAAAGCTGTGATTTCAATGGATTCATCCTGTTAGAATCTGTTTCAGAGATGTGAATTCATGTGACAGCATCCTATGACATGGTCTTTTCAGAGGTTATGTTCTGTTTCATCCATTATCATATTTTTGTATCTTGAATGTGAATTAAGTTTAAACTGTTTAGAAGGACAGCCTAGAACCGTATAATACAGAAAGTCTAATTGACTGTGTCAACCCAAAGAAGGCTCTGATGACTTGTTAGGAGTGCTAGGTGACAGGAGTATACACGTTGTCACTAAGCGTAAAAGCTTGAGGAACGATCTGTTTTTAGAGCGCTACTTCCCATGCAAAAAGGGAGAAGGATTGCGGGGGAAAAGGAGACAAAAAAGCCTGTTCATATTTCATGTTTTACATTTTACAAAGTTTCTGTGACGCAAAACTAAGGAAGCGTTTCTTTGATCCTACCACCCTAAATATCGTTAGGAAATAACAAAGCAAACTTTCAGCCTCATTTGTTTAGACACAGGATACAATGCTCATTTATTCAAAGGGAGAATATTTGCCTTCTGAGATGTCTGGCATTTTCATGCATGCCCTCAAACCATTTATTATTTGAAAATACAGTCATGAAATTAGACCAATAGACAACAATTTAAATTGGCATTGCCTTTATGCAGAATTGCTTGCTTAGTTCCTGAAGGAGATATTTTCAGTGAGTCAATATTTTTCCTTCTCTGTCTCTAAACAATGTTATAACTTAACATTTTCGATTTGACTTTGGCTTTTGCAGCTATTGCCAGTATATAATAGGAAGGTGGACACTGCACAGCAGGTGGGAATGCAGCACGTATGCTATGTTTGCAGATACGTTGGGGTGGTTCTCTCAGGTCTATATGAGCATATGTTTGAAGGAAGTAGCCAAGCTGAGGAAGCTGATTCTGCCAGGAATTCTCATTGCAGTTCACGTAGAAAGACGTTTTCATTGCTTTAGAAGGCTGGACCTAGGGGTCTCTAACAGGCTGTTCCCGTCAGAACAGAAGGATGGAGAGAAAGGAAGGCTCATGAGATCCCCAGAGGACCTGATATAACCAAATCCAAAAGAGTACTCAGAGTGATGAAGAAACTAAAGCAAAGACCAATATGTAGGAGTTACATATAGAGTGATTCCAAGATTGCAAAGCATATAGTTAGGTAACTGTGAATTCTGGGGGAAATCCAAAATCTCAGCAGTTGTCCCATGGGATGTCACTGCGTGTGAGAGGAAGAAGCCGTACCTGAAGACAGTGCCCAGAGAGCCAAACTGAAGATAGTATTTAAATTTTAATCAAACTCCTCACATAATACAGTTTGGGGCTATGAGCCCAACAGCTCAGGGAGAGTCCAGTGTGGGACAGGATACCTCCGTTTTACAAACTTCCACAGTTTTGCCCTATTGCATTTTTCATTCACAGTTATTCATGGCTTGCTATAGACCAATGCCAGCTGGGAGTGTTCACTGTGCAAACAACCTGTTATTTTTTCCTTCAGTCGTAATGGCAATCACCCTTGTAATTTTTCGTCTTTTCTGCTTCGGAAAGATACCCAAAAGCTGGTTCCCTTGGCTGGCAGGGAAGCTTTACGTTGAGCTGCTGAGTCCACACCGCCTGCTTCCTGAGGCTACCACCCTGCGCACAGTGGCACTTCCCCAGCCTCAGAGTGGCCACCGAGCCCCAGGCACCAGCCCCACGGTGCGCACCCCATGGGGCAGCAGGAGCTCGACTGGCCCCTCTGCACCCGCGACCTGCAGGGTGGCTTGGGATGGCCTCCCGGAGGTGTTTTGTGCCCTCTTCCCTTGTTATTGCTGTTATTCCCCTTGCTGAGTGCTGAAAGGGCTTCGGCACAGACCCATCCCTGTGCCTCCTCCTTCGTCTGGGGCCTGGTGTGAGCGTGGGGCTGGGCATGTCAGCTCCTTGCAGTATAAAATACCACTTTGAGCAGATGCACGTAGTTTTTAGGCAAGTATTCCTATTTATACGGAAAAAATCACTTTCCTAAACTTTCAAATGTAAGCTCGCTCCTTTGACAGACGGCAGAGATCGAATTAGCGCGAGGGCATGACGTATGCGCATGAGACGGCAGGCTGTATTTCTTGGAAATGCTTGGGAGTATTTTCCTAGTGCTCACCTGTCTCAGTTGGAGGTCTCTCTTCAGTAGCCTAAAAAAAAGTCCCCAAAGATTCCTCCTAAGTGTTTGTTTCGGTTACTTATAAACAGAATATTTCAAGAAATAGGCAGTGTTGATGAGAAGCCAAACTTAGAATGGATTTCCAATTCAGACCACTGCAATTAAGAATATATAATTTAATATCCACAAATAAGGATCTTTTGATACATTCACGTGTCATTTCTGAGCTTACTCTACATTGGCAAATAGCCCTAGAGTTGAACAGAGTACACTGGAGTATATTAATGGTCGATGATTCATAACTAATTTTCTCGGAACGGTTTGTTATCAAATAGTTCACCCTTCAAATGAAAATATGCTGCAAGAGAAGATCTTTTTTTCTGTTCTTTTTTCCTCCTTGAGGAAAAGCTTGCCCCCACAAAGGACAAGGGTACAACATGTCCCAACTCCTGTGCAAATAGAATGAGTATGATGATAATAGTAAGTCATTTTATTAAAGGCCTAAGGAAATTGAAATAAAATATGTATGTTAATACTATAATACTTTACTTCTGTAACATGTAGTTAAACTGTATTCAGCTATAAATCAACAGTATCCACCAGTTTAGAGGGAAATACTGATTTTCTCATGGTATGTCTTTACTTTTAGGAGGCAGTTTTGTGCCTATACAAATGTGCAACGGACTGTTAGGGAATGCATCCATCTCAAAAATCTATTATAATTAAATATGACACCAAAAATACCATTTTCTGGGAAAATTATACTTGTCCTCATTATCTCTAAACTAGACAAAATTCCTAGCAGTATGCATTGAATCTTGCTACAACAATCATGCTTGAAGTGTTGCTCTTACAGTCATAAGGCATCAGTGCTACCTAAATTAAAATGAAAAGCTGCATAAGAGCAACCGCAAGTGCTCTGCGTCAAAGCTGGCGTATGTATCCATGAGGATGCCATATGCATACAGTCTGTGTTCTTTCTAGAGCAGAAAAAGTATCATTAAGATTTATACAGCATTGTAAACCTGCGGCGTAAGGAAGGAAAATGAAGTGATCAAGGCTTCAGCTGGAATGATCTATTAGTTTGTGAAATTCCTTCAAGATATGAAAAGAGACTGAAATTAATTAGGTTGGATGATTATCTTTCATAATTCTGCTCTAAAAGCTTTGCAACTGCTCGGTAGGAGATATTGTATTTATTTTTAATGAATGTTTCTGGCTCCTGGCATACGATTTTTAATAGCTCTTTTATGGAAGAGTGTCCAGATTTGCCAGGTATTCAGAGTTCACTGATGTTTGTAAAGGATAATTAATTGAATTGTAGTGATGAGCCACATTGAAACAAAATACTGCAGAGTTTGAGAAAGGAGAGAAACGTAGGGGGAGAAAGTATTAACTTTTTATTTTAAGCCATTTTCATTGTTCTTACAAGATTCCTGTGTGAATTTCTGTCCAAAAATTCCTTTCTATTCATATTTTCAGGTTTTTTTCTTCCACTTTCTTCTTTCCACCTTTTTTTCCCTATCTTTTTGTAATTGAAGGAAGAAGACAAATATTTTTCCCAATTTATTTATTAAAAAATAGCAGTCTGAGAAGGAAAATGTTCTCTGACAGTTTTTTTGGAAGTACAGAGCAGCAGGGCCCTATGCACTGCAAGGAACTACAGAGGCATCTTTAAAGTTATTGCCGCAAGGCTGGGCCTGAAGTGATACCTGCTGGGTCGCACTGGCTGGGACATTGTCCCAGGGTCTGCCCGAGGATGGGTATCACCTCAGGAAAGGGAATCGGGTCTTGTTCCAGCCTGAAGAAAAGAGCTTGGCTCAGACAGAGCTTCCTGTCTCTGCTTAGAGCAGGTCAAGTCCCCTCCATCCAAGCTTGGTGGTGCAAAGCAAAAGATACTGAAAAAAAATCTCTCAGGAGGAGGCTCAGCTTTCCTGCTGTTGACTTTGTGCCTGACTTTGGACAAACCTTTAATGTCGATGGTATTCATGAACTTCCAAATTGTGGAGGTGACTTCTTTTATTTTGGTTCCTCTTCCTTTTGAAAGCTTCCTAGATATAAACATTCTTATGAAACAGCTGATAAAGTGCAAAAATCCCTCACCCACCTGACATAATTGAATAGAATAGAAAAAGATGTAATTTTTGCAATAGAAAACTATGCTTACACGTTGAACCCAATGTTTCCCTCTTACAGTACACACCCTTATAAAGCTTATGACACCTAGAGAACTGGTTAGTAAAAGGACACCAGCAACCTAATTCTGAACTGGTAGTGAAACGAAAATGGACCAGATCTTCTCAGGCTGGCGCTAGCTTTGGTAGACGCCCAGAATATAAGAAAATGAGTACTTCTGGCAATTATGTAGTCTGACTAAGAATTAGTAAAAATGATCTTTTGGTTTATATAGAAGGAGAAAGAGTTGATTAGTAGGTGATCTCGTATCACAGTGGTTGCAAGGTTTCCCAGCCACTCAAGTTAAAAACTGCAGCTGCTTAACTCCTTGGGCTGCTTAAAATGTTTCTCCTTGCTCTTGCACCCGGTGTAAAGCAGCACAGTAGAAATGCTGTTCCCTTGCATAGTGGCTGCTACGATAAAATCTCTCTGTTTCACAGCCTTAATGCCGTATAACAGGGAAAAATAAAGTGTTATTTCCAGACTATTGAAATGCTTATACTACAGAGTTAGATTTAGATATCCAAAACTAGATATATTCAAGCTGAAATATTTACATGTGCAGTGTAGTCACTGCAGGATGAGCTTAGCGCAGGATAATTTACTGTAATAGAAGCATCAGTACTTGAAAAGGAGAAGAAGAAAGGAGACCCTATGTTCAGTTTCACCAATCATTCCCCCCTCCCCCATAATACACTGAAAGGCTTTTTGATGAAGATATGTAACTGAGTGCATGAAAACAGGATGCTATTCATTCCAGATAAAACAGAGCAGAAAATCTGACAGATTTTGCAATGTATGCAAAACAAATATGTCCTCGTTCTTATCAATCCGGAAGGCAAAATTTTCACTTGGAAAAGGAAGCAACGTCACCAGCAAAACAAAAAATTAGCCTGAAAGTAAAATATTTCATATGGGGTAAAAGAATATAGTCTCCCTGATTTTACTATTACTAAGGTTTATATGTAGTTGAACTATTTTGTTATTAGCTATGTTCCTCTTCCACTCAGTAATTCACTTATTATTTGTCTCTCTAAGGGTTGCACTTGTTTCTTTTCATGACAGCGAGGTGTCACCTGCAGTGTTTCTAAAAGAGACAGTGCAACAAGTGTACAGAGTGGGATTTGTTTCAAAGTGGGGGTGGTGATGCTTTCTCTAGATATAGAAGAAGGGCTATTTTACATGGCCACACAAGCCTGGCCGGAGCACGTCGTTTTTTCCAAGTTTAAAGTGGACGATGTCCCGATGGCATCTTGCCGGGCTCCGCTGGCTGCTCGGCTCTGTGTCAAAGGGAGAGCTGCTCCACTCCCTGTTTCTGGGGCAGCCTATCTGGCAGCGTTTCAGAAAAGCAACTAGCAACCCTAAATGGGAAGGAGCAGGGCCAGGCTCTCAATCACGTTTGAAAAAAAAATTGCTCAGGAGCTGAAGCTGTGCTACATAAAGCAACCGTAATAACATGGCACACGTTGGGGTGATTCTCCCGTGCATTTCTGCCCCTTGTAGTCTAATGTATAGCCTCTATCGACCTCTCGATGGGAAGATGCATTTCATCCTATGCCTCTCCAGCTGCCTCTGTTGTATCGTATCCAGAGAAGTTCCCATTCCTCCGAGAAGCCCTGTGCGCTTATGGTGACCAGCTGGTATGTCAGTAGTGCCATTGCCTTTGGTTCCCGAGGGTAGGTACCAGCCACCCCACAGGCTCCTTCCTCTGCCTGTGGCTCTCTCCGAAATGCCTCAGACCTTCAAATTTGTGAAACGTTTTACAAACTTTGTGTCATAAGCCCATTAAGCATATCTAGGAAAATTGCATGATACGGTCAAAATAATTCCTCTTCTGTTTTTCTGTTTCATACTTCATATAAATGCCACTCTATGGAACAGCGTTCAGTTCAGCTCCCATTTGATGTTAGCACTGCAATTGTAAATTGGGTTATTTAATACCATAAAAGCGTTAGGTAGCTAGGCTTGCCTACAGAAGACGAATGGCAAGGTTTGCCCTAGAGAAGTTCCCCCTTTTATTTTCTCTCTTTATTTGGCTGAGAGATAAAATTGGTTTAAAATATGTAAGATTTTGGGTACACAAAACCATTCTGCTGTGTGAAGCCGGAGCTGAAGATAGTTTTGCATGACCATAGGCTTGTCTGACTTCCCTCCCCAACTCTGGATTGGACTAATAAGATAAATATATGGCCTCCTTCTGCTAGACAAGCTGCTGTTAATTCTAAAGAGCTAGTCAAAAGCCAGTGGGAAATGATACTATGCTCTTTAACTTTTTTTTTTTCTTTGATTCCTTCTGAAACTTTTTGATTTCTATAAAAAAAAAAAAGAATTCTGGTAAAAGCTACATAAATAACAAAGGAAACCTATTTTTAGAAATTTCGTCATATCATTCTAATATTCAGTAGCAGTCTTACTTTTGCTATTCATTATTTCTTTCGTTTACTTAAATGGAGATTTACAGTGCTCTTTTTCATGCTTCATTATGCTAACTCCTTCCCTCATGCAATGGAAATATATCTCTATTTCAGGACATAGTCTCTTGAAAGAGTTGAAATCTATAAAAATAGTATTTCTTTGCTTATAGGCAGAGGATTTCAGTAGTAATTTGGCAGAAGATTGTCTGATTGTTGTACTTGGCTACACCCCTTTCTTTCTCTTTTTTAACCTGTTCCTACTTTAGAGTTGGCTGGTTTAGACCACCTATTTATGAAGCTCACAGTACATATTCCAAAGCTTGTCATGATGTTCATTGAGTTGCTAGTTTTCCCCCAGTATTGCTGTCTAAGTAAAATCAATTTTGTCTTCCTGGACTCCTGTCTGCAGTAAAAGTTTTGTTGGCAAATGCAGGCACACTATGCTAACATAAACTTTGATATGTAATTTCTTTGCATGTCCACAGTGAACTTAAGACAAAGCCTAAATCACCATTTGTATTGTCAACAAAAGAGAAGTATTTAGGTTTTGCAGGTTAGTAGAGGATACGTTTTCCTGAGTCCCAAAATTTAAAAAAAATGTTTTTGGGTCAGCATTCTGTGATGAATTCCATTTCCAAAAAAAAAAAAAAACATTTTAGGAATAATTATGCAAACTGCTTGCTCAGGTACTATAAGAGTTAGTGGATACTGAGATGTGTGCATAAATAAAATCAGAATTTGATGAAAAGATCCTTTTTGTCTTTGCATGCTGTTGTTGACCTAAATATGTGAGGTTCAGATATGTCTGTTTTAGGCTTTTATCATTTAAAGCGCAAGGTGCAAAATCTTAAACTTAGAGACTAGTAACAAGCGTTATTGTTAGGTGAGAGCTCATCTATTGGAAATAATGGGCTAAGGAAAATTCTAGCTATGATAATCAATCGAAAGGTGACCATGAGACAGCCAAAAGAGATGGTTGGGGGGAAAATGAAGACCGGCAATGTATACGTTCTAGATCTTCAGGTGGAGAAAAAGAAAGAGACTAATGCTATTTCATAAAATGCTGATGAGACTTTTTCTGGCCTATGGACACTTCTAACCGCACGTATTTTAGAAAGACTAATTCAAAACAGAGGAAGGGCAGGAAAGACTATAAAGATGGTAAATAGTGATTAAGCTAGGAACAGAAAGAGGACTTCAAATTATCAGCATCCAGAGCTTCTGGGGCAACCTTCTGGAAGTCTTACAGGGTCAGTTCTTTGGTTATTACTCTTAAAACGAGCATCAAGCTAATGAGAAGGATAATATGATTTAGATTCACTGAGGTTTGTCAAGTAGAGGACTGAGCTTCCCCCTCTAGGCTAGTTTTTCTTGGCCTTCCCGTGGGTGTTTCTATGGCATCTGTATCTAAGTAAAGCACCTACATTTGTAATGCTGATAGGGTATGTGTTGGTTGGATGCACTGCACAACCATGTTAATTATTCTGTTGCATGTAGACACTTAAGAAAGCCTTATCTAAAAAAATAAGCAAATTAATCCTAGGTCTTTATTCAAAGTTCCTCTGTAAGGAACCTTGGTCTGTGGACGACTCTGGAAATTGCGTCAGATTCTCCTGTCATTTTTTTCTCATGCCACTTGATTTCAGTTAGGTTGGAAATATCATAGGAGCATATCACAGGAGCAATCTCATTATGTGTTATTTTGCTCTTGAATACAGGGATCTAGATGAAATCTTGAAGCACAGTTACATTTATTAATAAGAAATCAGTTAGTCCAGGTAGTCGTGGTCTGACAAATGGTTGTTCAGTGCTGTGAACAGCGAGCTCTGTGAAAAGGCAGATGCTCTTTGGGGAAAGAATCTTGAAACCTGAATAGTATAAGCCAACCACTGCAGTGGCAAAGTTGTAGCCTAGTGTCAGAGTTAAATAAAATCAACTGCAAATTTGGAAGACTCTAATAAAAGGGCAGTGGTCTTAGACCTACTTTATGTTGCAAGCAGAGCCACTTAGGGAATTTTCTACTGTAAGAGATTTATTAAAACACCTTGATTCAGTAAACCCAGGATACTTCACAGAAATATCTTGGGTCAGTCATTGAATAGCAGGAAATTAAACCTCTGGTTTTCTGCTGGCTCCATGGCACTTGCTCCATGCAAAGGCTCCCAGCTGGGGTACAAGTGGGCTGACAAGCCTGGGAGCCCTTGAGCTCCCAGCCATGTCTGAAGGCCCTAGATGCTGGCAAAGTTCCCTGCCCCCTCGAGGCCCTAACTGGCTTCGGGCGTTTTGGCTCCTAGGTCTGCACGGGGTCACCTGGCAGTCCTTGGTGATCTGGTTTCTTCTTGCAGAACCAGGAGGCTTGGATTCCTGGGGCAGAGCTTACTTACTAGCGTATTTCCCTGGACTGGATTCTCAAGATATAAGAAATGGTATCGTTGTGCCAAACTAGATCACATCAAATTGCAGAACGCTGAAATAAATCTCTTGCAAACCAGAAACCCCACATTTCCATCAATTTCTCTCTCAAGGAAGACTATTTTAATGGATGGGTTATCCCATTGCTAGATGAAATTGAATTTCTGTTTTTCTAGTGAGCCGCTACTGATTGCAGATAGGGGAAGTAATGCTCGGTTTAACAATGATCACTGTTAATCCTGCATAACATTCTAACTCAATTATTCTAATAAAAAGTGAAATGTATATGCCAACAGCACAGTCAAATGAGGCAAAATCGACCCTTGTAAACAATTTCGTAATTGAACTGAAGACAGTAATAGTCTAAGTTTAAAACTATAGACAATTAAAGCAAGATACTCTGTTCTGAGTAAGTAAGTGAAAGCCAGCATTATCAAGAAAGAAAGAAAAATCTGTGCATTGAAATCTGATCTTGGAAAAATCTATATTTTCAGGCATTGGGCTGGGCTCCAAGTGCAATTTAAGAAAGTCTAAAAATGATTACATGCTTTGTAAATGTTGTTCTCATCTACATGGTGTGTCTTGCTCTGAATTCTGTGCCGAAAATAAACCATCCAACAGTCAGGAGGTAAAAAAAGTAACACTTAAAGGATGTGAGATCACTCTCCTTGTGAAACCTCCACATGGATGAAATGCATAAAAATAATACACTCTTTGAGGCAAATAGAAAGGCACGGGATATGAATATCAGAATAACTACTGATATCTTATAACAAAGGGAGAGACAGTACAGTTTTCCCAGCGCTGAAAAGAGATGTTTGAAATTCAAATCCCAAAATACCTCTTCCATGATTTATAGACTAAATCCAATTTCTATCAGCTAAGCCAAGTAACTTGACAGAGCACTGTTTTTACCTAACCTGAAATAAGGACTCCTTTGTCACAGATGTCTGGGAGTGTAAATCAGTGAGGGCTTACTGGCCCAGTGGCTGAATCTTCACCACCCTGTAACCACATCCCTGCCGGTGCCTTTGAGGGCACCATATTTCCTGACTGCTCAATGTGCTGAGCTATTAGGGCACATTCAAAGCTGTCATGAGACCAGCTTAGCTGGTATGTCAGAAAGGAGACATTGGGGTACCTGTTTTTGAAAAGTACGCTCCATTGCATGCCCCTGAGAGTCTAGACAAAGCAATGCAAAAGAGTCTATATTCAAAAAGAGCATTTCTGGGAAGAGCCAGCATAGATTTATCAAGGGTAGTGTGCCTGACCAACCTGATTACCCTCTCTGATGAGATAGCTGGCTTAAGTGGGCGGAGAGCGGTAGATGTTGTTGTAACTTGACTTTAGCAAGGCTTCCAGTGCGGTCTCCCTTACAGTCTATGTAGCCAAGTTGGGGAGGTATGGATCGGATGGGTGGACTACTAGGTGGGTAAAAAGCTGGCTAGATTGTCAGCTCAAAGGATAGTTTCAACAGCTTGAAGTCTAGTTGATGGCCAGTTATTAGTGGCATTCCTCAAGGGTTAATATTGAGCTAGATACTGTGTAACATCCTGTTAACCCAAATGATGGGATGGAGTTACTCACCAAGTTCACAAATGATGCCTAGTTGTGAGGAGTGGCTGTTCAGCAGTTCTACCGTTCACAGGGACCTCAGTAAACTGAAAAAAAAAATGGCAAATGGCAAAAAAAGCAAATGCAAAGTCATGCCCCTGGGATGGCTCAGCCCTATGCACTAGTCCAGGCAGGGGGCTGACTTGCTAGAAGGGAGCTTTGCAGAAAAAGTCCTGGGGGCCCTGGTAGACAACAAGTTGAACAAGGGTCAGGAGTGTGACCTCGCAACGATAAAGGCTTACTGAGCTTCATTGGCAAGAGATGGGAAGCAGGTTGAAGGAAATGCTTATTCTCTTCTATTCAGCCATTGGGGAATCTCTAGCCTATGGGATACAGAGAACTCGACTGGGAAAGGTCCTAAGAAACCTGATATGCCTTTAAAGTTGGTCTTGCATAGAGTAGGAGGTTGGAGTAGATGACCACCGGAAGTCTCTTCCAACCTATGTTTTCAGTGATTCTGCACGGCAGGACACTCAATCCACGCTCCTGCTGTCCCCTGCACCTTCGTGCACAGCATGTCTCTTCAAACACGGCAGCTTGCACATAGCTGTAGCCCTCTCTCCAACCCACTCACCATGCCCTCAGCAACATGGTGCTGGGAAGAGGAACCCTTTTCCTGGTGGCAGAGGAAGCCTATACTAGAATTTGACTGGGAAAGGACTATGTGCACAGCCTTGACTAGAGGCAGGACCCACTTCACTAACACTCCATCTCTTTTCTACTCCATCTTTTCCCTGTTCCAATCGGTTGCTGCCTGGATGAACCAAAACGTTGATAATGTCTGCATTTCCCCCCTCCATCCACCATCCTCATCTCACTAGCTTTTACAGCCTCCCTATCTGCGTGATGCTACTGCTTCAGCCCTGCAATTGCAACCAACTGCTCCAGGCAGCCAAGATCTGGCTGGCACAGATAGGCCCATACCTGATGCTCTTTCATCTATTGATAGCTTCTATATGCAGCTGAAACCATTGGCTGCCCAGTGTATCCTCCTTCTCTTTCAGCTAATAGAAGATAGCATTTATGAGCAGACACTCATACCACTATAGCAGCAATAGTATGCGTACTTCCAGGTGAAAAAATAATTAAAAAAAAAAAACCTGAGCAGAGAGGTCTGTAATGTATCCCTTGGACTGCCGTTTCCTTGGTCTTCTGTCTTAGCCCTAATGTACTTCTCTATCCTTCTTTTCTCCATCTTAAAATTACACTGCCAACAGCTACAGAAGGGTGGGTTGTGCTGAGCCAACACAGCTTGCACGGAAGTAGTTGACTCTGAGGGTGCTGGCTAGCCAAGGATAGGTACACCTCAGAAACACAGCTCAAAGCAGTCTAGGTCCAGATGTCATGTTTGGGGGAAAAGGTACCTTAGCCCACCCAAGATGGAGCATTGCTGTAATTTTCTTCTATACTTTTTTATAGCCTGATAAAACAGGTTCAGTGTTCAGATCACTAGCTCAGTAATCTCATGACTTGGATTGAAGTACTTTCTCTGTAACAGATTTTTTGTGTTTTCTGGTCCTCCGCACTTCATTGCTAGCTCTGTGAGATAGGGTAATAACACTTCTGTACCTTGCTGACATGCAGTAAAGAAAAATGTGCTAAACGTTATGAGATAGATCCTATAGCAACATGCAGTGCGTATATCTTTGCTGTACATGGGCTGTCCTTTTTGCTAAGAGATGTTTATTGAACTGTATTTTTTACAAGTGTACTGAGTTCTATTTTAGCCTTTCCTGCAAAACTTTTTGCTTTGGAATCTTTATTTTCTCTTCTCTGAACTAAATCACAAACCAAAACTTTTTTCACTGAAGTTTAATACTTTATTCTCTTTTCTAGACATTTAAAGTTAAAGGAGATATGCAAAATGGAAACATGCACAGAAATGTAAGAAAAAGATAACCCCCTCTCCCAAACTGCTGCTCTATGAAGCTTCCCTGAAAAGCCCTATGCTTCAAAAGTGTTTTCTTGACCTGTTAGATTGCTTGCATTTTTCTTCAATTGATAACTGTAGCTTGGAGCTTATGGTCCTGTGATGATTAAGCACTAGAAGTCTGCTGGCAATATTTATTTACATATTTCCAAACATTATGTCAAAATGCTTACCTACATTATTGTAGTTTTGAGGCTGTCGCGAGACAGTCAGCAGCATCAGGTTGCAATGTCACATGTGCTAATATATTTTAATGTCAAAGCACTTTTAAAGAAGAAAAAAGTAATCTGGAATATATGAAAGGAAGTGATTCTTATTAAAGATGCACCTGGCTGTTTAGGTTTCAGCAATGACCTTATCAGCATTATTAAGCATATAGAAATAAGTTATTTCCAAATAGGGCAAAAATCTAAGCTAAGTTGATTATAGCGTGATTTTTCACTGCAGAGATTACAAATTTTGTCAAAGAAAGCTGTGAAATAGTAAGTCATCCATTTCTAGTGTAAAAGGTATTTTATTAGGCTGGCCATGAACAAGCGGTAAAAGCAAAAAATTATAGAATTTGAGTCTCTTAAGCTTGTGTGCAATAATCGCTTTTTAACCTATTTAGCAGCATTACAGAATAATGTTATTACTGCAAAACTGTTCTCCTGTGTTGTTTCTTTTTATGCAAAGCCCTGCTGTCTGTAATCATTAATAATCTAGGACGGCATGGATGTTGGATTAATAGGCCAACAGAGTGTAGAAATTAATTTTGCTATTAGATGCTTATTTCTTATTTGATGATGCTGTTAAGAAAAGCATTCAAATTGATTGCTATCACAGAAATAATGGAAATTAAAATTACCTTTTATTGAACTCTTGCTCATATTTACAGATTGAAAACTTTTAGTCAGATCCTTTAAGCAGAATAGAAACACTGTGCATCTCAGTGAACTGTTATTGAGTTGCCCATTTTTTAATCTGTTAGACGCAGATATGTCTGATTTTACTATAGCGATTAATCTTTAGGCAGCCCTCACTCACACTAATTATCTTGATTGCATATAAATTTATTCACCATAAAATAAATATTTTGCAAGAGCTATCTAAAAGTATTGTTCCCGTTGCATTTCCTCACGTTCTTAATGTGCTATTGATTTCAAAGATTGCCACTAATGGAAAAACATCATCAAGACGTTAACTGAAACACAGCAAAATGGTATAGTCTGTTCTTTGAAAACAAACTGAACTTTTCTTTTTCCATGATATTTGGAAAGTGCTGTTAGCAGTTTTCTAGCTGCTCAGATAAAGCCAAAAAAAAAAAAAGTAAAATTAGCAGTAAGAACTAAAGTTGCAAGTTCAGGTCCCCTGTCATGAGTGAAAAGGCTTTAAGGGTACTGAGGACAAATGTTTTCAGCATTTGTGCTGGGATTTCTACACACGATTTCATGTATGAAGCCATTTCGGATGAACTGCAAATATTCTGCTTTCTGGCAACCTGGATACACAAGTCCATTGACTGAAGAGCAGAAATTGCATCTGTAGGCATGTACTAAGGCAATGGTGAGAGTAAGAGATTACAGTTTGCGCTGTAGATCCCCATGCTTCACATAATCCCTATCATCGTTTTCAACTGCTCTAAAATGCTGTTTATGGCACGGGAAAACTGTAAGCTGACTGCCTGCTCTGCCGCATCGTACCGGCTGCTGCTGCCTTTCAAGATCAAAACGCACTGCTATTTTGCTTTGGACACAGGAGACACAGGTGCAATTTAAATTAAAAGTATTAGTAATAATTGTGCTCTCTCAGCTCACCTCAACCAACTCAAAGCTGTTTGGTAAAAATACATCTATAAAAATAACTCTAGGTGGGTCATGACAGCTATGTTCATACGGTATCCTTGCCAAAGATTTTGGGACAGCTAACTGGATATCCTTTGGTGCTAATACCGGCTTTTTGCATGTCACAACAGGTTTTGGATTTGCTACAGCTTTTTCCTGACATTTTGCATTACACTTTGCTGGCCACAACCATCTGCATGTCAGATATTGTCAGTTTTCCCTTTGATTTGATGGCATATAATTGAAGAGGACACGTCTTGAAGCGGTAGTATTTTTCAGCCGATGTTTTTTTTTACAACTGCATTTTTTTTTGTCTGTCACTTACCAGGCTCCTAGAGAAGAACTGGATATCAAGTCATCGCATCATGTTAATAGCCAAAGTCTGATTTCTTGTGTAGCTGCCACGGGGCTCCTGGGGGAAGGAGGTGCTATGGGGGCAGTGGTTCCGTGGGGGTGGTGTGTGGGATCCCTCGCCACAGTGGGGCCAGGGTCCGCAGTCTGCCCCCAACTGGTAGTGTGCCTGCGACGTGGTGTGGGTACAGGGCATAAAATCAAGGATGGAGAGACTTTTAGACCCTCAAGAGAAACCTGACGCCCAGCGTGAGGTGTCTGGGCGTTCTGTACAACCTGGCACCAGGAGACGCGAAGGAGTTCAGGCAAGAGCCTTCACGATGGAGAAGGTGACTTTGTCTGTGGGGAGAGGAAGAAGCATTAGGTGAGACAGTGAAGGAAATCTGCTAGCTAACTAACATAGAATATCGTAACTGACTAAAGTAAGCACAGGACTGGACAGCACAGAGACTGAGAGCACCCCCAAGGACTATAGTGCATCCTTGGGTGGTTCCCGCTGTGTGCAGCGGACGTGCTTCCATAGGGTGCAGCCTCTCAGCTGCACGCAGTCCAGAGCGGCAGGCACCTGAATTTCAGAGCAGAATTTATCTAGGCAGATAGAATTACCTCAGCTACAGTTCGTCCCTACCCAGTCGGTGCCAAAATCTCATTTTCAGTTGAGCATCATAGAGTTTGGATTTTTTTCTGATTTTACGTGAAAGGGCTTTTTTGTCTCTTGTCCTGAAGCCAGCACTTCTGGTAATGATACTGCACTGCGCCCAAGCTAGAACAGCAAATCCATGTTAACTTAGACAAAAAATTGCCACCTAGGTTATCTATGTTGTTCTTGAGTATTAGTTAAAGACCTTTCGAAAAATAGTTATGAAACAACCTCTCGTTTCTTCTTAAAATATTTTGCAGATTTTTTTCCTGAATACTAGAAAATTGTTGCTTTTTGAAGAGTTGTAACTCAATATACTTCTCAGTATATTGTTTTGCGATCTGAATCATTGACCAGAAAATCTGAATTAAATGCATCGGTTTGATTTATACTTGAAGTATAAATCAAGCAGTAGTTATTTCAGCAAAGTCAGATATTACCAAACCAGGAAAAAGCAATTTCCTTTTTCTTAGACACTCAAGTAGCAGTGAATAAGAAAGTAAGCACCTTTGAACTCTCAGAAAGGCTCTGCACATTCATCTTCCTGACCTTGAGTTCTGCAAATCATTTCAGCTTTGTGGTTGCATACAAATTTAGAATGTGATCTGACCATCCATCCTTTTGATAGGCAGAAAAACTAACACTGTGGATATTAGAAAATAACTGTAACTGTTCCAAACAGAAAACTTCATCTTTATATAAGGAAATGAAATGAAAACTTCATAAAATTAATCTTCCACTTCTTTAAGTACCTATAATATCCTATGTAAAATACATGGTAAATTTTTGTTTCAGATATGATGAAAGAATGATACTACAGCCCTTGCTTTCTTCTAAAGTCTTGAAACAGTACATTTAAATCTATTTGTAGAAAATTATGATTGTATTAGAAACATTACTTTTTTATGGTAAACTTACTTTCAAAGACACTGGATAATTACATTTAACAGCTCACTCTAATTAAATATAGGCCACAGAAAATGAATTTTAATAGGAATGGATAAGAAATTTATGTACTCTAGCCTTTATTGCTCTGTGCAAAAAAAAAAAAACTGTTCACAAGAATGACTGTCTTTAATCTGCAGCATTATGCGTTATGTACTGTATTATTCATCTAGATAGTCTCCAGTGGGATAATATACATCTGAAAGTATTACGTTACTAGTGGGAATGCACATGATAATTCAAACATGCAAAACATGGGCAGTGTTGAAACGAATTGCTTTCCATTTAAGATTTGCACTTCTCAAGGTTACCAAGAATTTTTCTTTATGAAAGAACAAGAGTAAAACCAGCCAGTTAAATTAAATCTTTAATTTCCCAATTGATGGTAATAAAACAGAATATAAAAAAGTGATGAATGCCTTCAAATTCCAGGGGTGTCTTCCCTGTAGGTATTATTGCTCTTTCCAGAATGTTTTAAAGATGGCAATAAACAACATTTTAAATAAAAATTACTTTAAGAAAAACCTAAGCCATTCAGTTGTCAACCATCTTACATGTAGCATGTTTTGTTGTTTTTTAGGGGTTGGGTGTTTTTAAAATGGTTCTATCATAATTAATCTCCCTTAGTGATTGCTTACTACAGTAATCATATTGTCTGTATGGCACTGAAGTAATTTATAGGGTACTAAGATTCTTATTTGACCATGCTTCAGATTTCTCATAAAACAAATCTCCCGTCATTTTTGCTGACCAACACATTTATATTTCAGAAGATGGCCGAAGCCAGATTATTTTCCCTCATATCTGGAAATGCAAAAGATAAGAAAAAAGCCCTGAAAAGTAATCCTAGGCCAGATGCGCTTCTCTGTGCAGATGATGAAGCGAGGCATTAAAAAAGCAGTGAATCATGGTTCACTCTGCCCACACTGCTGTCGCTGTGGCAGCCTCTGTTGCCAGGTGGGGATTTTTCTCCTTCGTCGCAGTAACTATGTCCAAAGGCCAGAAGAAGTCCTTTATCGGTCTGAACTGAAATTTCAAGTATATATGCTGGTATTTATAACAGGCTCTTCTTTTGTTTTTTGTTTTAAAGAAGAGCTCACAGAAAAAAAAGCAAAGAAATGCTAATATTATAGCATGCTCTAAATTTTAATGTTTTGACTTTCTTGCGTATGTTCTCATGTCAACTTTTCAATAGCAAATGCTAGGGTAAGGGGCAATAGCTTACAAATATGCTTATATAGTGCTTGTAGTTTGTGCTGCTGAACAGTATATTTTTAGCAAGACAAGCAAAAGAAATAATATTTAGAGTGTTAATCTTATTTGAGAAAGCACAGAAAATGCGATAGAATGGTGAACTACTAAACCTAATCTTGCAAATATTTAAGTTTTGGGGAAAAGGTACTCATCTGAGTTTTCGTAATAAAATCATTTGTTTGATTTTTCAGACTGCACTGATAAATGTTAACTTTTTGTTTTCCTGCAGTGGCAATAAAAATAGAATGAGTGCATTAAAATTATATATAATAAACTCTT
The DNA here is from genome assembly GCF_040807025.1 of Struthio camelus. NCBI lineage: Eukaryota > Metazoa > Chordata > Aves > Struthioniformes > Struthionidae > Struthio > Struthio camelus. Next base: position 36,170,404 of record NC_090982.1, read on the forward strand.
TATTGTTAATTTCTGAGAGATATTAATTGATAATAGTTAAACTGTGAAAGAGACAAAGAAAGTTTTCTGGATTAAAATTAAAATTAAAATGTTAGCTCTAACTGCGCCCACAACTCAAGAACTGATAGGATCTAGGATGTGGGATCAGGATGAGTTTTTCTTGCCGTTTATAAAGCAATAGTAAGAGCCAAATATAATGCCTGAAGAAAGAGACCTTGTCTGTGTTTTTTCTGAAAATATTTGCCCATAGGAATGGGTGAACAAAGATGGAGAACATTAAGAATTATTATGTGGGTCTCCCAGGAAAAATGCATGCAGAGCCTGAGGGAAGTACAAAAAACAGCAAAAATAAACCCCATACAGACTGTTCTAAAGAAAAGAGCATTGAAAATAACAGTCTCAGGTTTGCTTCGAGACCTAGATCTCTGCCTTTTTTTTTTAATTTTATCTTTAGCAGTGTTTAAACTCTACTAGAAGAGAATGCTGCTAGTATATTACTTTAAAGTCCACTGATCCTGCTGGTGGTGTTTCCTGCTGTTTCATATGCTTGCTACCATATCATATTGCTGCTACCTTGTATATCATGCATTACAATACTGTATGCACTTCCCCACCATTGTTTTTCCTGCTAGTTATAGCATTACAGTAATGGTATGCCTGTTATAAAGCAATGCATTAAAAGGACAGTATTGCTTGCATCCTCCCCACTGTAATATAAACCCATTATAATTTGCCTGAGAGTTGACGTGGGGTAGAGTTCATGCTCCTCCTCTTCACTTATTAATGTAGTCTCTTGAAGTCTCTTATGGCTCTTACAAGTCATTTCCCTTCAGTCCTAGCCCGTCCTGCCTTTTCAGCTGTTCATCTTAGTTCAGGCTTTCTGTATGTCCTATTACTCCCACTGCTCTCCTCTGGATCTCTTCAATTGGTCTGCACGTTTCTTAATATGGACCCAGATCTGGAGGTAATACTTTGAGGCTTTACTAGTCAGCTGAAGTGTTATTTTTCCTGAAATCTATTGTCTTTATTTTCAGATCTTCCTGCCATTCCTTTCATAACGATTTCCACCCATACTGCCTTCTACCTTCACATATTCTCAGTCATGTCCTCTCTCTTCAGTGATGGCTGTTACAGATGGTAGTACTTCCTTTGCCGTAATTTTCTCTATTGTCTGCATAAAAAGAGAAAATTTGCCATCAGTTCCAGCAAGGCTTGCTAGAAATTAGTATCCTGTTGCATTCTTTTCTCAGCTAGCTTTTGGATTACTCAGGTCTCCCATACTGGCTGTCGGCAATTCAGACTATTATATTTTAAGTCTTGAGAACGCTTTCCTCCCTATGCTTCCACCTTACTCAAATTAAAAGAATTAAAAACACAAAAGTGATTTAAAAGGGGTCATATCTCAATGCAATAGCTATGTCATTGCATTTATAAATTATTAGTAGCTAAATTATGAACATAGTTAAATTATTTTAATAATAATAAACATTGTTAAATTACATTACATTAGTTAAATTACGAACAAAACAAAAAATACATGCATGCTGATTATAACAGTCTAGCATAAGGAAAGACTGACATTGATCAACATATTCCAAAGTTTGTGTGATAAATCTTAGATGTAGTATTTGATTTTTCAGTAAAATGTTGACTTGCAAAGAGAAAAGACTTCACAAATTACAAGCTCTAATTTTGTGCTACTTTTTCCACTAATTGAACCTTTATTTTGTATCCCATCTGCGCAAACATCCGAGAATCTCAGAATATAACTTTTAAGTTATTTTTAAAGAGAAAATGAAAGGATATAGTTATCAGAGGAGGAGAAATCTGCCTATAAGCTCACTACTCCTGTATAGACAGTATGTACTTTCAAATGGGATATAATTCTTTAGGATTTTCAAAAACTGATTTAATTGGAGAAGATAATTACTGCTAGTCAAAAAGCCCATGAAAATAACATGGCTTTCAAGATCTGGACACCTATTTGCTATGAACTAGGCTGGAATCACCTCAGTCCATATAAAATTATAACCAGAAGGCACCACATAACTCCTGCCTTCAAACCTGGGTGAGCTTAAAGGCTTAAGACAGGTGGTTTTCAAGACTAAGACAGACTTAAAGGTGAAGTTCTCCACGTGCAATCCTGATCCCTTTCGCCAGCATTCGCTTCACTTCCAGAAGTCATATTCGGAAGATCCCTCTCCACTTTAATTCCTATTCCACAAAGTCACGAAATGTATTTGAGTCTTGTCCCCAAAATACAATCAAATGTACACTATTTCTCTTAATACTAAATGCAATTCCACCAGTGTTACTTCTTAGGCCAGATTTTGTTCTGGTTTAACCTGTGTAAATCCAGAATGGCATCACTGATTTGAGCAAGAACAGATGCCTTTCCTCTCTCTGTTTCTTTGGTGTACCTGTTAATTCCTGCATTATTAATCTCTTCATGTTCGTGTGTTTCCTGTCTGTGTAAATCAGTTCATGGCGCCGTGCATTCTGCCTTTTTTTTACCGGTATTTCCTAAAGTATGCAAAAAAACTCTTTAGCAAAACCCTGCCTCATGGCCATATTCCATATGTGTATATTTGTTGCTGTTAATCTAAGGGGAATGGATGTGAGTGCAAGCATTTGAAGCTGGAACTGTGAATGGTATGTTCCTTCTGGGTGTTCATCTAAGCTTGAGCAGGAAGCCATGGCTTTCAGAAACTCTCATTTGTTTGACCAGGCTTTTTGGAAAGACTGGAGGGCAATATTTTCCCTCTACCCAGCCTACCAACCTAACTTCATTCTCCTGTGAATAAACATTTTTTAAAAACAAATACTTAAAAGGTAATTTATGAGAATTAGTTTCAAAAAAAGAGCCCTGTTCAGAAATTGATGCAGTATAGATAAGGAACAAATAATATCTATTAACAATCAGTCCAGAGCTATAATTACACCTTTGCTTTTTTTGTAAGGAAGTAATTACGTATTGATGGGGCCTTCAGGCCCTCTCTTTCTCCACAGGAGAGAAAGCACTAGACCTGAATTACAGTTCTGATCATTCCCTGGCTTGTAATCTTAGCCAAGTTTTTGTGTGGCATTTTCCCTGTGTACTTGTGTCCCTATGTGTGTAAGACGTTTCTTGTTGGTCTAGTGATGTAAAAAAAAGAATCTAGAAAAGTATTATGCTGTACATGTCTGCTTCAACTCCATCAACAGAAATTGGCTAGTTCTGATTCTCTTGTTATTCAAAGATAAGAAACTGAACAGAAGAAGTTCAGAGATCTGAGGTTGTTGGTCACTTTTATTGTCAAATAGGTCACTCATTCAGATTCATTCCCTCTTTGAAAGCTGTCTATCTCTTTCTTTGAAAGCTATCTAGGTGTGTCAAAAAACACTGAAAGCTTTTCCCTAAGTTTTAATTTTGCTACTTGGAAATAGGACATTTCAAGAACCCTGGCCAAAGTCAGAGGATCAGAGAAGTGGAGCAATATTTATTTATTTGTCTGTTTGTTTTCCAAAATAGCCAGCCTTCATTAAAGGTCATGTGAGCTACTGGTCATTCAATGTGCATGTCCCAATCAATGAATAAATTTAACACAAAGCCTACAGAACTGAATTTACATCTTTTTCCTGTAAATCCACTCAAGGATTGAACATTTGTTCTTTACAACTCAAGGAAGCTAACGGGCACATTGTCTCTTTTCCCACTGATGGAAGTTAAAAGCAAAATCAATAAATACACCACCATGCCCTCGAGGTAACTTCTATTCTTGACTTGGATGCTCCCTTTCTCACACAGTGATGCAATTAATACTTTTTGTCATTTTAGTCTTGCCCCCGCTGAGCATAGCTGATCGTGTCAGTGAAAAGCAAAGGTTGATTGTGTTATGGTATTGAGTTATTGCTCCTTTAGAGACTGTGATGAGAATTCCAGATTTGCTCTACAGGAAAGTCGGTTTTAGATAAATGCACTAGAAAGCTTTCATCTAATGTGGTCTTTCCTTAGGAAATTTCAAAGACAAATGCAACCTCCAGAGAGCTTTTTTTGAAAAGAAAATCTGCGGCAAAGAGTACATAAATGTCATGATAAAGACAGTAGCTAGGGACATCTCCTGGCTGGACCAGAAGCGTTCTCCATGCCAACTTCAGTGTATGGAGCAATCACCTGGGGCCTTTAGGGAGCCCAGCACGCGAACTGGTAGCTGTTAACTAATTGATGCCTTCCTGCAGAGGCCGTACCCAGCATGCCTGACGTACAAATAGCCAAAGTCAGAGGAACAGAGCAGGTACTGCAGATTTCTTCTTGAGTAAATGCAGAATATTCAGACTACAATCTTTCCGCACTCCTCCTTCATTTCCAGTAGGTTTCTGTACAGGGGAGCAGGGGGACAAGCATTATCAAGCAGCAGAGGGCCTTACAAATTGGAGTTGGAGGAGGAAAGTTTGTTTAGATACCGGAGTAGGTTGAAATGAAAGCATGAAACCTAAATTCTGAGGTATCCAAAGGAGAACAGATTTTTATCCTGTGTTGTGATTATAAGTTTGGAAGAGATGGTTAATTTTGAAAATTTGGCAGCTATGTTATAAGAGAACATTAGAAGAATACAGGGAGAGAAATGAACTTTTTGTTTATGATATGTTCCATAAGTTTCCTATATATTCAAGAAGAAAAAAGTTATGTTATTCTAGTTTTATATGTAAGGACTTTGGACAAATGAGAATTACTCATTTTGCTCAAGATCAAACAAAATCTGAGTTAGAAAAAGGAACAGACTTTGATTTCCTAATAGTCACCTCTTGCAACTTACTTACACATTATCCTTCTGGTTTCGTTTGGTTGTTCCCCATACTGAAATGATCAACCATTTAAAACCTTAGAGTTCAAAGACGTGTGGTTTGTTACCCACAACATGGGTAACAACAACAAGCCCAAAACATGTCATTCTTGAAAATAAGATGGAAAACATAGCGACAAGTTTATTCTAGCCTAAACCAAGGGGAAGAGTTTGGTCTCTGGCCTTGAAAAAAAAGTTGAACTTACATTTACTTCCCTGTATTTGAAAGTTAAAATACAAGAAGCTCAATCTGTTCCTATTTGAGCTTCTGCTTTGTGTTCTAAAATACCCATTTTAGTGACATTTCAAACCATAAAACATATTTGTGTGGGAAATGAATGACTAATACTGTCTCTGCAAATGACTGTTAAATTTTCTGTTGAACTTCAAATTCTAATTGCCATTGAATGTACTTTAAAAATCTCTTGCTGAAAATAGTCCTAATATGAAAGTTTCTTTCCTAAAACTAACTCATCTTATAAAATCCATTAAAAGAGGACTAATTTCAAGTTTCTGAGGAAACACAACTGACAGGCTAAAGAAATCGTGTCAATAAAGCGAGCGTAGATACATAACTACTAGCTTCCATTTGAAAGCACATCATCTTATGTATCTGCATGATGTGGAATAATATACTTTTTGACAGTAATGTAACCTTTTTTTATTAAATAATCTAACTCCCAAGGTAATTTTAAAGTAGCATTGTTCAACATAAGTGCCACAACAATGTTAGACCATGGTCACTTCTGAGAACACGGAATTGTAGCTGATAAAGGAGCTAACAGAGCCCATACGATAAAGCTAATGTATATTCCTTTCAACTCATGTCCTTTTTAAGTCTTCTCCCATCTCCAGAATAGCACACAATATACAAATTCCACCTATTTATACAACTTGAGTAATATTTACATGTATCCCTGTCCCATATTGTCTACTCTGTGGATTTTGACCTAATCTGGGCTAGACTGATCAGTAGGAAGAAGAGTGGAACTCTGTCCATGGATGCTTTGGTTGGACCAATGTGTACTTAAAGTGCCTATTATATATAGCAAACATTTCACTTAAGTAGACACATATTCTTGACCTATCTTGTTTCTTCTTAGTAGCTCCTATATCGCTTTTGCGTGAGGCATTTGTTGAGGTTCCTGTTCACACCATATTTCCAAGTATTTACAGCTGGGCCATAAAAATTAACCACAGGCTTCCAGTCTTATTACATCTATCATGAACATCCCAACACGCACAGCATCTGCCAGGGAGGAAAGGATCGCTTAGGCTCCCCGTTGCCTCTCCCCACCTACCACCTAGAAACAAAGCCTGAATCTCACCATGTGTTTCAGGGCACTGCTGTACCCCTGGCTCTGCTGCCACCCACTTGTCCCCACTTTTTCAGATACTAAGAGGCTGCACATGTAACAGGAGCTGGCTGTAGAGGAGAGGAGAAAATAATGAATGCCCCTGACCAAGCACTGTTCTCACTTTTTTGTCTTCTCTAAAACTTGATTCCAGTGGATGAGGCAGAGCTTTGCCTGCTGCTAACACAGCCTGCCCGGCAGCTCTTCCCAGGGAGTGGAGAGGCAGGGAATGTAGCCAGACAGGGATACTGCTGCTTCTTTTCCCCACTCTCCCGGGAATAAAATTTTGTGTTCTCTTCCATCTGGCTGTGATGGTATTTTCCAGTTCTGCAATCTGGGCACACTTTAGGTGCTATTACGTACTTAACCAAAAAGAACTTTTATTTTCTGTATGGGAAAGATCTAAGAGAATTTATTCTCTTGAGTATTGGACTTGTCAAATTATTTTGAAGTGTTCATTATTAAGTAATTTATTAAATAAGATGGTCCCCAGCATAATGGAATTTCTTGGTTGTTTGTGTAAAATGACATTTATTTTTGGCCATTGGGTAAGCAAAAGATTGTGAACTGATTAGGGGCTGCTCAGACCTTTGTAATTAAACTCAGAACTGAGTTTGAAAAGAAGCTGGAAAGCAGTCATGGCCAAATATGTTATTGGCAGCAGAAGGGGAGGGCGGAATTGAAGACTGATACTTTTACAGCATCCTTGTTTTTAAAGTTTGGATAAATCACTACTTGTTCTGAGCAATCATTCTGTAACCTAATAAACTTTATTGTTAGGATAATTCTAAAGACATGCAATTGACTTTTTTCCTTCTTTATTTCATATCTTTCCTCCTAAATATTGCCACTTATGTTATGCAGATTCAACTTCCCTCCATATTGTTCATCTCCAGACAAGCCGTTGTCTGCAATCATGAAACTTCCTTCTAAAACAGTCCTTCAGCATGTTTGTTGATGTCCAAACGTGCTCTTCACAGAGCCATATATAAAGGGAATGTTATTTGGACATTTATAGACGTGCTTCTATAAAACTACCTTGCTCTTCCTTCCCGCTATATTAGACTTCATCGTCCCGAACGCGTCTTAATCTCATTGTCAAAGATGGGCCTTGATCACTGCTAGGTTTTTTGAAAGAAAAGGGCTGCGGAGAGCGCTCAGAGCTCTGCACTCGTGGTGGAAGAGAGCTGCTTCTTCCCACAGAGCAGGCGAATGAGAAAACCTGCACTCATCTTTCTCCTCACTGTCTTCCAGTGGTTAGCTGAGGTGGCTGCTTACTCCTTTTGCTGCTTTTTGTAGCTTCTTTCTGTAGGCGGCCTCTCGTATCGTGTATACCAGTTGCTTAACTCAGGGCTGTGGAGATTGCCAGCGGCCAGGCCCTGTGACGCTGTGTTTTGGGACACCTACATCAGTGTGGGGGTTTAATTGATTAATATGCAGCTTCTTGATGGCGTGTGGAATATCACCCTGGATCAGGCTAATGGGAAGGTGAAGGGGGCTCCTTATGTTGTTCCTGCAGCTCCTGCAGAAAACTGCCTATCTGGGGGAAGGGCTGGGCCGTGTTATTGAACCTCTGCCAGGTGTTTCTAGTTTTGAAGAACTAAGGCCCCTGGACTGAGGGGGAAAATGAGAATAAAATGCTGTGGCTAGAGAGTGTGCTCTCATACATAGGTGGATAAATTAGCCATCCAGTTTACAGCTGGTTTTTTTTAAGGATTTTTAGGTTTGACTAGATCGCCAAGCGAGCAACATTTGTTCTCCCTGGGTAGCCAACTATTGTAATGTCTTTAACAGCAGTGCTCATTAGTGCGGCTCACTGAATATTGATTTTTCCTTTGAAAATATATTTAGGAGTCTTGGCTGATCTCAGAATTTCCTGCAAAATTAAGAAGTTCATGTAAAATCTTCAGCTACTTCTGACATTTCCATTTCCTTTTTTTCCCAAATTATATTCCTGCTACCTCTTTCTTACAATGATCCAATTCTTCTGAGGACCAGCAGGGTCCTGGAATTCCCATAGGTCAAATTTGGAATTAAATTTATATGCCTAAATATACAGTACCATTGCACTGCGATTTTAAAAGCGCCTAAGATGGTTAAGCCCGTAGGCCCATAATCTGTGTGTATTAAGGACTGGACCAAATAAGGCAGGCAAGTACCAAGGACAAAGGTTCTTCACAACAGCACTAAGCAAATGCTGTTGTAAAGCAGATATGTGCTGGAGTGATTGGCACCTTGTGGTCTCCCCTTGTGGTCTCTGTCTGAGGGCTAACCCTCCGGCAAGTCATTGGCAAATGATCCTTCCTTCTCTTTCATGTATGGAAAAAATATTTGCCATGCTCTTCTCATGGAAAAATACCTCTTTTCCTTCTTGATTTCCTGCTTTTTCTACTGAAATGAATACAAACACAATGGCAGCTTCCACATCGCAGATAATGTCATCCACTGCTTTCAGAGCATCAGGATAAAACTGTGCTGGTAGGATTCGTTTCAGACCATTTCCTAGCATCTGAACAGGGAGTAAATATATCTGACAGAACAACAAATGTTCCTTTTTGCTTCGGTTCCATTATGACTTCTCAGTATGTCCTCTATGACTCATTAGAAAAAGCAGTGCTGGACCAAAGTAAAGTGTATGAAACAGATGGGACTCGACTCTTTAACTGAACCTCGTATAACCCTGGTTAATTTAGTCTGTGTCCATCACAAGGAAGCACCCAGGTCCATGTTCTCGAAGGTGTCCCAGCTCTGCACTGCCTCTCACTCTAGCTTTTGTGGAGTTGGACTTCAGATGCCGTCTCGTGCATTTAATAAACTCTCGGGTTAATGTGAAAATATGCATAGAATGTGCATGAGACATAGTTAAAATGGCAGTGAACTGAGTGAGACTTAAATACGTACTCATGACTTTGAATGAGGACATGTATAAACAAGGAAGACATTTTTCAGCAAGAAACAGGAGCGGGAACCCATGACAGAAAATTGTTAGCCAAACAAATTTTGTAATGTTTGTGGTGTTCATGTGGAATATGTTTGTGCAAATATCCTTAAAACAATTACTGACTATGTTTGCAAGCCCCAGGACACTGATTTGACACATCCAGTGTTCCAGGATACACTGTGTCAGAGGCAGTACAATACATAGTATTTGATGGTGTATTATAAGAAAAAAAAGAATAACAGGAATTATGAGGAATTGTGGGTGTCCTTTGCCAAAAAGCAAAAGCTTTCTTGACTGCCATGTCCAACTAGTTCACAATAATATGAAATTTGCATTCAATACTCAGTATTTTTAAAATGATTTGAATGCCTACCAATGTGCATAAGTATTCATGACTGTTTATTGATCCCTTCCTCTATTGTGTGCAAATTATTGCTTAGATACAGAACGTGTTATTTAACTGAGCAAATATTACCACCTCCTCTGAATAAAAAGAAGTGTTAGAGTAATATGTTGGATTTTTTTTACAATATTAGTTTGAAACATTCGTGGTATTATTATATACAGTAGTTGCTTGGCTTAGGAAATTCCACAAAAACATCAGTAAGCTAAGACCATGTGCTTAGTAGAAAAGGAGAGGAAGAGCAGCATCCATATAGTAAGTTTCAATTTTTCAACAAGCACAAAGTTCTAATCTGCCATTATTTAAAAGTGAGTAATAAAATATGGGCTCTTGCTTTTTGTGACTGAAAGAAACAATTGTCTAGGTTCTGTGAAGAAGGTAGATTGCTTTGAAATCTTGCTGCAATAAAAAAAAGGTAAAGTTTAGATCAGATAATTCTAATTCTTGGCCCTGCAGGAGTCTCATTTGTACAGCTGCAAACTTTAGGACATTGCATAATATTTATAAATCTATTTCAGTTCAGGGAATTGCTTCATTTGTCACTTTTGAGAAAGATATGTTTAAAATGCTTATGAAATAAATGCAGTACAGGCACTAACAAGGCTTTTTCCAAACTCACATTTGCATTTAAAACTTTATTTTGTATGTTCAGAACATCACTGGAAACATAGAAACTTGTAGGCACAAATGACTTCATATCCAGAGTTTTTGAATAAAGTATTTGCTAATGAAATCGCAACAACACATTTTCATGATAACTATATATCTTAATACTCCATATACACATATAAAAGTCATGCGCTGTGAAGAGTCAATTTGTCCAGATCATGTTCTCCAGGTGCTAAAATTCACTGTAGATGTTACATGTTTTAAATAGGTCTTGTTATTTCTGTACATTTTTAAGAGTTTATTAATTATACTGATATCACATTCCCAAAGAAAACACAAAGTGTAATAAAGCTGTGTATTTTCTTTTTTTACCTAACTGTTTTTTTTTCCTGTATTTAAAAAAAAGTTTGTATAAGTAATAGCAAAACGAATATTTTAAACTAGCTCACACATATGTAAGATATGTAAAATCTAGTAGTATAAACTAGAATGACAATGCAAGGGTATAAAATATGTTCTCTTTCGAGTCTGTGGTCCATGAGTAATATTGCTTCTGTACTGGCCTTGCTTTGATACATGCAAGTCCATGAAATAATTCATGGCTTATTATGTAATAGGAGAGAAATTGCCTGGGAATTGAAGGAAATGGTCCTTAAGCCTAACAGCAGGTGGTTCCTTGTTTTATTTCCACCTTGGCCGCACAGTTACGCCTCACTTGCCATTAGACACAGTCAACTAAAGTCAAGGGCCAAATGCCACGTTTCAGTCATAACCCTTGCGCCCAAGTCATATTCCCTGGATTCTACTTCTGCAAGATTCCTTATCATGTAAATAACCCCATCAGTGAAAGTCGTAGTATGATAAGGATCTCTGCCTTTATACGGCCCTTTTTCTTGGAGTTTCTCTACCATTACTCCATGCAGGCTGCTGGAATGAGCTCTCCTACGTGTGCCGTGCATGGCCTCGGGCACCGCTCCGTTAGCATCGGCTGCGCGCCTCCGCACTGCTGACCTTTGTAAATGACCCCTTATTCCCTAAGTGTGCTCATTCTTTTTATTTTCCAGTTTTGTTACTGGAAGCCAAAACTGTAAAGATGAGAATCTTCAACCGTTTGCTTACAAACAGATTAAATGTACAAACATATACAAAAGTCTTACTAAACATAGTGCTTTTAAATGTGTTGCATCCCTGATCTGAAAGTACTGTTTGATCTCTTGATAGACTGTCAAGAAGAAAATGCGCTCAGCCGTATAAACTATACTAGATTTCTTAATGCGTTTTAAAAAATTATTTACGAATGTGAAGAGGCGAGCTGACCAAACACAGACAGAGCACTGGGCTGGGGCTCAGGGAGTTCTGGTTTTATGTCTGGGTCTGTCACGAGCCTGCTGGGTAACCTCCTTGAGGTTGCTCCACGTTTTGTGCCTCGGTTTCACCTTCTGTAAAGCTAAGATGAGGATTTTTGTAAAGTGCTTTGAGACTTGAGGTGAAAAAGCATTGTGTAAGAGCCAGGAATTTGTTGTTAAGGAAGAGCCTTAGCTTTCTCCATGCTCTCTCCAGTTTTCTATTCCAATACGATGAAGTACACGCACAAAATTCTGTCCTTTCTGAAATCAGGAGGAGTTTGGCGTGTGATTTTAATAACGCCAAAATTTCTCGGGTGAATGACGAAAGTTGTGCTCCTTTCTGAGAGCGCTAGTAGCAATTCTTGCTCAAAGAAACGTACGCTATCATCTTACCTGTGAAACACCTGCACTTCTGTTCAGAAGGTGGAAGGTAAAGAAGCAGTAGCTCTGAGAGCAGCAAGGTAACATTTTTTTGATGCGAATACTGCCTTTAAACAGCGCTTAGAAGACATTTATAATGCAGCAGCATGCATGCTAATAATACTAGTACTTGACTGCATTTCCCCATAGTATGATTTTGACATACACATTTCCCAAAAATATGGTGTTTTGTTTTTCTTATTTCAAAGCAGTTCCTAAGGTGCAAATTGTAGCTTATACAATTTTGATGTGTCCTTTAAAAAATGTATGTGCTTCTTTTATCTTTGATGGTCTTTGTTTTGCTGTTATCTGTAAGATACCTACTGTACTCATTCATATTAGTATTTTAAAAAACTTTGGAGAGAGATCCAGAAAAGCTCACACTGCATACACTTCTTCCCCTTCCAAAGATTTTGAGAAGAGCGGTTTCGCCTGACAAAGTAGTTTGAACCAGTTGTTTCTGTTCTGAACCTTGTATTCCATTGTAACACAGGTCTGACTGCAACTGTTAGTATGCCAAATCCTGTAGTACTCGTCCTAGGAAATCTTCTATTCGAGACTCTTGTGGGCCCTAACTCAAGATGGAGGATTTGGTTCTATAAACAGTCGCAGCAGTTCAAAGCGTAAGTTTGAAGAGTGAATATAAAATCCTTTAGACAATATAAAGGCAATAGATCTAGTAGTGTACTGGATGTTTAGGATGAATGCAAAACCATTCTAATTGAAATATAGTAGTGTAAAGAGACTGTACTTGGCTGATCTGGTAATCTGAATAAAAACTTTATGTACTACACTGACTGCCCTCCAACAGCATTGCCAATTCAATAGACTTTCAGTTCATTCACTAATCACACTGTATCCATCAGCAGTGTTTGAACTGAGCCTTTTCCTTAGGGGCTTTTGTAGGGGACACAGGTAAACATCTGCTCTTCTGAAACGTCTTGGGGCTAGAAGTGCAGGTCGTTCTTGAAGAGACGTGTCCAGAAAAGGAGATGATCTCCAGCTCTCCTAAGGGGGTTGTTTTTCCCCATCCTTCCATTCAAGTGCTGCATCAGACTAGAAAGACATCTCATGCTGTGGGAGGTAGAGAGAATCTCCATTTCTTTTAACTGTGCTACCCCTATACTTCCCTTTAGTGCAAAATAGTCCATTTATTTGGCAGATCCATGATTACCTTTTTTTATTCACACAGCCCCAGCAGTCAGTACTGAAAATTGCACAGAACTCTTTGTCCACAGCGTTCTTAAAGGATATGATAACTTAATCCAGCATGCATTTTTACATTCTAGATTTCTTCATGGGCATTTGTTTGTTTTTCTTCTAAGATTAGGTTATGTAGATACGTTGCCTTCCATTGCAGTTATATGCAAACATAAAGATTACGAAGTTGACGTCCCAAATCTTCCACAGTACGCTAAGGACAGAAATTATTTTCTTCTGTATATTGTAAAATTAGATATCCTGGCCTGTCTTGTTTTTAATGTCCTGATTTTTTTTTCCACAGGTAGCTGGAGCAAATGATGTTTGAATTGTTGACTTTTTAATAGTAACCACAGTAACACATTTTTTCAAATTTTTTTTTAAAACAGATACTAATATATAGGGTCTTGTATGGTTCTCTGTTGTCTATAGGTTTCATACCAGTATTGTCAGACAGATGAGACTGCATGACTGACTCATGGCAGTGTAATTTCACATCACCACACATTTGCCTTTCAGCTTCTCTTTCCTTTTCTGCTGCTTGCTTTTTTTGCCATCTATTTGTAAACTCACAGTCCTGCGTTTCTCTAGGTTTAGCAACTCTTGGAATAACTCTTTCACATTATGGTTCAGCTTGGCAGAGGTCTCCATAAAGGCACACTTCCACTTCTTGGCCATGGCTTCTCCTTCACTGCTCTCCACCTCTCGATTTTGGTTCTCATCATTTTTGTTCCCCACCAGCATTATTGGAATGCTTTCTACATCTCCTTTAATCTGACATATTTGTTCATAGATGGGTTTGAGTTCTTCCAGGGACTGTCGGCTGGTAATTGAGTAAACCAAAATGAAAGCGTGTCCTTTAGAAATAGAAAGACGTTGCATGGCTGGAAATTGATGGCTCCCAGTAGTGTCAGTTATCTGCAAAGTGCATATACTCTTATCACAGCTGATCACCTGCCGATAGGTGTCTTCAATGGTAGGGATGTAGCTCTCTCTGAAAGTGCCTTTCACAAATCTCAAGACCAAAGAACTTTTGCCGACACCTCCAGCCCCAAACACAACAACCCTGTAATCGTTGCTTTGCTCAGGCATTTTTCTTGGCGAGTCTGGTGCTCTCAGCTAGAGGGAAAGATCTAGGAAAGCAAATAACAAAAAAACAAAAACAAAGATATTAATACAGTTTCCTGGGGGGAAATGGACTTTGTGCTAACTTTCCCAATAAGAACAATGAATATGACATAAGTGATGACATCACAGTTGTAATACTTCCAGAAGTGATAGGTTATAGAATGATTTATTTCAACAATTGATTTAGGATTTCCAATCCAGCCTGAGTTGGTAACGAAAGATCATCTTCATTACTTCACACCTTATTTAAAATTAACCTTGTTATTTTAAGCATTCATCCTACTGGGCTAGTGCCCCCAGAATAAAAAGCTGTACCATTCATCAGGGAAACTGGCCCCTCAGCAAGGCCGAGGGCTGAAGAAAGTTTCTAAAATGAATCGTTGTTGAAGCACACTGATAGACACATGTCTGAGACTCAGTTATTCTCAACATGCCGTCTCTTCAACAGCAAGAGAATTTATCTCCAGTGTAACTGGACTACATTTCTTAGTGAAGTGTAAGAGACATCTGTGGATTCTTCAGCAATAGCACTGATAGCTTTGCTAATGTGCTACCAGACCCATGGCTTTGTTTGTAAGTCTCTGGGAGTGTACACCCTACTTTGATGTGTTTTCACACTTTGTTTTCAGTTCAAAGGGTACACTTTGGTAAGCCAAGATTGTTCATGTTCAGTCTGCCTTTTCATTCTAATTTTTATTTTGCAGTACCTGATCTTTGAATGAGACATCCTACATTTTTGAAAAAGGTTGTGCAGGCATCTTCACAAGGTTTTGAAAAAGGCCCATATTATCAAGCTCAGAATAAAAGACAAATGTGCGTATGTGAGTAGTCACAAAACACTGTGAGCCCTGAAGCTTGGAACCCTTTGTCAAAACCGATCTGAAAAACAATAGGACTACAGATGTGGTCATCAATAATAAAAATGATAAAGTTTTATCAGAGTTGCAAGCTATAATTGATTTGGAATTCATTGAGATAAATATGGTGATAAATTTCTCTCACTGTCAGTGGCAGTTCATTACGTACACAGCATGTACCTCTTATGCTTAGTACGATTTAAACAAATAAATGCTAAAATATTTGAACCTTAAAAGGCGAAGAGCATCTAGGATAACCTTATTTTTCAGACCAAAGCTAGACAGAGGATTATATAAATAGTATGTGTTGGACGAACTGCAAAATTTGCTGCACCCATATTTATTCAGAGGAAAAGGAGTGATTTAACGGGGGAGATTGTAAGTGAAATACTGTTCTCTTACCTCACTGCCTTAGGGGCCAGGTGACTGAACTGACTTGTTACAATGTCGCCTGGGTCATAGATAACCCAGAATAACCTGAAGGTTTTCCTTACTGAATAAGGAAGCTGATAACCTTCAAGGTATTTCTGCACTGCAGTTGAAGAAGTGATTGGAGCGTGGGGAAGAATTTTAAGTGACCTTTTGTCTATATGGCCCAGGGAGCAATAGCAGGGATGATGCAAAGGTAAGGAGGTGAGTGAGCCCCCATGACCTTATCCGAGTTGCTGGCCCACACTGAATTTTGTGCTTCTGCATCTTCAATGCTATTGCTGCCTGTGCCAGTTAGATTAAAGCCATGCCTGCCCATGCTTCACTAATGTCTTCATTTTGCTGTTCAAGCATACCCTGATTTTGTTATCCTTCTTGTTCAGGGCATCCTATTCCCTTCTAATTCTTATGTCTGAGTAAGCCAAAAACACGTGTCTTCACATAATGTGTTGGATGAAGGAGTTGTATTTCCTCATCCTCCACACCTTAGGCAAAATAACCAACGCAACTGGGAACGCTAATCCTGAGGCAAAATGAAGAGCCGTCACAGCACTGCCTGCCCAGCCTGGCTTCAGGCAAACAGCAGCTTTGGCCCTTCAATCGCTCCTATGCTGCAGTTACTGTAACTCTCAAAGACCTATTTAAATATAGCAAAGACTGATAAATAAGGGTGTTCATCCTGAGGCACTGCAGTAAAATGATTTCCCCGTGAGAGCAGAATTCAAGGAATGGAAAGAAGAGTAGTCTCCAAAAACACTGGTACATGTGTTTATATGAAGGGGAAGGCCCTCCAAGGAAGAGGGGAAATGGGCAAGGAGTTCCTGCTGTTGAGAAAACAAACAAAATCAAATGTAGCTAGCAAGAAATAAGACTGGAGGAAGCTAGCAGGAAGCTGTTCCTCTGAGAATAAACAGGACTGTAAGCTGCAAATGTGCAAACTGAGAACAGATTTTAGAGTGGTAGGCAAGTGTGGAGAATGCGCTACTGTGAGAATTACGGTTTAATAATTTCTGTGAGCAAGAAGGCAAGAGAGAAAAACATGGCTATTTTACCTCAGAAATAGCTCAAGTGTAAGTTAATTTGCACAATCAGATAATACATATGGGATGACGCCAGAAACTGTTTTTGACTATGAAAATCAGTGAAATAGAGTGGGAGTAAAAAATAAAAAATCTGCTGAGTGCACTCGTGGTGTTTTAAGCTGCGTGTTTTAAAAACGCTTAGAAGTCTCCAAGAAAGCTGGCACATATGCTTGCCCAATAGTTAGAACAAATTGAAATGTGGCACTTAAAGGCTGCATTTAAGTATTAAGCATTTGAAAAGCATCTAAGTGAACCTGAAAATGGCATGGAAATAGTCTTCAAATACATAATAAATTGTTGCAAGGGGGGAGGGTGTATATCTATGGTGGATAAAACAGGAATTGATGGGCTTAAATTGCAGAGCAGAAGATTCACATTAGACATTAGGAAGACTTGCCAGTGGGAAGGATAGCACATAGACTGCTTGTGGAGGTTGAGCAGGCTGTCAGTGGAAATGACCACAGACTCGTAGGATAATACAGGCTGGGAGGGCTCTCAGGAGGTCCCTGGGCCAACCTCCTGCTCAACCCCATGGGTCAGCCATGAGGGCAGACCGGGTTGCTTAGGGCTTAGTCCCATTGGGGCTCCAAAACCTTCAGGGTTTCCCACAGCCACTCTGGGCAACCTACTCCACTGCTTAATTATCCTCGTAGTGATTTTTCCCCTTTATATCAAGTCTGAATTTCTCATTTCAACTTATGCCTGTCATCTCTTGTCCTCCCACCATGCACCACTGGATCCATTTTCTCGATGACTTCCCCATAGGCAGGAGGTCATGGCTACTTTTACAAACTGTATTATTGTAAATTTACCAGCATCCTCTCAAGTGTTAGTTTAAACAAAACTAGTATCCCTTAAACGAAAAGACAAAGCACTTTTTGTAATACTTATCCATCCCCTTTGTTTTTTAATTGTTCCGTTGCAAAATTCAGCAAGTCTTAATGAGTCTCCGTCTAACTGTGTCCACTGACTTAGCTCTACTTTCTGCAGGTACTCTTCTAGCGCGAGGTCTGTGTTGCTGCCAGGGAGCTTCATGAGCAATTTGCTAGGAGTAAGGGCTGCCTCCAGTTGAAACATGACTGCAAAATTTTAATTTAGACTAAATTCTTAACTAGCTGCTTCTGACATGTCAGGTAAAAGAACTGAAGGGTGGTTCTGGCAGGAAGACAAGGTTTAGGGACTGCATCATTTTGTTGTAAGATTGGTCATTTTGTTATTGAATGATAGTAAAAATATACATTTATGAAGTGTTTAAACAAGGTGCCTTGCATTACTGATTATGCACTTGATATTTCAAACTCTTAATGTTCTTTGAGTAACTAATTATGTGTGGGTGCATTAGCAGTTACAAAATCAGCATCACTGATCTTGTATTTAGCCCATGGGTCTTCATAGCTATCTTCATCGTCTATAATCAGTTTCTTGGTCTAATCTGTCTATCTACTGTATCCGCAACTTGCCTGTCATGTTTGTATTGGAGCACTGAATAATGTATTTGTTCCTTTTTGCTGCAAAAAGGGATAGGGAAGCTGAATTTGTGCATATTAAATACTTTTGAAGTTTTCTGAAAATGAATTTACTTGAATACTTACCCCTAGGGTAATGTGAGACTAGATTATCATATGGGCCTGCTGTGCTGGTATACTCTCCTCTCCCCTGTACTTGAAAGTAGGTAAGAGAACGATGCTTACTCTCCAGTCCTTCTACTGTTTTGGTTTTGCTACAGAAGATTTTCACCATATTTATATTGCCAGTCTTCCATGAAATGTCACAGGTTGCAAATTTCTTTGAAAATGGTTTGGCTAAATGGTATCTTTTAGGGTAACAATGGTTTTGTAAAACAACCTGATACTACATTTATTATCTGGAGTCAGCAGCTTTTATTATGTCGTCTTCGCTGATCCAGTTCTTGAGTTTTGATGACATCTGACTCAGATGTCAGTCTGATAGGCAATACAGCAATTGTCAGATGCTGTGTATTAATTTCCTGAAAGCTCATTTTCTTTGGGTAAAATCCTCTCATGTCAGTCACTTTTTTTATATATATTTAAGGAGATGTCTCTTTGTATTCTCATTGCTATGATGAAAATCTAATAAAGTATGTGGAATATGTTTATTTTAAAAGCTTGCATCAATTTAAAATAACAACCCATCAGGCTATCCAGTGATGACACCACTATGTAATGACACATGGTGTGAGGTGGATGATAATGGAAAATCTAGTCGTAGACGAGATGAACCTCAGAACGGTTGCGAGGCTGCTAGCCATTTCACCATATCAAAGATGAAAGAGGTGCACATTATTTATAAACAAGAGGGAAAGAGAGCTCTGCAAGGAATTTTTACTTGTCCAATGTTTATATATAAATAACTAGGCATTCGGGGGGGGGGGGGGTATTTTCACCTTACCTGCCAATGAACGTGGATTTAAAGTAAAGAAAGTATATTTTTCTATTTCTAATGTTTCTATCTTTTACTACAAGGCTCTCTTTTTCTTTTTTTCTGTCTTCCCTTTCCTCTTCCCCTTCCCCTTCTCTTTCCTCTTTTTTCTCTTTTCTCTCTTTTCTCATCAGCTGAAAATTTAACATTTGAAGAGGTAACAGTTAAAACAGCTTTTTCTGTTCTAGTGCATGTTGAAAGCACTTTTTTTGGTTTTAATTCTGATGGTGAACAAAATGTTCATTCAAAGCCTGCTCCTTGATTTTTAGCTAGTGAAAAATTGTGATTTCTTTACTCCAGGAACATTGCAGCACTTTTGATTTACATCATCGCAGGCTTTCATGCAGGTGGTGTTCTTGCCATTTTGTAGCAGGGAAGATCTGCACACTGTTAATGCCTGTGTAGTTGAGATCTGAGCAAAGCCTTAGCCAGAAATAAATATCAATTCAAAATACCTCCTCTTTTCGTATTGCACACTTACATAAAATAGAAGGGCAACTGGCCCAGTCACATCAACTTGAGGAGCCATGCACAGACTGACAGCACTAATGAGGGTAATTAAAATTATATGATGTACTCAGAGCAAAACTGCTGCCTGAATTTGCTTTGCCATATCAAAGTTGCAGTTTATAAGTTATTACAACATCTTTCCTTGTTTTCAAAATGTTTATCTATACATTAGTGACTTTCTTGTGTTTGAATTTGTGTCTAATGCTTTTCACACAGAATCACACAGAATGGTTGAGGTTGGAAGGGACCTCTGGAGATCATCTAGTCCAACCCTCCTGCTCAAGCAGGGTCCTCTAGAGCATATTTCCCAGGATCGATCCAGGCAGGTTTTGAATATCTCCAGGGAAGGAGACTCCACTACCTCTCTGAGCAACCTGTTCCAGCGCTCAGTCACCCTCACGGTCAAGAAGTTTCTCCTCACGTTCAGATGGAACTTCCTGTGTTTCAGTTTATGTCCGTTGTCTCTTGTCCTGTCACTGGGCACCACAGAGAAGAGCCTGGCCCCATTCTCTCGACCCCCACCCTTCAGATACTTGTAGACATTGATGAGACTGCCTCTCAGTCTTCTCTTCCCCAGACTGAACAGGCCCAGCTCTCGCAGCCTTTCTTCATAGGAGAGATGCTCCAGTCCCCTCATCATCTTTGTAGCCCTCCGCTGGACTCTCTCCAGTAGTGCCATGTTGTTAGATGTTTTGTTAGATATTAGACAAAGACTATTGGATAACAGATATTAAGATAAGTATTATTTATTCATAGTTTTTACAAATTTTCCGATAACTTTATGAGACAAAAGTCCTCCATAAAAAAGAAAGGAAGTCTTGAAATGCAAAAAATGCCTTTCACAAAATAGTGTGATGTGAGACTCAAAGATTTTGACTGATTGCATTTTTGCCAAGGTGTTTATTCATGGCCAGAGATCACTAAGCCATTAGACCTGAGATTTCTCTGAGTTTTCTCGTAGTCTCCAGCACGATATGAAGAAAGTATCTTCCAGAAATCTGGCTTCATTGCTAACAGATTTACTTTGCCTACAGCTGTTCCACCTAATGATAACTCTCTGAGAAGCATCTCTCTGCTTTAGGAAAGGTGATTACTCTGATGATGTTGAAATGCTGACAATTAGTTAAATTAGTTGCTTCCAGAAACTTCTGGGACTCCAGCAACAGTTTTGTTGTTGTTTCATAAAAAAAGCTTGATTTTTGAATCAGTCTATGAGCTCATGACAGGGGTCTCGCCAAGCCCATCATTTATATAATGAGTCACCGAATCCTGCCCAGTTTTAACATTCATCTCAGCTAACACCAGAGGATGTCAAAGAATGATGTTTAAGAATAATCGGCATATTGCATGATCAGCAAAGATTAAATCTACTTCAAGGTTTTCAGCACTGAATGGGCAAGATTTAGCTTACTGGTATACCAAAGGAAAGCTCAGTTGGTGTCATATAAAGTACTGCTATTTTAAGAATGAAAATAGGTTCAGCTTATACGGCCTGCACATCCCAGTTCAGCCTTAAGAAAATGCTTGAGTTGAGTACGTTCTTTTTCTCTTAACTTAATTTATACTTAATTGGGGTCTGATTGAACATTGTTTCTGAAGTCTGAATGTATAGCATTCATATAGTAAAAGAGCTGTTGACAGTGAAAGAAAGATGATAAAAATCAGGGATTTTTGCAGGCCAATGAGGAAGCCACAATTAGAAATGCTGTGGCAACCAAACAGCATTCAACTGTTGGACACTGAAAACAGCTTAATTAAGATCTTTGGGGCAGTTATCAAGTGTGGTCAACAAAAGAACAGGCTGAACAGCGGCTTTTAGACTCCAAGAGTCTTCTTTTCAGAGTCAATGCAAAAACTAGGTGTCATGATAGGCCGTGGCAGGCAATGACAGAAAGTTGCTCTCAACTCTAGTTTGAGGGAAAAGCAAAGCCAACTCAATAAGAACATTTAACAGAAGGAAGCAGACTGGCCTGTGTTACAGAGAAAATGGCATCTTCTGTGGAAACAAAAACAGTGGTGTGTCCTAAACACCATTTTTTAACTGACACAATGTTTTTGTGGTAATACTTGCTTGCTCTCACTTCTGACAGGCAGAGGCCCAATCAGACATTTTTCTTTCTACTGCACATATTCATCAAAAGCGCAAATTCAAATTACTAATTCAATTCCTTTCAGTTGAAACAGATTCAATTTTAGAGCGAGATTCTCTCCCACATTTGAATTACTTGAATTTGAATGGAAAATTCATTGTTTTGAATTTGCTAAGTGAAACAAAAGCAGTGCTCAATCTGAGCAAAGCTGGATAGGGCTGAGACAGAGCAGAACAGCAGTGAACAATGTGCGCAGAGAATTTGGACGGGGTGATTGCAACGTTTGCTTTTAAGTATCTATAAAAAAGAAAAAAAGGGAAAAAAAAGAAAAATTCCTCCATTTTTTCAGTGTTAGCTAGAGTCACAGTTTTTTTTGCATTTTGGGCCAGATTCTCCACTATATTACAGATATTACTGTATGCCACACTGCCTATGCAGTCTAGATATTAAGCCAGGATATCTGGTTTAAAAAGTTTTGTTTCAGAAAGGTTCTCTGCAAATCTTTTACAGATTCTCTTCACGCTGCTTCCATAATATAGAAGAAGAGTGGAAAGGAAGCCAGTCTTTCAGAATAATTTATCACAGTTTTGTTCTGTATTTACAGAAGTAGAATATTGTCTTAAGGACATCTATCTTAAAGACAAATATGTATTTAAAGCATGCAGAATCCAGGCCCTATGCTATTCTCTAGTTACAGATGTTGTGCTCTCATTTAGCAAAGAAATAGCCATATTTTCAACATGCTGGTGTTGAAGATCTCATTTCCCAAAATAATGCCTTTTCAAAATTGTTTGAACCTCTATAAAATGTCATAGTAGTTGTTTTCCCTTGGTAAAACAGAAAAATCCAAACACATAGTTGTCATAGTCCCTTGACTAGTAATAGTAAGCTAGTCTTGACTAGCTCATGGGCTAATATAAGACCATTAGAGATTGTGGCAGAATCAGTTTCTGCAGGCAATAAAGAAGTGGAAGTAGAAAGGGAGGAGAATGAGATGAGTTGTCCAAAGAGGATACTACTACTCATGAGTAGTTAGGTATTCCTAAGTTTACACAGAGAGAGAAAAATGTCAAGGTAACAGCACTGTATTCAACTTTCTTATAGGAGTATTTTTTGTCATGGGAGCTTTTTCTTTTTGGGGGTGAGGGGGGGATTTAATCCCTGCTATAACAGGCCAAATATTGTAGTAGCTGCTCAGTTTTCAGTGGATTTCCTTTACTTGAGCAAAGACTGAAAGACTGAAAGATCAACTTTCAGTCTTATATTTCAAACACCTTTCAACATGTAGAACATTGTGCTATGAGGTAGAGCAGTTAACTACAGTAGGGAAATTAACTGAAATTTTTCACTTGTATAAATATTTGCAGGATCAGAGATTCAGTCTGACCTTCAGCCACTCTATTTTGAACAAAATAATATTCCTTTTAGCAATTAACTACCATCTTACACTCTTGTGAGCTTCTGCTTTTCCAGGTGTCCAGTAGCCAAAAAATGTGACTTTTTATTCTGCATCTTATGGAAAGAAGTGTGGTTCTTCAATTTTTCTGAATAGAAAAAGTTATAAACACACAAAGCACTAAACAAGCCCCCAAAATGAAAAGCAAAATTTCTCAAATAATCATTTTGCTCTAGAAGCTTTGGATGTTAAATGGCATATATTGTGAGGGTCGTGATAGAAGTCCCAGCACAGGCAACGCCTGACTTCCATAGAAATGTGTATATTTACACAGAAGAGTGATGTGTCCATGTAAGACTGCTTTCCATTCAGCAGAGGAAAAAGTGCAAAGACTAGTCACCCTTTTGCCTTTCCTCTGTAGTCCTCTGTTGCTTAGTTTTAATTTGGAGCCATTTGCCCAAGTGTCCTACAGAAGCAGAATCATCAAAGATTAAGGGCTGCTGACTTATGCATATCCATAGCCTATAGCTCCCTTTCCTTGCCAGGCATGTAGTGATTGCTGTCTTGGCCATTGGGACACAGACAGATACTCTTACACAGCCCAAATAATACTCCTATTCAAAACAATATGGCTCAGGTCTGAGTGAGAATATTGCTGTTTGTCTTGCTGTCCTAACTTCACATGGCAAGTCTTCCAAAAAGCCTACCAGCCAATGCAATAAATTTTGCAAGTTTTTCTTAGGCAGCAACTTGTGAATAGGTTAATGCAGTGCTTTTCAGGAGCCAGAAGGATCCTTGGGAAGTGATTAAGTAGTGCAGTCCCATTGTCAATACACTCCCAGGCATGAGGAAGAAGTCTGTGATTCTGCTGAAAATTGTCTGCACGTCATAGAGGGTTGAAAATCAGTGATTAAAGTGTAACTGTGGGGTATGATCCAGCAATGACAGATTTCTGACAGGAGTTTCCAAATATTGACAAGAAGCTGTATGCTGTCTGTGATGCACGATTTATCATAAACTGAATTTTTTGGAAATTTTATTTATTCTTCCTGCTACACTAAAATGTATTTTCTTTAAAAATTAGTTTTCAAATCTATCTCTCTAATGCCAACACTTTCAGAAAACTGAACACTTTCTTTACTGAAGTTTGGTTTTACTTGTAAAAAGAAAAGAAATTTCATTTTCATAACTACCCCAGCTTTAACTAGTTGCTATTCTGAATTAAGAATGATAGGTATAGCCTTAATGGTAGTTTGTTCTCAATTCATGTTTATTTTCTTTATAGCACTAGAAAAGTTAGAAATACTTTCTCAGTACCACATCAACATTTTAATGTTTGTTTGAAGGAATTTTTGAATGTTGGATTGAAGGCAAATTTGTTTAGTTGGGCTTACAGCAGTGTTTGAGCTATTGCTCAACTATATGGTAGCAAATATTTGATTATTGAAATTACTGACTTTTTCAGAAGAAAAGCTGTTACGCTAGATCTTTAAGGAAGAACATAAGAAAAAATAAAAGAAGGTAGCTCTCCTTGTGGGAGCTTCATACTGCTTTTAAGTCAGCGCTACTGGAACATTTCGGGAAGGAACCTTCTGCAGCCCAGAAATGGATTTGCTCTTTTCATACCACTTCGCTACATATCCATTTGAAACAGGGAAGTTAAAAGACTGTCACGACTTCATTGCCGCCTATTCAGATTCAACCAAAGTCCATTCCATCACTTGCAGTCAGTGTGAGGGGGATTGTATTTCGCTGCTATACCATCCAGCAGCCCTACACAGTCAAATAAATCAGAGACGGATTTGCATCGCAGATACACAAATCTGACCTTCACCTCAGCTCTATTTGCTTCTGAGGAGGTGCTACTGACTTTGGTGTGAAGGGGAAAGTGTGTTTGTCACAGCCTTGACACCCTTTTTCTCTACCATTTGAAGTTTTGCTCATCTTGCTTTCACATTCAGTTTGAGAATTACCTAGTAATTACGGTTGTTGGTTTTTTTTTTTTTTACTAAAAGGCAAATAAGAGGCATGCTTAATTTCAATCCATACATCCAGTTCTATTGTCACTTGGTGGGTTTTATTCACTGCCTTTGCGGCATTAAGCTAATTTAGAGCGCCTTTTGTAACAATAGGAAGTGCAGTAGAAGCAGGTCTTTGCTCATACTGAAAGACCTTTATTTGGGCTGAAGCTAAAAAAGAGCCAACAGAATACATTTTCCAATATGATTTTTTCTGGTGCCCTTAAATAAATAGTTCATTTAAGAGGGAGAAAATGAATATTTCTAATATTATGTATTCATATTTCACAAAATTGCTATTTTTCTTCTGGTATGTAATACTGATACTTGCTCAAGGCCTAGTAGCAAGAAGTATTAGGAGGAAAAAAAATAAGGAAGATTTCATACCAGACTACGTACTGAACAGTACTGGTACCACTGGTTCCACAGTAAATTTCCATTTAAAGTATACAAATGGCCTGATATTCACATGCAGCCTGGGAGCTAAAAGATCCAAATGCAGCTTATTACATACTACAAAATACTGGGGTAAATTGCAAATTAAAAGCAATTCAGTGTGGTGGTGTCCTCTTGAATAACAATGACAAAAAAGTAGAGTTTGATTAAAAAGAGAAAGTAGAGGAAAAGGGAATACAGAGTTGAAAGTCACCATTCTGTGAGATAATCCTTGAACTAAAATACTTTTTATAGCCATTTGTTAAGGTAAGCTAAGGCTGGCAAATAGTACACCATCCATCACAATGAAAGTATGGGTCTCTGCCTTTTCACCCACCATGGTGGCATCTTTACGTGGGTAAATGTGTTGGTTAGCGCAAAATCAAAGTACCAGGTGAACCTCAAAGAAAACTAGAACCACCATTAGTAACAGCTTTAGTAACAGCAATATCAATTTATATCTGATCCACTATTTTTTCTGGTATTGCAGAGATTGCAGAGCTGATGGAATATGGTGTAATGTGTAATACGAGCTTGACCACTAGACCAGTATGTAGCCATGCCACTATACGCTGATTGTTGTCCAAAGGTTAAGAACAGCTCTGCTCTGCACTCTGAGAGAGGGATATTATTCAGCCTTAGGACCATCAAGGCTCACGTTTTTGCTGTAGGGCCACTGTGGTGCAAGCAGAAGTGCAGCACAATCTAGAAGAGAAATATGCTTGTGTTTGGCATTGATGTGGGTAGCATGAACAACTTTGTTACCAAAGACCTTGACCCATTTGCAGAGAGACCTTTCGATAAAGGCAACTCCCAATGAATAGTAAGGAGAATAGGAATTTAGCACTGAAAGAGACCTTCTGGATTATCAAATCCAATCCTTTACCATTGCAGGCAACCATTTAATGTAATCGCTTCCATAAATGAATCAAGTTCCAGCTGAAAAACATTTAGAGTCTTTTGTTTCTGATATTTCACTGAGAAGGTAATTCCAGAGCTTTGCTGCTGTAGTGGTTTGAAACCTTCTGGTCTAAATGTGTGCACAACCAGTTTCTACCCACTCATTCTTCTCTTTGCACAGGAAGGAAGATAAATAGCTGTACACTGCAATCATTCCCCCAGACTTTTGGTTCCATGGGGCCATTGATTTGCAACTGTGTATTTGAACCTGTTCCATGTTTGGACAGTCCTTCATGCAACTGCCTGTCAAGTGAGGTGCACACTGTGAGAGGGAGCATGAAACCTGGAGGAAGACCATGTCTCACAGCCTGAGGGATGGCACAGATACCATTCCACAAGAGTCGGGCACTACTGAGTGTAGTAAGTACAGCTGGAGCCTGTGGGGTGGGGGAGCAGCTCCCGAAACTCGAGTGGAGTCCATTAGTCAGAAAAGAAAAGATTAAAAAAAAGAGTGCCCAAAAACAAAACCCAAGCCATCTGATCCAGAATTAAAAATCATGGGATCTGCAAACATTCTAGACACAATCAACTAAACCCTAGCAAATGTGTAACAACAATAAATTGTAAACGCTTCATTTTACTGGAGGGGTATATGTATGCAGACATGACATACCTATACATGTGTGCATTTATAAATAGGCATATATACATGAATATGTATTCATGTATAATAAGGCACTCATAGAAACAATACATTTAGAAAATACTTTCACAAAAATACATCCAATCTTGTGGCTCCATTCTGAGCTCACAGGGCTGTGACTGAGTGCTGCAGCATATAGAACATCCCACCTTTTGCAGAGAACATAGCAAGAGAGGAAGTCTTATCAACTCTGAATTCATGTCACTTGCAGATACTTGAGAATGGCCCTTCATGATTTATTTTCCTTTATTTCAGTGAGTGGCACAAGCTACTGACTAAATAGAATATTGTCAGCCTGTGAGTGGAATCCGGCAAAGTTGTGTTTGTTTCAGAGAAAGAAAGCCCTGGCGTTATTTTATTGAAACTCAACATTTTTTTAGTCTTTCATCACCTGAGGTTGAATGTAGCTTTCATTTAAAAAACTGCAACCTCTCCTTAAACCACTGCAGTGGCAGTGGTACAAATTAGGGCAAAATTCAGCACATGAGGTTTTAATGCAAGACAGTTTAAAAAAAAAGAAAGAAAAGAAAAGGTTATGAAGCCCTTACTAGCATACTGAAAAATAATGTTGTTTAGCTGGTCAGTATGGACCAGCCTCTGGCTTCCTTTCCAGCCCCAGCTTATAACACGCTGTGTTCTCTACGTGAGATATACAGTCAGATCAAATCTTGCAGTCATAACTCGTGCAAAACTCTATTGACTTTAGTGGAAATTTTGCCTGAGCGACGACTGTGGATTTTGACCAAAGGAAATAAAGACCTCTAGTATCAATGCAATGCTAGGTTTATTATGAGAGCCTCTGCAGAAAAAAAATGATTGAAATTACCTGTGAAGGAACAGAAGGCTCCAAATGCTCTTCAGTTTCTGCCTGTCATCGCACCAGCTGTTCACCCTCTCTGCTGTGGGCTTTCTCCACCAGAAAGGTGTCCGTGCCTTAATCAAGGGGCTGTAGCTCCGTCGTCTGCCTCTTTCTCTCACGCTCTGTGGTTGCTGCTGTCGGATGTGCGTGCGCTCTGTGGCTCGCGCTCTTGCTGCTCTGCTCCTCTCCCGCTTTCTCTCCGAGTGCCTGGGCCGTGGTTAATGCTTTTGTTGGCTTGGTTGCAGCCTC
The DNA here is from genome assembly GCF_040807025.1 of Struthio camelus. Taxonomy (NCBI): domain Eukaryota; kingdom Metazoa; phylum Chordata; class Aves; order Struthioniformes; family Struthionidae; genus Struthio; species Struthio camelus. The sequence continues at coordinate 36,198,596 of NC_090982.1, forward strand.
TCGCTTGCTTTCTGCTTTTACGGATGGACTGACTCCAGCCTCTGCTGGTGCTACTGCCTAAATGGCGACTGCAAAGCTCATCTAAGCTTTTAACTGCCACCTACTGAATAATTGTGGAATATATGTATACATATATATATATAGGCTGTAATTTTCTGGCTATCTCACCAAGGGTAGTGGATTTTTACAGTTAATCTTTAAGTCCTGCAAATATTTAGTAGTCTGTCATTTAAAGCTGTAGTTTACATTAATCTATGCCCGTGTATCTCCTTTTCTTTCAGCAGCTGAATTTGGAACAAACCTGTTTTTTTAACTTTAAAAAGCATACCAAGCCCATGGTTAGGCTAATACCCGGGGGCATAAACCAGCATAGTCCCATTCAAGTCAACAGAGCTGTGCTGATTTACAGTAGCTGAGAAATTGGCCCCTCAGGTCTAATATTTATTTGCAAAAATACAGTAGAAATCAAGTACTAAAAACAAGGCATAAAATGATGCATCTGATGCAGCCCCTCAAAATTTCACTCACCTGAAGCACATGAGATACTTTTCCCTGTTTTTTTTAGACAGCAAAGTAAAATAGCTTTCTTGGGTTTTATGGGCAAACATAAAGTAAGCAAGTATACCCATCTTCAGTGGCAATTTTTTTGAGAGCTGTGAAAATCCGAAGCAAAGAGCTAATGTCTCCTTCAGGTGTCTATGTTTAAAGCAACTCCTAGAAACACCCAGAAAGGCTTTCCCTTGCTAGACTTCTAGCGGGGTCCACCTGGGGATGTTAGCGTTCCCACCGCAAGAGAGGAGTTTATGTGCGGGATCTCGCTCTGCATCTCCAAGGTAGGTGAGGGGGGACGATCCCTTCATCACCCAGGAGCAGAGGTCTGTAGGACGTAGCAGGTCTTTAGGCTTGCAACCCGTAGCTGAGTCGAGTCGTGAAATAACTCACCTCCGTGCTGCATCCTGCCGCAGTGTGAGCTGGGGAAGGGTACGGCTCGGCGGAGGGCAAGGGGTATCCCGGCAAAGCGCCCGGGGAGAGCACTCAGCTCTTAGGCCTGCTGTGATTGCTGAGAGAGACGAGGGTCAAGCAGTCAGCTCGTGGTGGCTAATAGGATTTGTTAAATGCCACTCTCCGTAAAGGTTGGCTTTGTTTTGCTGGTCTTTACAGGACATTCAGCTCATTTATTATGTTAACGGTATCACTGAGCACAGAAATGAAAAGGTTTCCCCTTTACACGTGGATTTTGCGGAATAAGTTTAACTGTATTAGGATACACAGCGACCCGGCTAATATGCCCAGAGCAGGTAATTTGCACCAGTGTGCAGGTCTGGCGCAGATTAATACTGACCCCTGCTTCTACAGGGCTCCCTGACAGCATGCTGGGGATCAAATCATGTGCCTCTCTGAGCCGCAGGCCTGATCCTATGGCCCCACAGCAAAGCTCGGCCTTTGGTTTTGCTGCAGCTCCTGAGCAACGATTTAATCCCGTGCGCTCGGAGAATTGCTTAATTAGTGTCTTGAAGCCAAAAAGTTAGGCTATTAGAAGACTGTGATTACTGCAAACTTTAACCTATAAACATCATCATATTGCACGGGGATTCAGCCTGTGTTTTTTCCTGGTGCAGTCCCGTTGGCTTATGAGTGCAGAAGCTGGCCCCACTTATCCCAGTTTCTGCAGAGCGTTGCTGTAGTTACAACAATATAACTTCTCAGTAATTTTCAAAGACACAGATGTAAGTCCTTATTGAGTGCCTCCACACTGGGAATATGGCTTTTACTTTGCCTTAAAAGTAGCAGGTACTTGCTGAGCTTTAGAGTTAAGAGTTGCCACAACTTTTGCTCATTCAAGTTACATTTCAAGTCTGGGAGATTTTAGTTCTTGAACCATGTTCTGCTAAGATGAGTGTGCAGACTTTTAAGAACTTATCCTTTTAATATCCTGATTCTTTTCAAAATCCAGTTTACTTCAATTATCAGTGTAAAAAATTATCAGCCCCTTGTAATTTTCTGCTTACCTTTCCAAGGAATGATCATTTATCTACATTGCCAGGCACACCTTTAAGTTTTGCAGCTTTTTCCTGGTTTCTCTTCCCTTTGAAAATATAATGAGGTTTTTCTGGATATAAGTGCAGTGCTAGGCCACTGCACTATAACACACTATAGGTATGTTTGTATGGGATTCCCTTCTTATCTCTACCAAATACTGACCTGGCAGTTACTGTCCTCAGCAGTGGTTATGTACTGTGGCTGCATCCCATGGGGTTGTTCAGGTGTGCCAGGCTACACAGACTTTTGAAAGACCAGGCGTGCCTCACTCCAGAAATGCAGATTATTCGCACCGAGTACCTATATTGGATTCCACAGGGCAGAGCTATACGAGCCAGCAGTGGCCAAAAAAAAAAAAAAGGGGGGGGGGTATGAATTTCCTCACCCTGAGTGGCAGGGAGGGTGTCCTGCTCTGTGTGCTGAATGGTGTGTTAGGCGCTGAGGACAGGGTCTGCAAACCCACAGAGGGAGCCCGTACAGCTGGATTTGCGCTCTAACGCCTCTCAGAAGTCCTTCTTTGCTTTACAGGACAACAGAGGTAGCAAAGGCAACACCTGACTTCTCCATACCCATGTACAATCCTGTTTTATTCTTCACATAACCCTGGCCTAGTTGTGGGGTTCACGCTGAAGAATTACCCCTCCCCCAGAGTCACCAAGGACCTCCGCTGTGAAACTTTAAAATACGCACCGGCGTGCCTCATGCGTTGCCGCGAGGAAGGCAAGGTTCAGAGGGCAAGGGCACAAAGCCCCAGGAAGTTATTTCTATTAAAAGCTTCCCTCACAAAGAAGAGTCTTGCGCAAGCTACACGATCATTGTGTCTCCGTACTGCGTCCTGCGCTAGAGAAAGCATTCAAGGGACGAGAGATCTCCCTATTTACCAGAATATGACCTATCTAAAGCTTGAATGCACATTTATCACGAGCTGGCGTGTGCACTGGAAGTACAGCTTCTGGGTCACAATTCAATCCCTGGTCCACGTACCGCATGGGAAAACAAGGTCTTCAGTTTCCATTTAAAAGTTTGAGACGGAAAGCACTTGCTCAGTTGTAAAGACTGTTTCTTTGCAAGGCAGAACACAGTCATGACAGAGCAAAGGGAGCAAGAAAAAAGCTCATATTATCTTTTCTTGGATAGTTTTTTCTCCTGCTTCTCTCTATGTCTCTCTGGAACGTGCTCACAAAACCACACCCTGGCTAAAACACATCCGTCTTCCCTTGCATGCATCAGTTTCCTACTTGGAAAGTTGTTTTAGCTATATGATTCCGTAAAGAAATCTAGTTCTTCCTTACAACTATCCTAAAGAAAAGGCTAGTGGTTATCCTCAGCTTATAATACTATGTTAAGTTCTCATACTGTATTTCTGAATTGTGCTCAAAACTGAAGTAATGAGTTGGCTTAAGCAGTGCTATGTCGGGTGTTAGGAAAGATCTTTGCATATTAATTTTTTAGAAAGATCTACTAGAATTTTCCCTGGAAATAGCTTCTGCTTCATCCAACAGATAAGTAGGAAGAGATTATTATTAAGAGTGTTTCTCCAGGACAGCTGATGGTGAGCAGTGGCTTTGTTAATGTCCTGTGCTTGGCGCAGTAATTAGATTTGTACTTTGTAAACGTGATGTGACTGTGGCTACAGGAGAGATTATCATAAAAGCTGTATTTTGCATTGGTGTGCTGCATTTGAATTTTAGGCACTGTCCACCTTTTTGTAAATAAAGCATAAAATTTTCATGGTCTTTTTAATGCCTGCACACTGCTTTGAACTTACAAAGCTCCACATAAGCAGACAGTAGTAAGTCACTACTGCATATCATTTTGAAAATACAATAATCAAATTATTTATTATATTTTTATGATTCTGCCAGGGTGTATCATAGACTATTTACAATGCATTGGAACATGGGACTGTCTCCGATAGGATTGCATGTTATATATTAAGCAAATGGGATTAAAATCCACATACAGTCTGTTGGGCACTATAAGAAGTAAGATATGTTAGTGGCATACGTAAATGCCATAAGACGGCGGGGTGTCATGCAGCTTCTTATTTATGTCAAAGTGACTCTCAGCTCCTTCGGGGTTCCAAAGATGGTTCTTTATCTAATGTGTTGTAGCAGTATAACAACCTCACCTGACAGCCAGAGTTCCTATGTGAAACATGGTTGTGGAGAAAGCTCATACTGCAATTGTTCTCAAGGCGAGCCTGTTACACTGTAATATTTTTAAGCCTGGTGGCTAGTTATGTGAGGTACTGGTATCCCTAACTGTGATCTTTTAACTCATCACTTTGCAAGGCAGCATTGTATCACACACATAAGATAAGAAGAAATTTAAAAAATTAAATCATTGTTGTCATAAGAAAATCCTGGCTAGTTCTTAGCTTGCAATAAAAGACAGCAGCTGCTCCTGCAAAATTGCAATGCGTGTCACTCCCGTGGACTGTAGAGGGAATTTGCTGTTTGGCGAAAAGACTGCCCGATCTCACAGAGTACAATTTTCTTCTTTTGATTTCAGTGGATTTCAGATCAGGCTCTTTCTTACTCTGTTACTCAAACCTGCAATGTGATATAGCAGTTGCCTTTAGAGACGCTGTTGACTAGCAGCTTCTGTCATTGGCTGTATTACTTTGCCTCAAAAGTTTACAACTTTTAACCTGGTTCATGGGGGGAGGAGGAGAAGTCATTTCTGCCTCATTGCCTGTGTGACAGACATAATGCCATTATGTGCTTCTAAATCATTAATATCAGGTGGAGTTTTGCTGTCGATTTACCTGGGAAGCAAGGCAGGGCTTAGTCTCTGCAAGTTTCTGAGGTGATGGACACCATAAACATGATTGAAGGAGACAGGCTCTTGACCCCATTCTCTAATACCTGGCCAAGTGCACAGGGGAGAGTGGTGTTGTCCCTGAAAATTTGTAGCAATATGCACTTAACCTACTTTTTTGTGAAATGGGGAAAGAGCGTGATGCTGTTCAGTATTTCACATGATCATTTCCTAACAGTATAATGATAAGACTTATAACAATAACCAATCCAAAGAACACAAATGGCTCACAGGTAACTGCCCTGTTTTTCTCCAGAGATACGCCTCATTAAATCATGCACAAACACGCACATCCACAGAAAGCAGTGGTTCAACATCGATAAATCATACAGCACTCTAAAAACAGATAAAGTGAATATGCTGTGTCACAAGTCCACAAAGAATATTTACTATTATTAAAAAGGCATTGTGAAATTTGTAATTCATTAGGAACCCTTTAGGCCAAAACAGAGTGTTTCTGTCTTCCTTAACTTATACAAGCACCTATCACACAATAGGTTGAATATAAGTGGTAGTATTAAGAACAGTTTTTTCATTTGCTGATAAATATTCAACACAAAACATCTCACTGCAGCAATTCGCAATGTCTGATCCAAAATCATCCAGGCAGACTGAAGCAGGCTTCTGTGGATGGGGAAGGTTTTAAGGAACTTGGGACTTGATAAAGGTAGCTGAATGACATTAACCGGATGAGTAGTCTCAGCGATCTTAACTGTGCTACTTGTGGGGGCCAATATATTAATGTTCATAAATGCTTATGGTACCAAGCACTTAGACACTAATGGAAACAAAGGAGAAGCAAATTTCAGAGCAGGGATTGCCCTTTCCTTCAATATTTACATAGAAGGACTGACAATCAGCAAAGGCAGCCCAGCTATTCCAAATGTAACTGCAGATCACAAGACAAACAATGGTATTTTAGGTAGTCAGAAACCTAACCTCATATATGCATGAGACCTTAAAGATTCAAGCATTAAGTGAGCACCTGAAAATTTAAAAAACTAAGAAAAAATCCAGAACTATGCAGTATTTCATTTTACAATGCATCCCTTTATCTTGTGCTCCTAGAAAGGTGGTCGACCACATTCAGGATTTACCATAGCTCTTAGGTGGTTTTCAAGGATATATCCACAATAAATGTACTACAGTAATCCAACAAAGGGCTCACAAAGACTAATGACAAAGTGATTAGTGGAAGAGTTATAATTGCTTTACTGAGTATCATAAAAAAAAATGTCATTTACCATTACCATTCAGAAACTGAGGGACACTGGATAAGCCAGTATAGTTATTTACTGCTAATATATTAACTTTATTGATTGTGCAGCACTGCAAATATACATAACATGTATACATAAATATACATAACAACACACATCTGTTTAAAATTGATATCAGTTATAATAGTGGGCATATGTATAGTTGTCATATTCAATACCACATAAGATCCCCATTCATCAACTGCTTGTTTATTGAAAACCAGAATCAGAAAGAGTTTATTATTGATAGATTGAACAGATGATTTTTCTATGTTTATGGCTTACTGATTGAAGTGTCATCCGTAAGTATTCCCCAGTAATCATTTGGACTTCATTAAAAATTTCAAGAAAGACCTTGCCTTTTTTATGAGGGCCAATGTATTGCACCCTTTGAAAATGAGGTAATTTTTATTCATATAAAGTCACAATTGCAACCTTTCTCTTCAGATCTCATTGTTATCTACTTTAAACTGAAATTTTCATCATAGGATCACAGATCTAACTGGTACCCCAGTTCCTCAATTGCCATGATGACCTTATGTGAGTGGCTGAGGGGAAAAGAGCCCTCTATCCTTTGCCAAATTGCTGATGATGATTCCAATGGAGGTTTTGTCCATACAAAGAGAATAATCAGAGTATCAATACAAGTAACAAAATGCACATGCTAACCAGGCATGAACTTTAATTAGAAACTCCTCCAGCAGTATAATCTCTTGTATTTCTGCAAAAACATCTAAGGACAAGAATAGCATTTCATTTAGAAGAGCTGTACTGTAGGTGCATACAATTTGCACGTTGTTAGCAATTCTCTGGTTTCTGCGGTATAGCCAGAATATTAGCAGGACCTTTTCATCCTCTCCTATCGACTCTGGGCTAAGTCTCCTATTACCTCTCACTTCTACTAACTAGATTTGGAGCAGAGTTTCTGTAGAAAGAACCGTTTCCACTAGTCGGTGTGTTGCTGCTGTTATATATATAGGTGTATGCCGTTCTTATTCACCCCTTTCATGAAGATGTTCACGATGGGCAGTAGAAGGGTGTAGCTGCCAATAAGATATATCATGGGAAATGGCGTTAAGAACACGTCTACTCCTTGTTCACTATCATGTATTACAGCAATGAACTGATTTGCTTCACTTTCCATGTCCTAGTGTTAGCCCTTTACTCCACTGATTCAATCCTCTCATCAGTGTTTCTGTCTTTATAAAGACAGTGTCTTATGTCTCTCTGGCAATGTTTAAACAAGTAGTGTGCCATCACCTTGCTAAGAATAGCTGAGGATTTAACAGGTTTCTTCCCCTTAGCTGCAAGGAATCTGCCTTTTACCTGATTAACACTGAAATTCGTCTTTAACTGTCAAGATTAAAGGAGAAACGCAGAACGGCACAGCCACCTGCATGCTTTTCAGCAGTGCTGGCTGAGCCTGCTAAAATCTCCCTCGGGTGACTGGGATGTAGAGGCGAGCATGGCAGCTCTGACAACCGTGTGCAGAAATCAGGCTGCGTTCTCCTCCGCTTCTTCACAGCAGCTCACCTAGCTGACATTGCTTGTCAGAGTGAAAGCTGAGCAGACTGCCCCTTCCACCCATCCTGTTCCTGCTGTGGATCAAGGACACTGGTACCAGCAGTTCAATAGCCTAGAGCCACCTCCTGTTGCCAGGATCTGCCCTCCTGCCCTCCAAGGTATCCTGTATTGACCCACCAAAGTCAAGCCAGAAAAGTTTCAGGTGCTTTCATTTTCAGATACGACAAATGAGTAGTTAATGGAAATGAAATGGGCAGTTGGTAACGTTACCTTTAGATTACTCCTTGTCACTATAATCCTATGCAAATTTCCAATGTAGATGACAGGAAATTTCTTATCTCCCCATGATGTCATGATGAGCCGTCAATTCTCTCTACTGCTCCTGCAGTGTATTTGTCTATTAAATGTCTTAATATTTTTAAGGCCTTTGCTGGGAATGGCACTCTCATTCATATCTGCAGAGCTATATAAAATGTACTGGCATCCAGGACACCCGATTCCTGACCATCAAGTGTCACAGAATCACAGAATGGTTGAGGCTGGAAGGGACCTCTGGAGATCATCTAGTCCAACCTCCCTGCTCAAGCAGGGTCCTCTAGAGCATATTTCCCAGGATCACATCCAGACGGGTTTTGAATATCTCCAGCGAAGGAGACTCCACCACCTCTCTGGGCAACCTGTGCCAGTGCTCTGTCACCCTCACAGGAAAGAAGTTTTTCCTCATGTTCAGATGGAACTGCCTGTGGTTCAGACGGAACTGCCTGTGTTTCAGTTTGTGCCTGTTGCCTCTTGTCCTGTCACTTGGCACCACGGAGAAGAGACTGGCCTCATCCTCTCGATGCCCCCCCCTTCAGATTGACATTGATGAGATCCCCTCTCAGTCTTCTCTTCTCCAGGCTAAAAGTGTCTTTGCTTCATGTCCATCTTGTCACTGTGAACTCGCTGCAGAAGCCAGTAGGTCAGACAGATTTATGCCCCTTACAAGGAAAACTTCTCTTCCCAGTGGCTCTGCATATCCTTCAGCATACATAATCTTGAATGAAACTTACTAGCCACACAGAAACGTGACATTGCCACAGTGGAAAAGAATAACACGGTAGACTGAGCTTCCTTCTGCTGAATTATATTAAATAGTTTGATCAGGCAAACAAATAAAATATTTATCTAGTTTTTATTTATTAGTTATTAGTTGCATTAGAGAATGCAAAATGAAGGTTATTTTGTGGACATTAAAAAATTAAAAGCCACTTTGGAAGCAATGTTAGCCAAAGTACGAAGAACGATCTTCTAAAGGACAGTTTTGGGTAAGCGAAATTTCTTGGCAGAAATGCCTCATTCTTTTATATTCATTTGGAGGAAGGCAGAAGTTATTCACCCTTCTGAATATTATTCCAAGTAACTGATCATATCAATCTTAGTCTTTAAAATACTGCTTACGCTTGAATAGATTACAGGCAGAATTTGCATTTTCTTCACTTACCTCTCAACATGAATAATAAGAGCTTACTCCAGTATTAAACCTTTCCCAAGTACATATCAGATCATTGCCCAAAGGTGGATAGTTATCACTGTCCTCCAGTGGGTGAAGCTGAGGCCCGGAGAGGTGAAGTCCTGTGTCCAAGGTCATCTAGTCTATCGGTGGCAGAGCTAAGAATAAACTGCTGAATCTTAGCGGAGCTTTCTGGTCACAAGCCCTTCCTGCTTGTTCCTCGTGTTCATTATGGGAATGTGGCTGTGGACTCACGGACTGGTATATTTAAAAGTACTTGGATCATTTACAGGCACAAATTCCACTGCTTTTCATTGGGGTCTAGTGATACAGTTTCACTGCTAGTTGAGGGGGTAAAAGCAGTCTTACCCTGCTTGCCTGAACAAGGGTAAATTGCTTTGTGTGAAATTGTGACTTGCTTTGGCTAGATGGCTCCCAGAATTACGGCGGGTTACTGATAACGCTCTTGGATACCTGTGTGCTGCACATCGGTGTGCAAAAAAGACACAATTTGAGTCACTTGGATTTACAAAAAATGTTTAAGTTCCCATTTTGGTTCCTAGACATCTACACTCTCCTGTGTTTTTAGTAGTATTCGTTAAAACTTAGCATCTTTATGAATCCCCAGATGTGCTTATTTTCATTTTTAGGTAATATAGACCTTGCAAATCGGACACTTGGACACTGAAAAATTGCCAGCCTTTTAGTTCAAAGCTTCATCTTACTTGGGAGCCAGCTCTTTGGTGAGGCATTTCCAGTGGTGTACAGCTGAGAGATCATCACTAATAAACTACAGCTTCTGTAGCCTTGAAATTAAAAGAGGTAGTGAAGATGAGCAATGAGGAAGTTAATGAGCTGAGAAAATAAACATAGACAGGTTAAAGATGTAGGGTAGGACTACTATCCATTAGAGCGCTCAAATAGCTCTAGGGGAAATGGCTAGGCTCATTGTAAAGCAAGTCAAGGCTGTATCAAGGACCGAGGCATGATAAAAGGTCAAACAAAAATGGAGAAACCTTTGAGCAGCCACCTCCGTTCACCGCGGTGCTAATATTTTCAGGAAGCCCTGTTGCACTAGCCCCTGCTCAGTGGGCTGGATAGTGCCATTAGTAGCCGTCTGCTCTGAATGGATCGGTGGATCACTGATTGCATATGATGAGGCTTCACGCATGCAATTCATGCTACAGCTCTTGAGTACAAAATGCAGTTTTCCCTGTGTACAAACTATTCCAGCATCAAAAAGGTGAGGTACCTGTATTCATAAACTGTCCATGGGTATCTCAGAGTTGCCCACTTATCACAGCTGGTTGTCTGTTTGTCTGAGAGCAAGAAAGAAGAAAAAAAAGTTTATGCATCCTGTAGGATGTCAGGAATGTGACTGTAATAAAAATGTTCCCTGCTTGAAATATAACAGCCCTTTCAGTGTAATTTGAATGCCTGCTGTTCATTTAAATTACCCACTGTGTGGGCTGTGTGCTATTATACTGTGCAAACATAAAAGAAATATATAGTATTAGCTCTCCTTTAAAGAAGAAATGCCAAGCTAGCACATTTTTATAAAATCATAGTCATGTTTATTTAAGATAATTAGTTCTTAAAATGAAGAAAAACTAAAAAACCATACCACTTCTGCAACCTAGTTATACTCTTTTCTCTGTCACTGTACCACAGCTTATTAACATGCAACAACATGGCTTTGTTGAGAGTATCAGAGTCCTACAGAGACCTGTACTGTGGTTGTGCTTATGAAATTTTTTGTGTAAGCAACAACAAGACACTTGCTAAATCAAAACTCGAGTCCTCTGGACATTTCTCTTCAGTAAAGATGGTAGAAGTGGATGCTAGAAGGTGTCTGATTTTTCGTCATAAGCTCTGGGTCATTTAGAATGTATTTAAAGAACATAATGTGGTCTGTGCAGCAGCACCTGAGTCTGTGCCAAATAAGCTAGCTCCAAAATCAAAATCAGCACAGCCATCTCAGCTCAGCAGTTCTCAAAGTAATTGACTCTGCTGGAAAGTGTAGTGCAATGCCTTCAGTGACATGATGCTTGTACTTCTGGGACCTGTGCTGGTACCTGGGTCCAGTGTTGCATAGCAGTGAAGATGTGCTCAAAGAGCCCACATTTGCTACACAGTGGTTAAAGGTTTACATTCATAGAGCTTCAATCACCATGCAATGATGCATTTACATTCATGTCAACCTAATGCTGCTGCATTCACACTGAGAGAGTCATTCAAGGTCACAAATGTTATATCTCAGAACCGAAATTGGCCTGAAGAGCCCATCTAACTATTAGACAGTTATAACCTGAATTCTTGTGGGGTTAGATTCTCCTCGTTTTTACAAGACAGAACTTGGCTAGTAGACTTTTTTTTTTTTTTTTGCTAGAATAGCAGCTACTAAAGTACTAGGATTTCTGACCATACACTGAAATACCAGCATTCTTACAGAGGATAGCAAAACACATATGCCTTATTGAGAATTCTCTCGTTAGTTTTATAAAATATTCCAGGGCTATCTCAAAGAAGGCTGCTGTTGCTGTTGCCCTTTCTAGGGGAGATTTTGTGTCAGAACAGAAGTAAGCAGCCTTAAGCCAAATACTCAGTGGGTAAAAGGCAGCCTAGCTTCGCTGAAATTAGACTTGAAGATGTGCCAGTTTAAAGAGCTAAGAATTTGGCCCTTTCTGTGTAAGTGGCTTCTAAATAAATGAGCCCTTTCCATTCTGTAACACTGCTGCATTCCTGGAACAAGGATGAATGCGGGTATATTCTGCCTGAATCAATCGTGCTGGCATAGACAGAGAGAATACACTTGCATTAACTGCTACTACTTCATCATTCTGCGAGTAACACGATACCACTGAATCTAGCAAATGTTCTCTCCTTGCTAAATTTGCTGACGTTTCACAGATAAATCTGACCGTTCTAATTCATTGCTGAGTGGACGCTGAATGTTTCATTTTAGAAAATATTCTCTATATAATTTCAGGAAGAACTATGTTGATGCACACGAACTGGAAATAGGCAAACAAATTTTAGAATCAAATTTTAGATGGAAACATAATAGCTAGAAAAGGTTGGCTTAGAGCTGGTTTGCTAACCTGGCCTGGTTAACCACAAAAGATTCTCCCTTGGGGAAAGGAGCGACTACAGAAGGCAAGAGGGAGAGGAAGAGTGCAAAGGTCTTACTGAAGTCCGTTACCTGTCTCTAAGCAAGAAGCCTTGCAATGAAATGAGGTTTGTTGAGATTCATTGCTTCGTTAAAAATACCTTGATTTCAGCGACCTTTCCAACGATTGTCAGTGAACCTGACAACCTTTGCCAGTTCCCCTGGGCAGAGACTGTTGCTTCCAAAGGCCAGAAGCTCCCAGGCGTTGCTGAAAAGTCCAGTTCAAGGCTGGAGAGTTCATTTGTGTAAGTAGCAGCGAATATAAGGGTGCAATCTGTTACTTCAGTGAACCCAAAATTTTACCTCTATAGTCAGTATTGCGATTTCTTTTTTCCTTTCGTTTGGGGTATGTTCTCAGGTTGAGTGCATTAGCACTACTCTTCAAAATATCAGCATGACCTGATCATCCCTCATTACAAAGTAATCCACAACACAGCAATTAGTCCCTCAGTAAGTCCCTCTTGACAAAGGATTATCTGGACATGGTCAGAATCTCCCCTCCCCGACAATGTCAATAATCTTACATAAAAAATAAATATTAGCCCAATTTTCAGTGTCAAATAATACTAATTACAATGGTTGCAGTCTTGGAGACCTTGCCACAGTGCCAGCAGCCGAGGGGCTCTGGTACTACTCTTATACCACCCAGAAAGACCTCAAACTCAGTTCAGAAGTGAATGGTCAGATTTATTGTCAGCAAGGGACAGTACTGCCATGCTCACTCAGATGAAGTGGTAACCCTGACAAAGCATCAGCACAAAACACCTGCCTCCAGGTCCAATACAAAGATATATATATTTTTACTGTCCTTCTACAAATTGATCAGAGTACCTTAAAGTGATCGAATCAAGTTACAAATTACATTCCAATCTCAAACCAGCCAGCATCTTTTACCAGATACTCTGCATGTTCACGTTGCAGCCTCACCTTACCAGCAGTGGGCCCCTCTGTGCTTAGCACCCTCCTCTCCATTGCTCACTTTTGGACAGGATGGTGCATCTTACACCATTCCCCTGGCCTCATTAGCAGCTCATATCAGTTGGTAAAAGAGGTGCATGTTTGAAGTATGGTTCCTAAAAATCCTGCTTCAGCCAGTAATTCAGTGAAGCCTTTATATGACTAATGTTGTAGTTAGGCTGATAGCCAGCAACCTGCCACTACAAAGGAAATAATCACCAGAAACGCCCAAGCTCTTTCCCCCTGGCCTTCAACAGCCATGAAAACAGGCATCTTAAGACGCAGCTTCTAGCATGAAGTCCACCAAACCTCTTGTACCTTTGGAGAGCAGCGCAAGCAGAGCAGATTGCAGGCTTTCCTTCCCAGCCTGTTGATCTGCTTTCCAAGATACAAACTTTACGCCGATTATGGACGAGTGGAATAATCCCTTCAGCTAGGTACAAATGACATAATGCTTTTCACAGCAGGCGAGAGCTGACCCAAGCAACTGATTGAAGTGCTGTTGCTTCCAGAACAGCTGCGTTTGACCTGACAGTGAAGGCTGCCTGGCATTGCCAATTGTTGGAATCCTTTAGACATGTTTCACTGAACATCACAGTTCAAAACCAGTTATTTTAACCATATCTAAAAAGCATGCTTGGAAGAACTTTGCCTTTTGGATGTTTTTTTTTATTTACCTTTCCCTTTGGTTTCCATTTACCTTTTCCTCAAAGGCTATTTGTGCACTCAGCAATTTCCAGAAATAGAAGGTTCAGGCATGAATCAAGAAAGAATCAGAAAGACAGTGCTGCTCTATGGGGTTTTTTTTAGATGTTCTCTTGAAGTTCATCAGCCTGTCTGGAAATTCAGTACAGAAAGCTACACGGAAAGAGGACACAGTCACCAGAATAGATTCCCCTCTCATCAGACCCCAAAGAAAACTGGAAAGGAGGGTTTATATCACATTTTAGGAGTTCAGAAAGTCAAACTTTGCTGTTTGTTCCATTTTCTGCAGCTCTTTAGAGCCTGAACGAGCCAATAGCAACCTAGTGTGTTCTCTGCTGCTGCAGCTGTGAGAAACAAAAACCTATTTAAAAAAATATACCACTCTGAACAGAATAAGCCTAGGGGAAAATAAACTTAGGAGAACTGCTACATTATATGTGGGAGGATACTCACTCTGGTTCTAATTCTTCAAGGAAGGATTAAAAATAAAGGGCAATGTGCAGAGCAGGTATAAGGCAGTTGTTCTTCTTTTGAAACCAGTGATGTTAAAATGATTTACTCCAGTGAGGAATTTAGCCTGCAGGCCGTACTATATAAACAGATTTTTTAAAATATGCAGGATTATCCAGAGGGGTATATAGAATCGGGAAGGCAAATATGGGTCATTTTACAATCTATCTTTTTACCGGACCTTCAGTTTCAATAAAACTAACTGTAACTTCTGCTGGCTTAAAAAAAAGTTTTTAAAATTTCCACCCTATGTACACACAAAAGAAAAGCACTGACACTGTCTTAGAAATCTACCAGATGAATGAATGTTTAAGCAGGAGCACACTGGAGAAACTAACTTGGAACCAGAAAAGCACAGACATTTAGTGCTGCGAATGACATATTATTGATATCCTTGGGCTGTGCCTTGTGATATCAGGATGTACCAAACAGCTCTGTATTATCAATTTTTCTCCACTGACTCTTGATGGCCCTGAAGAGATGTATTAGTTTAGCAGAAATTCAGGCTGGAAAGATGTAGTCTTAAGGAATTTGCTTGAAATAAGTGACATGTACTATACAGATAAACAGAAATTGCTCTGTTGCCCATAAAGGTCATTGAACGTTATAATGACCTTGTTTGTTGCTAAGAAAAGAAAATGAAAATATGATTTCTTTTGTTATTTGGAATAACTAGGTTGTTTGCTGGAATTTGTTGCTGTCGTTAATAATGAAGTGCTGTGCAAACTCATAGTGATAGTGTACTACAGCAATAAGCTGATGAATGTTTATGAAAGTTTGTCAGAATGCGGGTAGCCAGCAAAACAGATATAATAAAAATGTACTAATGAACATATCTAAGAAATGCTTAAAAAATGTATATGTGAGGTAGGTTAAATGTGGTATAAAAGAAATTTTTAAGAGGATAATTCATTCCCCGGGATGATATTTCTAGATGCTGGGCCAGCATACTTTCACCAGGCCGTGTACCATGTTACAGTTCTTAATTTTGGCGATAGAGAATGTTAACGCTACCTTTTAATTTTTGTGTAAATTGATTTGCAACTTTCTGCAATAGTAATGCTCTGACTAATCAGAAACAAATCTAAGAAAGGTCACAAGTGCTAAAACACATAGATGGAAGTCTGCATGCAACGAATTGCTTCCTTTCTGCGCTGGCTCAGAATTTGTTGGTATTTAAGTGCATCTTCCATATTGTAATAATGCATTTGAACCTTATCTCACAAATACCTCCTTTCAGGTTGATAGAGTTATACAGGATCTGATTCTGCAGACTCTGCTTGCAGACAATTTTTATTTGATGCAGCTGAATAGCCCAAATATAAAGCACAAGCATAGGAAAGCACAGGACAGCTCTATCGCTATGTACAGCTAACACATGAGAAGAAAAAGGTGCCCTTTGTCTGGGATTTGGAAGAGTAAGGCTCTCTGGTCTTTGCAACATGGGATTCACAAGGAGGGAATGTATTTCATGCTGTCTTTCATCCCCAGCTCAGTGCCATGCGCAGCTCCCCTACAGACGTAAGCTGTGGCTCTACCAGATTATCAGCAGCACCGGAGTAAAATGACTATCATAGGTCATAGTGTGTGTATGGTTTTGAGACATCACATGAAATCTCTCCTATCTTGTGTCCAACTTCAGAACAGGTAAGGGGGGAAGAGCAGCTAATGCAAGTGTCATATTTGCTGAAGTTATGCCTCATTTCTGACCAACCTGTCCAACACCTAGGAATGCCCAGAGCATCAGTCCATCTATATCTCAGCTCTCCTGCTCATGCCTTTTTACACTGCCCGTGTGGGACCTCTGAGGCACTGAGTGGGATACTCTGAACTTCTCTGCCCATCTTTTTATCACCATTTAGGTGTTTTAACCATCAGGTCCACAAGAGCCTGGTTCAGTCAGCTCTTTGGCCTTCTCTTCCTCCCACATTGGCATGAAAGGGCTGGACTAAGGCCAAACATATGGCTCTGGGTCTCCAGTGCTATTTTTTATGCATTTTTCAACATATTCCTTCCCTGATTAGTACCTAAGAGTTTCCACCCAGTGAAAACTGGATATATAAAAAAGATGATTGTTTTTTTTTCTCGTCACTGGGCTCATGATTTGGGTCTATTTCTCATTCTTTTAAACTCAAGATTCGGATTTGCACAGTGAAATCCATGCCATTCTGTCAGCCCTCAGAAAACTTGTCTATCATGAATTAAGAAATAGTGTGACACTTTTTTTCTTTTTTTGGTGCAGTATATACTCATCTTCGCATTGAAAATCATTATCAAGAACACATGATACTTCCCCATCTTTTTAAGGATGGCCTGTGTGAAGTTTGCAGTCTCCTATGAAGCCCGACAGATGTGACTCAAGCCAATATTAGATTACCCTTCAAGCAAGACTGGAAATGTAAACTAAAGTATCCTGTGTTCAGTGTTCTGTTCTGCATTTTCTCGGGTAATGCAGAGCAGAAACAGCTGAGGGAAGGGAATAGTTAGTGATACAAAAGGGACAGATAATTTAGGGCACATATTATACTTGTTTATGTCAAAATTTTTGCCTTAAAAGTCAGATTCTGAAATTGGATGCAACTTTTTCAACTGGAAAGACTGTCAGCCTTCTCACTGATTTCTTGCCACTAAAACAGAAAAGAGATATAGGCTGTGACAATGCAGTAGTCTTTTTTTTTCCTTTGTTGTTTGCATCCGTTCCCAAACATAGTTAATTTAAGCTAATGCTGTACTCATTTTGTCTCCCAGTGGTCCTTTCACCTTCTACCCAGTTATCACAATTCTGGCCTTGCAAAGCAGGACAAAGCAAAGCCAAGCAAATAAATTACCTCTCTAATTTATTAGAGTGCAATTTTCATTGTGGTATCTTTAAACTGTCTTCCACAGAATAAAGGACCTTAGAGTCATAGTTGCAACCATTTTAAAGCCCTTGTCTTTGACAGAAAAGTGCAAAGGAGTTATCTGTAAACATACACTGTGTGTATTACCTCTTTGGTGCATAAAACATTATGCCAAAATATTTTCATGTTAGTCATAAAAATTATTTTTTCCAAGAAAATTCTTCACCCACTTCTGCCAAATACACCCAGTGAAGACTCTTACATAACTCAGTGTGGCGTGAGGGCTTGGTTTCTGGGTTTTTTTTTTTTTTGTCTGAATGGGTATGAATTTTAAATAGCTATCAACAGAAATGTATAGTCAGGATGCTATGAAGTGCAATGAGACTTCTGCGTACTAGGGAAAGGAAAGGGTGTTGTTGGACAGACAAAATTGCTTCAGACGTGGCAGGATTTCAGGATCCAGCTGCTAGAAAGCTCAGCCTAGCGTCCTGAAGAGGAAGACATGCACTAAAGGTGAATCAGTAGATGAAACAGAAATAGAAAATAAAACCTATTTTGTCTGTAGCCCCATGGAGGACAAAAAATGTAGGAAGAATGTTAAAATAACGTCTTTAACCCTGACACTGTGGTAAAGGTCATTCTGCCCCTAACAGGCAGTGCAAGAAGTTGAAGAAAATCAGAGATGGTCATGAGTTTAAGGGATAAAATGGAAAATTCATGAAGAAAAAAAATGCAAAAACTGTCCTATTTGCTTACTTCCACAGTGAAGAATGTAGGCTAAAACAGTGGACATCTTATTTTCTATAGCTACCGTTTCTGTTGAAATTGTCTGAATTATACAGTTTTAAATGACAACAGCATGTCACCAAAGGGGATTGTACTGATTTCAATTCATTTCAGAATAGACTTATTTTCTGCATTCATGAACTCTAACGGTTAGATTGGTCAAATCCAGTAGCATAATTTACCTGTACCTGTGCGATTTTGCAGTTTTAATTAGATTGCGTTCTAAAATTATGTATTTCTCTCTCTCTCTGTATATATGTGTGTTTGTGTGTGTGTGTATATATATAGTAAAGCTTGTAAAATGAAGGAGTTCATTTAGATAACAGTACCTTCAGCAAAACTTTAAACTGGCTGAAAGCAATGTACCTATCCTCTGTTATCTCCAAAGTAAGGAACTGCAGTATATCCAGGCAGTAAATAGCGCGTAAATGCTCAAAATGCTGTACAAAAAAACCCTTTTTATCTTCATAGGTAATCTGACAGTTCCCTACCTCAATTTCAAAATTCCTGGGAAAATGAGGCATTTAAATTGAAGATTTGGCCAAAATTCCCAGTGCCTTGTTTAGTCAGTGAGCACTTGCTGCTCCTTGATAGTTTGAGAATCGCAGCTACAGTGACCATTGAATCTGTGCTGATTAGCGGTTACACAGCAGTGCTTCCTGTTTTTTGGGTACTGTGCGTTTGTGTGTTCAATTTCCACAGTCCAGCCAATAAAAACCATCCTTTCAAAACATTGGGTTCAGACAATTTTTATAATTTATCCAGAAAATGTAATTAGCACAGATCTTGAAGCTTGTTTACCCTCTTAGAGGACGGTGACAAAACAAAAAAGAAGAAAAATGTAGTGCTAGTCTTTTTCTGCTTCAAGCAGTGCAACACAACTGATGTAATTGAATTTGAAACCAGTGGGCTGCTGCCAACCATGTGCTTCTGAAAGCTAGTCACATGTGAACACTTTTAGGAACTGAAACACACATAAGCTAACATTTCCTGAAGCTCTGGAAATTTGCTCAGCCAAAAAAAAAAAAAAAATCAGCTACATTAGAGAAGTTTAGGATACACCAGAAAAAAATGTATTTTTAGGATTATATGGTACCCTAGACCAGCACCATACTCCTCTTACACCAAATGCAGCTGTGAGTACTGAATGTTAGACAAGCCTGGAGAAGAATGGGAATTTCTGAGTTGATGCTGGTGATGATGGTTCATTCAACTAGTTGCTTTGCATGGGAAGTTTTCATATGACACAGCTACTACTTGTGTTTCAAAACCACCCAGCACATGGCACTCTCTATTTAAAGTCATGTTAGGGGTACAAACAGTAAGTCCATAAACATAGTATTGTGTCTTTCAGTGATATTTGAGTCATACAAGTCTGCTTATTTTGGGAGAAGACAGTTAGAGTTCTTCTTCTTCAGTCAGTGCTGCAAAGTCAGGTGAGAGTCAGGAACTCAAATTGGGCTTTTCAGCTCCTACTTCATCACCAGCAGCTTGACACAGCTGCAGGTTGCTGCAGGCAAATGCTCTGGCTTGCAAACTTTATTATTAAAGAGCATCAGCCCAGGTGTAAAGGCCATTTGCTTCCCATTTACTGTAAAAATTATGAGAAGGCATGGTTTTCACTCACCTGCAATAGTCTGTATTTACTGTGGCTAAAAATATCCCCAGGCTTCTCTCTAGCACCTTGTGTCCCCTTCAGTTGCGATCTGTATTTGAAACATTCTGATTTCCATCAGAATAGAGACCAGAGGAAAAATGTCTGTATCCAGCTTCAGTGGGAAAACATAGCTGAACACTTGCGACAAGTGCGCTTCAGGTTGAGTCAGTTGTTTTGCACATCTCTGTTTATAGCCATTTGTGTTGTGTGACTGAGTCAGAGTAAGCGTTAGAAATGCTTATAAAAAGAATCAAGGAAGCTTTGGATTCTATTGTGTTCAGATTATAAACAGAAATTCATTTAAGTGGCATGAGGGTTAGGATGCCTTTCTCATCCCATATTAACTCAGCTCTGTCATCCAGAGTATAATTAAGCTGGACATATTAGTCCTACTGGTATTCTGCAGCACAAGAAAAGGATTATGTGCAAAGAAAATGGTTCACTGTGGCAAAATAAAATGAAGCAATTACTTTTTATGGATTAATTTACCTTCTATTTCCAAACAATCCTATCGCCTCCTAATGAATCATAAGTTTGTATTGCTCTGTGATGGAATTTATAAATCCTCTATCTGAAAAAGCATAAGCAGGGGTGAATATGACATGCAAAGAGACACTCTTGAATCAAAAACCAGTAAAAAAAACAGATCCAGAAATGAAAGACAGCACTTCTTCAAGAGCTCTCTTTAAGCAAGCCATTAAGTTGCCAAAGTGCTACTTGTAAAGATATTAATCACCACTTAGTGACGCTTTTGAAAACAGTGTTTTTTTCTGTTTATACAAAAAGGACAATTATAACTTAAGATGTAAAAGACAGAATTTCTAACAGTGCTTTTTGTTCTAAGGGAAATATTGAAGAGGAGTCATTAATGTATGGTGGAACAAACCCATCCTTGGCTCACCTGCTTCTGAGTCAGCGCTAAAGAGGAAAGCCAGCCGAAGGGAAAGAGCTGAAGTAACAGTTTCTAAATCAGCAGAGGGAAATGAGCCATCCTTACTTCATGAATGTTTTGCCTGCTTTGTTATCATTATTTAATAATTATATTGTGATTACGTCCAGGGTTCTGAGTATGACCAGTGACTCATTTTACTACATAGAAGATACACTCTAAGAAATTACATTCTATGCTGAGACAAGACTTTTGCAGAAACATGGATATTTTTAAAAATGTTATGCCAGTTATCTCATTGGATGGCAGTCACATTCTGGTTGCAAAATTTTCTGATGGCCTCCTTTCACATGTTGCAAGACATAAATGACAGTCAGGCTCCTCTTACTACCTTTTTGTATCCTGAGTATGTCCTCATCACAGATTTCCTGAGCTGGAGGGAAAACTGAGATTCAAGCTAATGTACGCGCAGTCCCTCCAACCTCGCCTTCTGATCACTGCCCACTGTCCCAGTTTCTGCCGGAGCACGAGTATCTGAGGCTTCTGCTGATTTTGCACGGTCTGTTAGCAATGCCATCCTGAGGGGAACAGCCTCCATTGGAGAGGTTTCTGAGACCTCATCAGCATCTCTGAGACTTGATGCTCTTGTTTCAGTACCAAGCTCTGCAATCAGACATGTTGCAACTCCTACAGACCATTCTTGGCTATCATGACTTATGCCAGATAGCAAACTATCAGCAGTTAGCTACATTGATTACTGATGGGGGATATCTGAGCCCTTCTGCCTCTTAAGGCAGAAGGCTGCAGACATGGGTGACCTGAAGAATGTTCTGGTTTCTTCTAGAATCAGAAAATGGTATTTCTGGCAACTGGTAATTCCAGGCCTCACCCTGTTCAAGGAAGGGAAGCCAAAGAGTGACTGTTCAGTCCTGAGGGTGTGAATTCCTGCCCAGATCTGTTACTAATTCTCAACATATTCTTTCTGCAGTAAAAGACCAGAGACAATTGAACTTTCACTTCCGTTTCTGATTTCCAGCAGAGAAAGGAAATGAGAGCTTATCCCTTGCTTCAACCTGGGATAAGCAGGAGTATGCACAGTGTCTCATTTGCAAAGACAGTGTTGTTTCTCTAACCCTGGATCTGTGGGCATGCCTGTGTCAGGACAAATTGTGAAAATGCTGATGGTTTTCTTGCATCCACTTCTGCCTTAGAGGCTGGTGATTCATTGTCCAAATGGACATGATGACATTGTAGGACACTAAATTATATTCAGTGCTGAAACACTGCACCTGAAGAAAGGTTTGCATCAGTCGCCATTCCCTTCCAGATCATAACGTGACTTGGCCATGGCAAACTGAGTCTCCACTGAAATCCCTTACTTTCTTCTCAGTGAATGCTATTTTTAGAAGCTAGATACAAGGACACTCAAAAATCTTTTGCTGGGCAAGGCTGTGAGTCCAGATTAATCTGGACCCTTGTTTCCCTAAACCAAATAGTGCCTGTTGCTTCCCCCTTCCACGTTCTTCTGAAGAAACCTTTTGCAGCCTAGATATCCCCCACTCTCTATCTAAATCACAGAATCACAGAATGGTTGAGGTTGGAAGGGAGCTCTGGAGATCATCTGGTCCAACCTCCCTGCTCAAGCAGGGTTCTCTAGAGCGTATTTCCCAGGATCACATCCAGACGGGTTTTGGATATCTCCAGTAGTACTGATGGTGTATGTGTCTTTGTTTCTGTCTATGTGCATAAACTATTTTGGGTCTTTCTCCTTTTTATATATCACTTAGTAGCTTTGTAGGACAAAATTTTTAGCCTTTAAAGACCTCTTCTCTCACGTCTACACATTTCATAGAATTTACCAGTTTCCTCCATGGAGGCTAATACGTTTTAGAGGAAAAGCATGAGGCTGGCCACAGGTCACTTGAGTTCACTCTTGACCATACAGATTTGCAGCACAGACCGGGAAGGCTGGGAAATCATTGATTTATTTTCCCCCAGACAACTGAAGAGGTTGTGGTGGCTGCTGCAGAAGTCAATGGGTATACCTGATGTCCCTTGGCCTGACCTACGGCTGACCCCGCCGGGGTATACCTGTTGGCCGACAGGGTTCTGCCTAGCGACTGGACGGTGATTGGAGGAAACAGCCAGCCGTCAAATCCCACGTGAGCAGAACGAGTGGCACCTGTCCGTCAAGGAACATTCCGGAACATGCCGGAATCATCCTGACCCTGCCGGAGCCACCACCTGCTCGTATGGCCGCACCCCCCTTTCCATCACGGCTGTAAATAACCGCTGGGGGCTCCCAGACGTGGAGGCTGCCTCATCGGACACAGCTGGTCTGCTGCAGTGACGAGCTCCCCTCGGATCCGGACGCCACCCTAGGGATTCCTGCCAGGATTTAAGTCTCTTTCCGCATGGCTGCGTGAGCGTTCGGTTCACCTACTGGACTGTTACTGTCCGACCTGCAGAGGCAAAGCTGCTTTGTTACGGGGGGTCCAAGGAAGCGATAGCGCCCTTGCTCTTCACTGCTTTTCCCGTTTGAGAGCAGCTACTTATCTTTTCTCTGTTGTTTCTGTTCCTTTCTTTGTGCCCTTATACATAAATATATGCAAACATTTGATATATGTAGATAGTTTGATAAATACATTTACTAGTTAATTACTTTGTTATCAAATCCATGTGTTAATAGTAGGAATGCTTATACAGACATCAGAATATGTTGTGGTTCAATAAACTGTTTAATGATGCCTTTAAACTTCTTTGGTACTCGGTCTTTCTGTGACAGAGGCTTGATACAATATTTGGTTATATGAGTTTTCTTATCAAGTTCCAGTACTCCAGAGGAAGCTTCATCTCTTCAAAACCCGTCTAACCATTTCTGAGTCGTGTGCTGCTGAAGTTTAGAGAGGAGTATTTTCCAGATTGTTTTAAGTAAATAATCTTGGTTCCTTTCCATGCAATATATTAGTAATGTGCAAAAGAGATTTCTTGTGTATTATGCTATGATGTTGATTTTCATCTAAAAGAATTTTTAAAACCAAAGAGAAAACACTGTGTTTTGTATATTTTGATTAGACACCTTCCAGACATTGGAGGAGGGAAAGGGAAGGGGGAGAGTTAGGGTTCAAAAGGAAAGTTACCCAGAAAACATCATTTTAAAGATAACTGTCAAAGACACTTATTCTTAGGTCAACAGTGAATCATAGGCCTCTGTTAACTTCAGTTGTAACAATACCATCTACTTCTCAGTACGTTTAGATTAGACAATGCAGTCATTACTAAAACCCCACCTTCCTTCCTCTGCTTGACTGAATGAAAATTTCTTTAATATTTCTTTCCCCAATATAAGAGACATCACGCTACAGCATGTCTAATCCCATCAGTTATTACAACAGATGGATACTGTGGGCCAAAAATCACTTCTTGCCCCACATGCTGTCCCTTTCCATGTGACACTTCTCCATATTGCAGCCTGTTCTCCTCTGAGGTATGGGAGAAGCTCTTGAAGCCAGTCACTGGCATGCTCTTGTGCTTTTCCCTTCTGACAGCATCTGAAATAAATCCTGTTTTGGGCTCTGGAGCCCTCCACCTCTAGCAGATGATTAAGCCATCCCGTGGTTAAGCCTGTGGTATCGCAGTCTGGGCACTGACTCTGCACCAGCTGGCTTTCTTCCTTCACATTTGGAGCAGCTGATCCCAACAAGCTTTCACAGGCTTTCATGATTACTGATGACAAAACAGCTCAAGGCTTTTTTATCCCTCTCTTTCAATTCCTGCTTTTTCATGCCAAGGCCCTGAAAACAGCTGCATTTTACATTGTTGCTCTCAGACTGAGCCAAAATCTGCCCTGGGAAGGGTTCTGTGAACGGAGGCAGAACTAGAAAGGAGGTTAATGTGAGCTCACCTTGCCTCTTCTCACACCATTGAATCAGTAAAATTTATGGGCTTTTGCTATCAGCTGCAGCAGGTCAGTGAATAGGCTTCACCTTTTGAATTTTTCCCTCAGAAAAAAATTAGCAAAAGTGAAAGTACAATTTCTAAAGAAAATAAAAATACTAAATTCTGTTATTGCATTTCTTTTTCATCATGAGTTGAACAATGAAATTATTTTTCATGTTTAGCTTTAGTATTGGTAGCACTGAAGATATGAATTCCAAACATTCCTTTTTCCTTCCTAAAATGCACATTGAAACTAATGTTGGAATAACTTATTTTTCTGTAACATTTGTTTACCAGCTATCTCTCTTGCTTTTCAGAATTTGTGCTGTGTTTGAAATATTTTTTTCAGTCTTTCACATTTTATTTCCTTCTCTCTGAATGGGAGGAAAAAATGTCAACTTTAATACTGAAAAATAAAAATTCACTTTCTAACTTTGGAACAAACTTAGTGAAGGATTCTCTTATTTCAATGTTAAATAGTACCATCTTTCAGTAATTTTTAATTAGTTGTTTCTGCTATACTATATATCAGCTTAACTTTTCATATTAAATTATTCATATGTAGCATATAATACCTTATAGAAGTCAAACAAAATGCAATTAATGAAGCAAAAAGTTCAGCTTCTTCCAGTCCACATTTTCTTTTTTTATCAGCAGTTTTTGGCAAAAAAAAGAGTTTTGACAAGATTATCTTTTCTGACAAAAGAAAGTTTCATTCAGAAGGTTAATAATAATAATAATGTTAATAATATTATGTATGCATGATTTTTTGGATAGAATTCTCCATGAAAATCTAGGCCTTAGCGGCTACCCTGTAGGGAAGGGGTGTCAGAAGCTGGGGCAGTGGCTTCCCTGACACGAGGTGCAGCCCGAGGAACCTGAAGAAGAGCAGAGCAGGTCTGCAGATGGCAGCCACGGTCAGCCACATAGCCCAGACAAAGTGCTGAGCTTAAACATGGCTGCGGAGCTGAGGCTCCACTGAGGCTTTTCTCAGCTCTTTCTCATGCTGCTCTTTTCCAGCAGCCTGGCCCAGGATCAGTGGGAGCTGCAGAGCCTGTGGGTGCCCTCAGGGTCTCCCTGACACTTAATTCTTCCTTTTTACCCAGGAAAGAGATGTTTGCAAACTATAAAAGCTGATTTACACCATATCCCCAGCCTGAATCTTTAATCGGAGGAGGAAATTGCTCCAGCTTGCAGCCAGGACATAATGTATGTGTTACTGTACACATACAGGATAACACAAGGATGCAGTGTCAGCAGTTACTGAAGTTATATCAGAATTGTGTTGAATGACTACTTTGTGCTTCTTCACTGCTCCACCTAACTACAAAGCGGATCTTCAGGTTAGTGCACATCAGTGAAATTCGTGTCTCCAGCAGTGACCAGCTACTTTGTGGTTCTGAAATAATCAAGCCACTAAGCAAATCACACTGCAACTTCCTTCACAAGGAAATTGCATAAAGCTTGGCATTGCTGTCTTGCATGTCTGTTAAGACTGACATCAGCAAGATGAGATTTGTATGCAGTAATTGTTTTGGGTTGATGGTTTAATAACACCTCTAAATTGTTATCAACGATATAAACTAATAATTTGTCTAGCAATTCATAATGTAGAAGTGTGAAAGACTTCCCTCACTATATTCGTCTTGGATTCCTCCATTTGTTCCGATCAAATATGTGTCCATATTAATTACCAAATCAGCAATAACCAGAGCTTTGAGTCATTTCCTCCACAGCTTGAAAGCAATTCTTTTGACTTAAGAGGCAAGAATCTGATATTGGTGTCAAATAGATTAGAAATTAGTTTAATAGTGGCAAATAATAGCACAGTAGCTTCTCTACAGTGTAGATAGACAATAGCGTTTGAGCCTGCATACAGAGAAAATAAATGAAGAAAGATTTTGATATAGAAGACCAGTGTGGGTGAGAACCAAACATAACCTTCCACTTCTCTATCACTCAATATCAGTACCAGTCAATACCTGTACAGTGCTGTTATGTACCACTGTCAAGGTGCAAAATTTCTTCTGCACTGCCCTCCATTCATGCCGTAAAAAAATGATTCTGCAAATTTTGCAGTTTAATCTAGCTCCGAGGACCAGATGAAGAGTTCTTGCAACAGCCTCACAGTCTACAAGTAGTATGTGAACACAGTTTAGATACTACAGTTTGGTAGACTGTGTGGGGAGAAGATACCAGTTTTAAACTGAAAGTATAGGAAAAAAGATAAATAGTTCTTTGTTTTACAGCATTAAGACTCTAATAAACTTATATGAGTATTGAAGGAAGGTATGATATACAGGCTCCACAATCAAATTACAGTGAATGAAGGAGTCAAAAGAGAAAAATCATAAATTTTCAGAGAATACTGGCAGGGCAAAAGGCCTATGCAGCTGGTAAAACGATAATGAAATTTATCAGTGGACTTCCTCAAGGTAGAACTTGTATGTTTTATGTTTTATTTGTGTATTATGTCATATCAGATGTGCATTTTCTTCTGTCTTGTAGATATTACTTGAGATTTTGTTGTTCCGGAAAGCAAGATACAAGAAAAATTGTTTTGAGCCAAAGACCGTAAACTGGTTCAAAATAACCCAACCTCTCTCTTCCACAAGCAGTTAAAGCCACCTTCACTGTTCCCAGTCTGAGATTCCTGAACTGAAACTCTGTCATGCAGCATTGTAAGAAGAATTTGCAAAGTGGAAAAAATTCATTAAAAGAGAAAACAAAATTAAAACATCCAAACAAATCAAAAATACTTTAGGAAGAAATAAGCAAATACCTTTTAATTTATTACCTGTAAAGAGTTAGGAGCTCAGGTTTTATAGGCTGTGTGCGAAGATACTGTCATATAAAATTTAGCCATCACTCCATTTTCGTATACCTCTTCACCATCTCAAAGGTTAACATCACCTCCAAAACTGCATGTTGCGCTTCCATCTCTCCTCATTATTTAATTGTAACACATGAGTCCCTACTAGAAAAGGAGCTGTACACAGAAACACCAAAGAGAGGGACTCCCAAAGAGCCACCACATGAGCAGTCATGTTAGTCTTATTCTTGGCTGGCACGCTTTCTTCTCAAAACGTTCTCCTCTTCCTCTGTTCTCTAGATGCCTAGTTAATTAGCTTTTCCCATTAACTTTCTTGCCTTTCCATGAGAGTCTGTGTGTAAGAAACACTCCAGAGGCAAGCTCAAGTCTTTTTCATTCCTTGTAACCCCTTCTACAATGGTAGCAGTATAAAATAAGCCTTCAGTGAAAAACCCTGACCTCAAGAAGTGGAAGAAAACCGTGCCGTTTCTGTACTTTCCAGGTATGTTCTGCTGGGATTGCCACAATTTTTCTTACATTAGTCCCCTCTCTCCTTTTCTTCTTTGTGCTTATTGTCTTTTTACTGTTTTGTTACATTATGCTAAATGCTTTGTAAGATTTCTGCTGTATGGGTCAAATGTCGCTTTGGGAAGTACCTAGCAAAGTTCAGGGCTCCAAAGGAAATTATAGCAGCCAGTAGAATGGTTAAAAGAGAGATGTCCAAAAACTAAAGCCCTACCACTTACAAGGTTTAAGAGAACTGTGAGTGTAACCCACACAGATTTTATGAGGGGGATGTTATAAATGTAAATTATTGCCAGGCTGCTATATTACACTTTGTCAGAGTGAACATGTTGCATAGGCAATTCATTTACTAACAGATGGTTTATGAATTTTTTTTTCCAAAGTAAGTGCTCTTTGTGTCTACTGTTGCAAGTTAAGACTTCTGAAAGCAAGCTGCAAAGAGTCTTTCCTCTAACTCAGCTTTTAAGCATATTGTGTTTTGCGTGTGTGTGTAAAAAAGCAAAGACTCCTTAATATCGGTGGCAATGACCATCATTTATTCATTTCTTTCATACTGAGTTTGAAGAGGCCTTCTGAAGTTTGTAGGCCTCTCCACAAAAGGTATATTCATGCTCCTATCCTGCTCAAAGTAGCACGCGTTTCTGTGCCAGACCAGCTAAACTGAGCTAGCCAGATGTAGCTGAAGTAAAACTGTCTATTCCTTTTTTCTTTTTTTAAGAAAAACATTTTTTCGTATGTATGTGAAAGCAGTAGTTGTGTTCTGCTTTTCAGGTGTTGCAGGCTAGGTTTATCCACTCACAAGCTCTCTTATTCATTCACGAGTTCTACTCTGGCAGAAGATCATTCAGGGATTGCTAGATTTCCCTTTCACTTACTGAAAAATTATATTTGACACAGCAAGATATATTTGTTAAGACAATAATATAAGAAAGACTGTACCAGAACAAACTAGCCCAAGATCTTGTCCCCAACAGTAGTCAACAGCAAATGGCCAGGGAAGCGTTTATGAACAGGTGAAAACCGCTGAATATTTTCCCAGCTACCAACAATTTGTATATGAGGGGCTTCTTGATCCAGACATGGTTTCTTTAAATAGAAAGATCTTTGTATTCAGAACTTTTCATAGGATTTCTCTTTCATAAGCATGGCCATTTGCCTCTTAATCTATCTCATAAACTTCTAGAGCCTACAACACCCCATGGCAAGGGGTTCCACAGCTTAATTAGGGCCTTCACGGTGTTAAGAACACGCATGGAATTTGTTTTGAACTGGTCCTCTCAGTTTTATTTGATGCCCCTACCCAGTCACGCTATGCAATTTATTCTTTTATAGACCTCTGTTGAATCCCCCGCAGATGACTCTTTTCTGGGTTGAAGAGGCTTAGTTTTTTCCTTTTCTTGATTATTGCTTTCATAATACAATTCATCACTGTAGCATCTATCGTAGTGTAAACAGCTGCATTTAAAGGACAAATTCATGCAACGGCAAGGAGCCAGCATAAAACAGTAAAATGGCAACAGAAAATGTTTTTTCACAACAATCATATGATGCAAGGCTATTCTTAGCCAAAGCTCTTTTTTTCCCTAAAGTGTTACAGCAAATCCATAAAAGAAATCATAAGGTCTACTCCTGTCCCTCTTCTTGACCTACCTAGCCAGAAGAGAAAAAATATCGGAATCAGTTTGTCTCAGAATCCATTCTTGTGCCTCTTTGTACCTTACCTTATGACTTTTTAGCAGGAGATCCCCCTGAAATCCAGATATGGAACATAACAAGCAAGAAATGGGCATTGTTTCTTCTCGTTTCTGCATGATGTCCATCACTATAATACTTGTGGCTTAGGATATAGTGCCCCCCCCCCACATCCATATACATACACATGCAGTCCCACTCAACAAGGACTGAACAGCATTTTCTTTCCAGTTATTGTAGAAGAAATCAGACTTCCATTTTTTTCCTCCAAAGACATAGAAGTTCATGACCATCCTAGTCTATTTGTTCATTGTCATGTCTTTTGTGACTGAGTCTCTGGTCTGTAGATAATTTTCTGCAGAAAAATCCTTTTTGATATGGAATGCAAATTTGCTTTTTGGTATAAACAAAATCTCTGAAGGTACATTCCACCTGGCAAATGAAAGTCAAGAAACACAGCTAAAAAGTAGATTGTGTGCTCATACTTAATTATCTATGCGCAAGTATACTTCAGATAATTATGATGAAGTCAATCTAAATCAATGCAAAAAACAGTCTAAAGATCATAGAGAAAAGCCCAGAAAAAGTTCAACTAAGATCAAAGCAAAAGTACCCAAGAAAAAATATAAGGCACAGCTCTCTGTACTGGCCTTACAAAAATTATGTTATAGGTCAATGTAGAACATAAATTATGCTATACAATAGATGTAGGCCATGAAATAGAAAATTCTATCTAAAATGGGTACAAAATTCAGGAAAAACAAAGCCTTTTTCTTTTAGTTTTTCAGGGGAAAAAACATCAGTTTGTGAAACTAAAACAAAATGTTTCCTTAGATGGAGTCACCATTATATTGTAGTTCTCTGCTGTGGTACGCTGCTTCATAGAAGATACTGGCCAGGCTGTCTGACATCCTCATTTTCTCCTCTGTGCATACTGCCCATTTTCTCTGTTGAGGCTTGCTTAAAGAGAGATCGCAAACTACTGGCCTCTCCTTTGATATTGTATTTTACTAGCTCTGATTGAGGAACTGTGCTATGACATCCTTTAACACCCCTGTTTGGAAAAGCCAGATGAATCAGGCATGTTAGCATCTTCCCAATTGCATGCACCTGGACTTGCAGAATTATTCACAGAGAAAAAGGACCAGACAATCTGGTACCCAACGCATTTCTCCATGGATGTAGGCAAATAGCACCTTTCTGAGATCTGTCTGATACAATTAGCAGAAACATCAGAGGAAATGCCTTTTGTGCAATAGGTCAAATGTAGTAACAAAGTCTGTAACCATCTTAAACATCAAAGGATTTGACGTGATTTAAATGACATCAAAGAGACGTGCAGGACAGAGGAATAATCTGCCTCTGTGATGCTGTTCAGGAAAGGGCAGACAGATGGAGGAGAGGAGAAAAAGAAGGGAGGGCTTTCAGTGAACTACTGTGTCTTTTCAGGTCAGTGGGAGCTTCCTTACTGATATTCAATATGATATCTTACTCCTGCTAAAGCTTGCTAAAAACAGCCTACCCTGCTGAGTTTTGCTAAGTATTGAAGCATGATGTGCTAGGATGGTTGTTTATTTTTAAAGGATTATTTAGGGTTTTCTAAAAAAAAAAAAAAAAGTGTCCTATATTATGATGCTGTAAATACAGCTCTCTCAATAGGCAGTGAATTTACCTTTTGACCAGCCTCAAGTGGAAAGATCTGGAAATGCATCATGATGAAGTAAATGAACTATATTCACAGTAGCCACACTTTATACCAGGGTTGATAACAAGGTACTGTACTAAGCTGTAACTGGGCAAAGATGTTGAAAGTCATAAAAGTTTTTCACAGAAATCTCAGCATGACACCCCCTACTTGAAGACTAGCTAATGCCTCTGCCAAAAACACATTATGCAAAGGAACCAAAAAAAATTATTTCAAGTAGATACCTTCCCGCTGAGAGCAAGGAGGGCTGGAGACTCCATGAAGCCCATTAGATGGTCCTTTATATTTATTCTTCTAGTACTTCAGTAATGGTAGCATTATAAAATGCCATAGCATTTTAGGAATAGGTATAGATAAGACTGTTACAGACATCTGCTTGTGGAGGTCTTTCAAGCTTGCTGAAGAAAGAAATAACTCTTATAATGGTGAATTTTTTGTCCTCACTTCAGATCTCTTTCAAAATAGCACCAGTCAAGACTATCCTCCCTGAAGGGATGTTAAGTAAAGATTGCATCCTAACGGACATAGGGAACACACTTAATGAACACAAAGGAGATAGATACGTAATTTATAGAGTGCTGGTAGCAGTGGACCCAAACAAGCTTTAAGAGACAATGATTGCCTTGTATCTGTCAGGGCTAGGTGCCAGTTTAGATATATTAGTCTCTAGAAGGTATGAAATACTAGTTAAGGCATTGTATTGAAGTCAGTGGTTCCCCAGCTAGAAGTGTCGATCCCAGTAGGAGCTATAGCACATAACAGTAGAGGGTAAACTGAACAAAAATGAACTTGCAGAAGTTGGAATCAAAAAAGGAGTTGTAAATCTGGAGGTGAGCCTGGAAATAAGGTCACGTTTGGGAAATGAGAATCTAGAAGTCTTCAACTTTTTCCCCAGTTCTCCTTATAGATAATATAAGCAAATATACGTGAGGAACTTGCCGTGATCATATACGAGCACTCAAAGCTGCCCTGAAGCTTATAGCTCAACTGGCACTCTGCTGATTATTTGAAATGGCCTTGGCTATCATGCTAAATGATGACAACCTGAACAGGAGTCTTCCCCTCTAGTCCAGGAACAGCAATACTTAACTAAGGCATATCTAAGTGCAGTGAACAGAGGCAGCAGTTTGCACAGCAGTGTCTGGGCTCTGCTTGGGCCTTTTGTGGACCTCATTGGAAGTTGTGGAGGGTTTCTGGGGACCCCTGAGGAACTAGACAGTGCTTGCTGCTAGCAGGAAAGGAGAGCTAGGCAAGGGCAATTGCAGGAGGCCTTAACTTCTCCTGGGAAGCTCTAGCTAGGTGTGGCTGCTGCTAACGAGCTCTGTTGGTTGCCCCTGATCAGAGGGAGTTGGGGCCTTTGATCCAACCTTGATTGGAGTGGGTCAAGCACCCTGTGAGCCACTGCTAGGCAGAGGCCTATAGAAGAGCCAGGCCCAGAGCACAGCTCCTAGAGCACAGTGAACAAGAGGCAGCACTTTGTGCAGAAGGGTGCCTTCATTTCTCATAGTAGTGTGTGCTTCCTCAGGTATGGTCATGACATACTGCAGAGCACATTCCCCAGTGGCTGTTGGAGTTGCTATATCACCTGTGTCTGAAGCTTCAACCCAGACAGACCTTCTGACAGCAGATGCAGCTCTACAGGTGTCAGGCTGCAGGGAGTGCCTAGGGCCTCTCTGTGAGGCCTGGGCTGACGCTCAGCTCTCCTGCAGAAGCTGATCAACCACAGTTGATCAGTTGTATCACTAGGTCAAGGAGTTATGGGAGGAAGTCAGTAGGCTGCATAGCATTCAAGAAGATGAGCAAGAGAGAGGGTATTCTCGGAGACTGTTCAGCTCCAGGGGTCCCCACCCCCCCTGCAGTGGAGTTGCTAGAGAGCTCTGTGCTGTGTGAAACAGTACATCATAACACTGTTGAAGAAGGCTGGAAACTGGTCACTTCTTGTAGAAGGAGAAAGGCTCTTGCTCCTCCTGAAGACTTGCTTTTGAGGAACAAGTTTAGTGCCCTCCAGGCTAAGGAGGAGCTAGGCATGGCTTCAAGGGAAGCTGCTGGCCTGACAGACCCCGTGCCATGTGGGAACACCTGGAAGAAGTGGCGAGTAATTGTTGTGGGTGGCTCCCTGCTGCAGGGGATGGAGGCACCTATCTGCCCACCTGACCTCTTGTCTAGAGAGGTTTGCTGCCTGCCAGGGGCTCGAATAAGAGCTGTCACGGAAAGACTGCCAAGGCTTGTCCATGCATCGGACTATTACCCTTTGCTGCCCTTCCATGTGGGCATTAATGACACCAAGGGCAAATTGAATACCATCAAACAGGACTTCAGAGCTCTGGGGATGATGGTCAAGGGTCTGGGAGCCCAGGTCATTTTCTTCTCAATCTTGCCTGTGAGGGGGAAGGACAGGAGGAAGAGTAGATGGATTTTCCAAGTTAACAACTGGCTGTACCGCTGGTGTTAGCAGCAGTGTTTTGTTTTCTATGACCATAGGACCCTGTCTGAAGATTGACAGCTGATGGAGAGAGATGGGATCCACCTCACTAAGCAGGGCACGTGCGTTTTTGCCAACAGGTTGGCCAGCCTGGTAAGGAGGGCTTTAAAGTAGGAAAGATGGGGGAAGGGGGCATGTTATAGAGACAGGGTTGTCAGTAGAACACTGTTCAAGTCAGGATGCCTCCAGCAGGTGCATGCAGCCAGGGGAGACAGCACGGGACATGGCTATGGAGGATCCTCTTGCACCTCTCCTGGGAAGCCTGCATGCTCGATTGGCTCTCTGAAATGCCTGTAAACCAATGCACAAAGCATGGGGAATAAGCAGGAAGAGTTAGAGATCTGTGTGCGGTCGCAGGGCCATGATCTCATTGCAGTTACAGAGACATGATGGGCTAGCTTGCATGACTGGAATGCTGTCGTGGATGGCTATGTGTCTTTTCAGAAAGAGAGGCCAGGAAGGCGAGGTGGTGGAGTTGCTCTTTATGTGAGGGAGCAACTAGAACATATGGAGCTCTGCCTCGGGGTGGATGAAGAGCAAGTGGAGAGCCTATGGGTAAGGATTAAAGGGCAGGCTAACATGGCTGACACAGTAGTGGGAGTTTACTGCAGGCCACCTGATCAGGAAGAAGTCGTCGATGAGGCCTTCTACAGACAGCTGGAAGTAGCCTCACAGTCACAGGCCCTGGTTCTCATGGGAGACTTCAACCACCCTGACATCTGCTGGAAAGAGAGCACAGCTAGGCACAAACAGTCAAAGAGGTTCCTGCAGAGCATTGAGGATAACTTCTTGACACAGGTGGTGGAGAAGCCAACAAGGAGAGGTGTGCTGCTAGACCTTGTACTAACAAACAAAGAAGGTCTAGTTGGAGAGGTGAAGGTTGGGGGCAGCCTTGGCTGCAGTGACCGGGAGATGGTGGAGTTCAGGATCCTGCGAGGAGGAAGCAGAGCAATAAGATCGCAACCCTGGACTTCAGGAGAGTAGACTTTGTCCTCTTCACGGAACTACTTGGAGGAATCTCATGGGGTAGGGCCTAGAAGGAAGAGGGGTCCAGGAGAGCTGGTTAATATTCAAGCATCACTTTTTCCAGGCTCAAGACAGGTGCATCCCTCTGAGTAAGAAGTCCGGCAAAGTGGGCAGGAGACCTGCATGGATGAGCAAGGAACTCCTGGCAAAACTCAAACAGAAGAAGGAAGTCTACAGAATGTGGAAAAGGGGACAGGCCACTTGGGAGGAATACAGGGACGTTGTCAGAGTGTGCAGGGATGTGACAAGGAAGGCTAAGGCCCATTTGGAATTAAATCTGGCAAGGGATGTCCAGGACAACAAGAAGGGCTTCTTCAAGTACATCAGTACCAAAAGGAAGACTAGGGAAAATGTGGGCCCACTGCTGAATGGGGTGGGTACGCTGGTGACAAAGGATACAGAGAAGGCAGAGTTATTGAATGCCTTCTTTGCTTCAGTCTTTAATGCTAAGGCCAGCCCTGGGGAATTCCAGACCCTGGGGACAAGAGAGGAAGGCTGGAGAAAGGAAGACTGTCCCTTGGTGGAGGAGGATCAGGTTAGAGATCTTTTGTCCAAACTTGACATCCATAAATCCATGGGCCCCGATGGGATGCACCCACGAGTGCTGAGGGAGCTGGCGGATGTTATTGCTAGGCCACTCTCCATCATCTTTGAAAGGTCCTGGAGAACAGGAGAGGTGCCTGAGGACTGGAAGAAAGCCATTGTCACGCCAGTCTTCAAAAAGGGCAAGGAGGAGGAGCCAGGAAACTCCAGGCCTGTCAGCCTCCCCTCCATCCCTGGAAAGGTGATGGAACAGCTCATCCTGGAGGTCATCACTAAGCATACGGAGGACAAGAAGGTGATCAGGAGTAGTCAGCATGGATTCACCAAGGGGAAATCATGCTTGACCAGTCTGATAGCCTTCTAGGATGGAATGACTGGCTGGGTAGATGAGGGGAGAGCAGTGGATGTTGTCGACCTGGACTTCAGCAAGGCTTTTGAGCTTTTGACACTGTCTCCCATCCCATCCTCATAGGTAAACTCAGGAAGCGTGGGTTGAATGAGTGGACGGTGAGGTGGATTGAGAACTGGCTGGATGGCCGAGCTAAGAGGGTTGTGGTGAAAGGCGCAGAGTCGAGTTTGGAGGCCTGTAGCTAGCGGTGTCCCCCAGGGGTCAGTCCTGAGTCCAGTCTTGTTCCATGTATTCATCAATGACCTGGAGGAAGGGACAGAGTGCACCCTCAGCAAGTTTGTTGATGATACTAAACTGGGGGGAGTGGCTGACACACCAGAGAGCTGTGCTGCCATTCAGAGGGACCTGGACAGGCTGGAGAGCTGGGCGGAGAGGAACCTCACAAAGTTCAACAAAGGCGAGGGCAAGGTCCTGCACCTGGGGAGGAATAATCCCATGCACCAGTACAGGCTGGGGGCTGACCTGTTGGAAAGCAGCTCTGCCGAGAAGGACCTGGGAGTCCTGGTGGATGACAAGTTAAGCATGAGCCAGCAGTGTGCCCTTGTGGCCAAGAAGGCCAATGGTATCCTGGGGTGCATGAGGCAGAGTGTGGCCAGCAGGTGGAGGGAGGTGATCCTGCCCCTCTCCTCAGCCCTGGTGAGGCCTCACCTGGAGTCCTGTGTCCACTTCTGGGCTCCCCAGTACAAGAGAGACATGGCACTCCTGGAGAGAATCCAGCAGAGGGCTACAAAGATGATGAAGGGACTGGAGCATCTGTCATAGGAGGTGAGGGTGAGAGAGCTGGGCCTGTTTAGTCTGGAGAAGAGAAGGCTCAGGGGGGATCTGATCAATGTGTACAAGTATCTGGAGGGAGGCTGTCAAGAGGATGGGGCCAGTCTCTTCTCCGTGGTGCCCAGTGACAGGACAAGAGGCAACAAACTGAAACACAGGAAGTTCCGTCTGAACATGAGGAGAAACTTTCCTGTGAAGGGTGACAGAGCACTGGCACAGGTTGCCCAGAGAGACTGTGGAGTCTCCTTTGCTGGAGATATTCAAAAGATGTCTGGGCATAATCCTCAGCAGTGTGCTCTAGGGGGCCCTGCTTGAGCAGGAAGGTTGGATTAGATGATCTCCAGAGGTGCCTTCCAACCTTGGCCATTCTGTGATCTGCAAAGTTGATTTGATTAAAGCTAAATCTAAATTTGCAAAATTTGCTTCCCACTGGTGTTCCTCTCCTTCTCTTTATCAATTCCTCTCTCTTTTAAGGTCAGCAGTAGTTTCCTTACTGATGTTTGACAGGAGAGAATTTTACTCATGCTCCATTCCACTGAACGGGCTGTTAAAATATACCAGAATCTTTCTGTCCAAATAATTTTGAAGATAGTATTCGTGACTGATCTTTCTGTTCATATTAATAAAATAAAAAAATAATAAAAAGGAAAACGGCAGAGTAGAGGCTTGTCATGCTGATACTTGCAAAATCTTCTGAAACCCACATTTGTTGGTAACACTCCTTCCAGCTGAGAGATCAGGACAGCAGATGCTGTGTCTGGAAAACCCATATGACTTTTGCATATAATTCCATTGACCTTCATTTGGATTGCAAAGAAGTAGCCCAAAACGGAACTTAGTCTTTTGTTTTTAGAAATGCGTGTTCGTCCAGGTTTTGAACAGATTAACATGTTTTTAAAAAAAAAAAAAATAGGCTGCATGCTTGGCTTCACAGCTATGCTAGTATTAAGGGAAATACATTGCACAATACCTATGCTTACTTCACAGCTAAACTGACACTGTGATAGCCTTTAACTTTGACTAAATGTGAATGCTCCTAATCAATTATAAGAATGCATATAGTCAAAAGAATGTGCAGATTTATGTTATCATTGATGAATGTCCTCACACTTCATGGAAAGAAACTCTAACATCTGTTGAACTCATTAACATCAGTAAACTAAAGTCTTCCCACCTTAATCACAGTCCTTCTCTAGCAATAGTTAAGCTGAAAGCTCTTTGTTATCTGAAAAATCATTTCTGAGTTGTTAGGAACTTCATTTATTTTATCAGAGCAATTATTTATCTGCAGTATGTTACTCTGAGAGCAGGAAACCAATTTGCATCTTTTTTTCTTCTGTTGTGGTCTCTTTCCTTAAATATTTACATATGAAAATCCAAAAAAGTTTAGGACGTGATTTTAAACATGTAAGAAACACAAACCCTCTGTCGAAATGTGTGTCCAATAGTATTAGTCTGGTATTCTCCTATAACAGTATAGGAGATCTATGGGTGCAAGTTACTAGCCCTAAAACTGACATGGCTCCACATGTAAGCCTTCAGTTAGGCACTCGGTCACCTAATTGCAATGAAGAAGGTATCACAGATTCAGGGTGGCACTGAAGTCACATAGTCTACAGAGAAAGAGAGCGAAAGTGAGATCTCCAGGGGATGGGCTATTGTAACATTGCACCCTTACCTTGCTATAAAATTAATGATCTTTCAGCACTATTATTTCTCCTTTATTGGAGCCTGGATGACTGACCTATACTAAATGTACGTACCGTTTAGATAATGAAAGATGACTGAAGTTAGATAAGTCTCACCCTTTCTGTGTGTTGAGGAGTTAATGTAGTGTTTTCATGCAAGACGGGGAATTCTCTGCTGTAAATTTGTATCCTAACACATCATGAATTAGTTTCCTCATGTAGGCCACCTCCGAGCCTGACGCGGTCATTCAGTCAGTCAGAACAGTGTCCTGACAGATTCAGCTTTTCACCCAGGTATAGTACACCATTTTAATTCCTAGCGTTGAGTCGTGCATTGTCTCAATTTAGGCACTCTACAGACAATGAAATTCATTCCTGTTCCTAATATGCAATGTAAATATGTGGGGTCTGGGTGATATTTGGGGAAATTGAATGCTTCATGAATTTGCTTCATGAACAAATGGTCACCAGAGCATCACCACGTAGTCTTAACCTAGTTTAGCATCAAATGCAAATTGTGATCACCTAATGACTTATCAATGGTTTGTGTGAAATGAGGGGGTGTTTTCAGTATGTCTGTCAGTGGGCAGATGTCTTGAGTGTTTTGCTTTTTATCACATCAGGCACTGCTGGTGACCCCAGAAAGGCCAAGGAGTGAGAGTTGTTAGGGAACAAAGTAATCCTGTCATTTCTTTCTAGAGTAAGCTGGTTCTTACAGTCCCTTTTGAACAAGTTACTGCAACTCCGTCCGGAATTCACATTTAAATCCACGGTGGCCAAGCAAACCATGCATAAACTGTTATCTTTGGACTACTAAACAGAGCAATTGCGAAGGAACTGATGCAAAAAATGTCAGTGATATCACAGTGCTGAGGGAGTCAAAATCAGGCTGAGAGAGCAACCAGAAAGGCTGTGCTAGCTTGCAGAAGAAGGCAAAACCTGCAAGTCTTGGAGGCAGCCTACACAAGGAAACTATTTCACGATGTGCTAGAGTACAAGTTTACAGCATACAATTATCTATCTAACGTGGAGACACCATGTTAATCCAAGATCTGAGTGCTAGGGCCAGAGAGCCACACAGTGAAAGAATACCCTTAAAATCTTTCCCTGTGAATTTGCTGAAAAATAACACTGTTGATTCTCCCAGAATTACTTACAGCTGGTTCATCTGGCCTGTAACCCCCTGCCTTTTTTTCTGCAGTTTTAAAAATTTCCTAGTAGACTATTTTTTTTTAATGAAAATGAACTCTGAAAGTCTGATTCTTGTAGCCTTGACTTTTGCTTTCTTTTTATAAGAAACATTCTAGTGGATAAACAAAGGCAAACTGAAAGTGTTAATTGATACTGTGAATAACGTCAGACTATACCTCAAGTGTTGAGAAGTTGTACAAGTACAGGTGTCATTCTTAAAAAAATCTTTAAAAAACTCCTTTCTTTGAAAGGTTCAGCTAAGGATGTCAGAGCAACTATTGTTGAAATATACGATGGTAAAGGAAGAAATTTGCAAAAAGTGACATTCTACCGGTATGCAGCAGTGGAGATCTTTCCAGTTTGTTTTATGCAATTTATAACTTTGTGAATTATGGTTACCAAAATATCATCTTGAGAGCATTTTTAGGTTATACTTTAAGAGAAACTAGGTTTTAGTTTGGACTTCTGAGCCGAGGAAGGCCAAAAGCCTGCCCCCTGTGGAATCAGGAGAAAACTAAGAACTGTAAACATTTGCTTAAAGCTGAAGTTAGGAGTTCCTACAATGCAGCAAATCACATATTGGAAACATAAAGCAAACGACTACTGCTCTCAGATTGACTATAGAAGATAAAATCCAGCACACCTGCTTGTATAGTCTTGTAGAAAACTAGATTTGGAAGGAATCAAGGAAGTTGGTCCTCTCTCTAATGACTTTCAGAGACAGTGATTCCACACTGCCCACACTGTCTATTTGAGTTAGTCACTGCCCTCATTATTAGAATAATTTTCCTCATTTCTAACCTGAACATGGAATTGCTGTGTTTTTGAGTGTAAATGTTTCATACCAGTTACAGGCTGAGTTCCCACACCCTTTCCAACATGGCAGGATCTGATAGTATTTCAGAGATTCTCATTGCTACAGCTTTTTTTGTTGGTTTTGTGCCAACTATTTCTTTATCTTAGCTGCCACGTTTTAAAGATAAGGCGGCAGCAAACAGAGATTTATTGAGGTGAATTGCTCTATTGTATCATAAAGCTCTCCACCTCATTGGCATTTTCAAGGCAATCTTTTTCTCACACTGGAGTATATTTAAGGGACTGTGAGGTGCAGTGAAAAGGCAGTTTTCCTGTAGTACCTCTTACTGTGGTTGAGAAACGCTTATGATGAAGTCAGAAAGACGTTCTAGGAATCCTCCTTGTCACAGCAATTGACTTTTCTTTATTGACTCTTATATTTTCTAAATTAACCAATATTTGCATAGCTAAATATTACACATTGCCATTTCATATTGACCAAAGTGTGGATTCAAAAAGTAATTTTAGACCCCTAAGTCCAGTGAATCCAATATTTTTGACATCGAGATTTTTGCTATCAAGATAATGTAGCACTGTCATTCATTAAAGAAGTAAATCAAAAGGCAAGAAAGTGATTAGTAATTATTGATATTCAGGTACTGTCACTAAAGACAGTACTTAGTGGTGCTGGATTGACAGTCCTGGAGGAAGAGAATTTTTCATTGACTTACAGAACAGGCATGTCTTCAGCTCAGTAACACTATCGGGTTATTGTGCTTCAGGTACGTGTAACTCAATGGCTTTAAGCGTCCAGCGTAGCTAGACCCATGTGCCCACTTGATTTGTGTTTTCTCCAGGACTGTCAACTAGGCTATCAGTGAAATCCCTTTGTGAAGATAATGATTTTCATTACATAGATGCTCCGTTTTTTTCAAGTAGGCCAAGACTTCTATGTAAGCGACTAGTCACCAGCCCCACATTTGATCCGTTACTCACTTTTACCTGATGTATACATTTCCTCTTTTTAGTTTGAATGTCTGCGATGAAACAGCTCAAGTGGTCACATGCTTCATGAGTTTTCTTCTAGACCCTCAAATCAACAAGGAGAACTTTCAAGAACATTTTTAAAGCAGGAAAGAACATGTGAATTGAAGAAATCATATTAACTACTTATTTAGCTTTTCCTCTGTCTGTCTTTCTGCTTCTGAAATCATCTCCGAGTATTTTTGGCTTTGGCAGAACAGGGAATATAAACGAGAAGCACAGCAAGGCAAACGCTGTAGATGGAGTTGTAGCACCACGCAGAGCTGTGGTTCACGGCCTTTGCAGAAGGCCCCATTTTCGCTTGGTTGTAGCTTCATCAAACCATTACCTCTCAGGGTGATTTTTTTGCATGCTCCACTACCTGCATAAAATTGATTCTTTTATAATTTTGCTTTTAAACTTTATCAGAAATAGCTTCTCTTCCCTCAAAATGCTGGAAGAAAGATAATCTTCGTCTATGTTAAAAAAATTTTAAGCCATTTAGTGCTGAATTCTAGCACCTCTGGGCAGTGGAACACAGTTTGATGTACAGTGTGGGGTATTTTGTGCAAAAGACATTTGTTTTCTTGCCTCAGTCTGGCTAAGCTTTATATAGCGTTTGCAAAGTTAGGCCTGCAAAAGTTAAAAACCAGGACTGAAGCTTCCTGTGCAACCTTAATTTAACCCCCTGCATGTGTGCATTATGGTACATAATTACTAATTGTATAAATATGTACTAATTTTCCACAGGACCCGTGCCTCATTCAGTCCATAAGAGGGCTGGCATTTAGTTAATATACAGGCCTTCAATATTTCATTTTTTCTTTCTTTGTCTACAAATAAAAATGTCCGGGCAGGAAGCGGGAACCTGGAGTGATGGGGCATCAGCTGTCCCCACAATCACCCTGTGCAGGCACTCACTCACCTTCTCGGTATGGGGAGGGAGAGGGGAAAGGGGGCCGCCTTCTCTCTGAAAGTACAGCAAACTAACCCACAAAAAGGCTCTCTTAATTCTAACGGAGAGTATTCCTGGAGGAGGCTCAAAGCAGAACTGCTGTGCTTTAAACATGCATGTATTACACTCCCTTCATAGGCAAGCCCTCATTCACTCTGCAGTGTCCAGCTCAGCTAAGAATAACACAGGAACCCGCTGGCAGAAATCATTTCTCCCCAGCCTGATTCACTGCCAGAGCAAGTCTGTCCTCTTCCCAGAAAAGATGGCTTGTGTGCCGTGTAATATCGCA
Source organism: Struthio camelus (assembly GCF_040807025.1). NCBI lineage: Eukaryota > Metazoa > Chordata > Aves > Struthioniformes > Struthionidae > Struthio > Struthio camelus. The sequence goes on from NC_090982.1 coordinate 36,241,089, forward strand.
AGGCACATGCAGCCAAGCAGGATGATTTAAAAATCTGTACGTGATCTTAAATTCTGGCATTTCTTAACTTTTAACTATTTAACTCTGTGACCTTAATGGTCTTTTACTTTAGTTATTTTTACATGTGTGCCAATGCATAGCAGATGTGTAATTTCTGTATCATTATTTTGTTAAATACGGTCTCCTCAGATGAGGTCTCCTACCTTTTTTCTTTTCAGTTTTTATTTTCACCTACCCACACATCTCAGCATTGTTATTTGTCATCTCTAGTTTTGCACCCACGAGGCTGGTGATTTGCCTTAGAAATCCTTGAAATGCCATATACCCTCTTTGTGCTATATAAATAATAATAGTTAGAAAAAATAAACCAGAAACTCATTTTGGAGGCGCATATTATGTTTTGCAGAACTTCTGAACGAGATGCTTGTTCACTCAGTACAATAAAAAACAGATTTGATGTTTGTCACAACTTTTTATGTGCTTCATTGTATTCAATGCAATATAAATCCTTTTTTTTTTTAGTTGAATTAATGCAGCGCATAGAGCTACTCAGGAGACAGAAGTTCAAAAGCAGTGACACTTACAGCATGTATTAATGTACTGCAGACGATTGTTCAAAAACCCATGCTATCCTTTCACTATCATATAGTCTACATAAAAAGATGAAAGTTCATTTCCTTCATCGTGCAAGAGTTACAGATATGGAAAATTAAAAAATATATATGTTGTGTGGAATATATATATATTTCCATACATATAATATGGAGGTCAGGGATACTACAGAAGTGTACACATCCATGTTGATGGGCAGAATTTTAAGTATATCCTCTAAAATTAATTTTGTAAATAAAAGCAAAAAATGAAAGAAATATTTTGTATCTTTTCTTAGATCCATGCCTCATATTGTACACCAAGTTTAGCTTTTGCCATAGGAAAGAAGTTACTGATAACTACTTACAATAATTTGTTACATAATAGTGAGTCTGTGTCTTAACCTGTGTGCACGGTTTAAAGTGTGTTCATGTCACTGTGTGGTTAGCAGTGCAAACTCCCTGCAGAGTGAGATAGCTACAGAGCATTACAGATCGTTATAGACCAGCTGAAGCATGACCCCAGCTGCTGTCAGTGACACGCGTTGTGAGAGACAACGTTATGGATCTGTCAGGTGGTAAAAGCTTGAAGTGAAAATACTTGACAAAAATGCTATTGGCAAGATGTCTGCTAGTAACCGAAGTGGTATACCTCAGGGACGGGGCTCTGCCGAGCATTTCTTTTGATCGTTACTATTTGCTCCATGAGATGTAGAGCTAAGGGAGCCCGATTTTCTATGTACCCATGTTACAGAGTTTCATTTTCCAGTGCTCATAAGGAGCAGGCATTGACTGAATGTTTTCTGGAGGTTGAAACATGTGTAATGCTGCTTCCATGTGCAGATTGCCTGATGCTTACTGCAGCTCACGCTGCAGTCTGTCGCTTGCTGGGGATATTAATAGTGTCTCTTCTCTCCATTTGTTGTAGCTGGCTGGCCATGAGTGGTGCCGTAGGTGTGCAGGAAATCACAGACTCAACGCTGCGTTCTCTTGGATGGACACAAGCCTGGCCTAGCAGACTCTTCTGATTGCTTCCAGTTGTCACGTCACAAAAAGGAGCAAGGCCTAAGGGCCAGAAGTGAGAGAGAGTGAGGCCAGAAGCAAGCAGATGATGCTAGAAGTCCAAATGTCCATAGGCATGTGTGGGGATGGAGGAAGTCATAAAAGCTCTCCAACAGCTATCTCTATAGGTATGTACCTACCACTGTCCTATAGCGGAATAGATACATACAGATGAACTCACCATGTGTTCATACCAACAATCGACACAGATTTCTGAGCATCTAAATATGAAGGAGCCAAGCCAAGTTAATGATAAACTTTGTTAAAGAGAAGTTACAACTATGTACGCACCATAAACTGAGCCACTTGCAGTTTTAGAAATTACTGACGCAGGGTCAGCCACAAGAGTTCACCAAAAACTGTCTGATAAAGAAATGCTGATTCCATGCAATCAAAATCACAGCAAAAATCTGCCATTTCTTCTAATACATTTTATCAAGCAGCCTGGACGTATGCCTGGGGAGGTCTCTTGCATCCTTGCATCCCAGTGGCCCTCCTGACCAGTAGTGTGGTATCCTTATCAGATCAGATGATCCCCCTGAGCCCATGTAGCAGCCCCAGCAAGCTGCCTACTGTCTTAGCTCCACAGGCTAACCAGAGCCCTTTCACTCAGTTTGCTCTTGATGCATTTTTCAAAAAGTGCAGAGATTAAGTTGGGAAAGTGATAGCCATTTGGCTGCAGCTGCTTCAGCCCATGTAGGGAGAGTAATTCATTAAGATAGAATGAAATGAAATGGTATTTTTCAAAAAAGTGAGGGAAAAAGTAAAATGTGATTATAGCTGGGCCTGGAAAGGACTCGAAGTGAGAAATGAATAAATGTACAGTCCGAAGTGAGAATAAAGTACATCTTACAAATGCAATGGAAATACTGTCTTTTTGAAGTAGAGTCTAGGGACAGCTCTAGGCTGCATCTCTAGCCTGTGGTCCAGTCTTCTGCAGTCACAATCCACCTCACCTGTCAGCATCTCTTCATGCACATTTTCTTGCTTGGCTGGTGAGGTTGATAAAAAGAGCATCCACCAGTGGAGCTGCCTTTAATTTCTCCACAAATTCTGAGATAGGTGAGTGATTGAATATAATTAGGACAATGGGATCAGTTTATAGAGTTTTTATGTAAACCTGCTGGAATTCAGTGAGATCTGGTTTCCATGATCCATGTCCACCACCCTTGCAACCATGTTACTTAGAGGTCAGAAACAGACTCCACTTTGGCAACCTGGGCTCTACACTGCTGTATAATTTGCAGGAGGTTATTTACACTAGTGATCCCCTTCAATGGTTCAGCACCCAGCTCGCAGGGTGATTCAGTGAGACTAGCACCCCAGCCCAGATTTGAATGTTATTTAGATATCTAGAGCCGCAGGTGGACTCCTTTTGAACTTGTCTGCCTTAAAACTCTTTCTGTTGCCTAGCTGTCTCCAGGCTCAAAGTTTAGTTTCTCCCTTTATAATACGAATATAATAAAAACATCATTCATAGGGCTGCATGCAGTATAGTGTCTAAGACCTTAGAGCTATTCTTCAACTATTGTGTTTGTTTTTTGACTCATACATTATGCCTACAGTTAAAAAATAATCTAGATGTAGGTTCCTTTTACATATAAAGCAAAGATTTCAAAAAAAAACCAATGTCAAAGTAGCAATACATTTCCATTCCTATAATATTGACCATACTGCACTCTTAAAGGAGTCTATCCTTACAACGCAACTATGATATTGGAGAGTGATTTGTTGCTATTTTAAAGGTAGGAACTGAAATGTAAATTAAATGTGTTGTCCCAGACCAGACAAGAAATCTGCAGTGAGCTATAAAAATAAATCTGGGTTTTCCAAGACCCTGACAACTTTGTAGCTGCTATATCCACCTTCTGCACTGATCACAATGTACTAACCCAGCACTGCAACAGGAGAATGCCACTGATGTGGAGAGTTAGAAGTGAGTGAAATTTGGTGCATTCATTCAGCTTTTCGGTGCAGCTCTTTAAAAAAAGTTTTGTTTCACTACAAATGCGACTAGGGACCACATACGTTATAGGCATCAAGGGTACTTTTGACACCATAAACCAAGATGTCTGCCAGACTTGGAGAAGTCACTGCTGTATAAAATCAATGTAAATAATATTAAAATCAGGCTAACTTCTGCTTCCTGTTTAAAAGATGTAGCAGCAGAGCTATGAGATCCCCCTCAGTTTCAGTTCTCAAGGAGTTACAAATGTTTTTATGTATGCACATGTATCTACTTTGATAAAAACTTGGCTGAGACAGTTTTTCCCATGTTCACATTCTGGAGGGAAAAAAAAAGAGAAACCTATCATGCAGCTGGTCCATATTCACACTTCATTCTAAATATTTGTGAATTGTTCTGCCTTCTGGAACCCGATTTTGAACTGACAGTGAATGTTGTTCCTGGATTCCCTCCTAGAGCCCTAAAGGTTTTGCATGGCCCTGTTCTGCCTCCGGTCTTGCACAAACCAACTGGACCTAACGTATATAGTGCCAGAGAAGAAGGAAAACTATTATCATTCCAATTCTTTCTTTCTCTCTCTCTCTCATGCACTGCCTGGTGCTGTATAGCTTTGTACAATACTAAAGGCAAGCATGCCTTTAGATACATGTCTGAATTCAAACTGATTTAATTTGATATAAGCCATAAGCATTTTAAAGGCATTTCAAATATGCACACATATGTATATATGTATACATACAGACAAAAGCATGCTGTTAGACTCTGGAATTCTTGGTTATATTCTGTGTCTTTCTTACAGTATGGCTCAAATGAAAGCAGAAAAATAGCTTAAAATTTCAAGGATAGTAACATCTGCTTGTGAAATTGTTTTGCTTTTTGGCAGGAAATCTATCTTCTTGAAGACATACATTTTTATAGCTGTTGGAAAGACAATTTCATTTAGTAAAATCTACTTATATATCCTAAATTAGCAAATGAATGACTGTATAAATGGCATATGCATTTAGACAGCCATACTTCTGTTCCTCCTACAGACTAGATGGCATGTTAAATTCCTGCAATTTCATAGGAGAGGGATTCCCAAATCAATTCCATCACAGAAGAGGCAGTAGTGCTCAAAATATTCTGAACAGATTTTTTTTTTTAACTTTAGCACAATTGTAAGTAATTATTTTTGAGAACTTCAGAGATAGGCTGTGGAAAAGTAAAGTCAGGGCTAACAAGCCTCAGAAACCAAAATACGATGGAAAACTGGAAAGTGCTACTTGTGCACCTTTACGATATAACTTGCATTTCACTTCCTTGGGTCACAACATCCCAGGCATATTGCTTCAGCATGAAGGCTCCAGGTACTCTGCAGCAGCAAACAAACTAAAACTACATTATCTATGAGGAGCTATAGATGTTATCTGGTTGGAAAATTATCTGTCACTGGGATGCAGGGTCAGCTCAAGTCTGCAAGGACTTGTTAGGTCAGGTGCAGTGATATGGAAATGCCATACCTCTTCCAGGGCCATTACTAATCCAGAAACAGTACATCTGTTTTTGTGCATTTACCAGATTCTGTGCCAATCATAAACGGGCTTCATGAAGAGACAGACTGGGTGTGTCCATGCCATGTTCTCAAAAAGAAGAGTACTTCTTGCGATTGCAAACACTCGCTGTGCTTCCTCATGGAGCAGTGTAGGTCCAGCTTAGATTATTAGCTCTGAGCACTATGGGTTCCTGCTAATTCACTGTCTGGAAGGGTTTAAAAGTTTAAATACAAATGCACAGACACAGACTAGCCCGGCATTGCCTCTAAGCTATTAAGAGGTCCTGGGCTATAGTGCAGAGATACTGACTGGCCCCGTAGGAAACAGTCTGCATCTGTTATAGCCAGAATAAAACTTAAACTGGATCCAAGGTGACTCTTGCAGTCTCACTCTCTCTCATGTCTGCTCTGTGCTTCCAAGTCCCTGAGATTAGAGACGGTCTAAAGACCAAAGGCACCACATGAGATCCCCAGCTAATAAAAGGTTCTCTAGAACCTAGAGTTTGGGAGAAAAACTGCAGAAAGGCACCATAAGCATGGCTGGGTACTAAACTAGGTTCATACTATTTGTACGTGTGTGTGTGTACGTGTGTGTGTGTGTGTGTGTGTGTGTGTGTGTGTGTGTAAATAATACTATTAAGTACTTTGTACTGTTTATGAATTACACTAACTCCAACTGTGCTTCAGCTGTAAATAAAAAAACGGCAAGTTCTGTACGCCACTTAGTAGGCTTATGTTGGGAACATGTTCTTACATCCTCATTTCTACAGCCTCTTAAGGATCTGTGGTTTTTGTCCAGGGGTCTCTGTATTCAGTGATGCCCTAGTTTCAGCATAAGTATGGGTGCTTTTACTATACACATGAGGATCTAATAGTCTTAGAAGGAAATTTTGGACTCTTAGATACCAAGTCCTGGGACCAGGAGTTTTAACAACTAATAGTACCTCATGTCTCACGCAACACAGTCCCTTTTAACAGTATGTTTCCATTCAGTACTGTCTTGCTCTTTCATTCCTAGGATAATCACACAGGAGTGCCAATTTAGGCACTAAAAATTACACTATACAATGGGTGGAAAGGTGGTTTACTCGGTCAGTTCATTGATCGCCCAACCAGGGGACATCCCAAATGGAAGAGCACCAAAAAAATAAGCACTCCAGCACATCCTCTCCATGCTTCATGTCCATACACAACGGATGATGAAAACAGGCTTACGTAGATGGCGTAGCTTTATGCCAAGGCAATCCCCAGCCCTGACATACTGGCTTCCAACACTGTTCTCATTTGCTGATTGAGATGGACCAAGATAGTTCTCGGAAGTCTCCATATCCAGCATTCCGTAGACTGAAATAATTCTGGAAATGATGCCAAAGCAGAATCTTCCCCCATAGGTACTCAATCCTCTGACAGTTAAAATATGATTATATAGTCTCGAATTCTTTGTCTTTATCCTGGTTTTAATCCAAACCAGAGTTTACCCACTTTTTTACTAATAGTTTCTTCTAGGACTTTGTTCAAGACTTCCTCACAACCTGATAATCAGTTCCCTGCTATCCACTACTTTGGTTATTTTCTGTGCTACAAGTGTGCCGTTATTTTGAAGAACAATTTTACTCTACTAAAGCTCTGCTTTTTGTTCCATCATTTGTTTTCCTTCTACATGCTTTTGCTTTCTCTCAGCATTAGTCTCTCACAATGTGCCTTTCTTCAACACAGCTTTAAACACTCATATTGTTGCTGTAAAATCAAATCTTAAAACTGTTAACCTAAAGTCTTAGGCATGTGGTATATGAACAGTCATAAAGAAAGGATTGGCCCAAGCATGCATCATCACTTTAACATAACTACATATTTTCCATGGTCACCTAAATTCAGCAAATGTCCTTTCTCAGTCAATCTACAATCTTAGCCTGCATTGTGCCACAAAAATTTAAAAAATGTAGATACCGTACATATCATGTTCTCTCAGACATAATGAATGCATCCTGTAACCACTCTGATCACGAGTGAGCAAAAATACCACTAGTTTATTACAGATATGTATATCGAGTGTATTCATTTTTGTTTAAAGACTGTTGGTTTTAGGTCAAAATAGAGGGTAAGACTGACAAATGTGGCTATTACATGCAAAATTCTAGTACTTAAATGATTATAATTACATAGAAAATAATGCACATCTCATTACATTTAGTGTGTATAGATAAAGAAAATGATATTTTGATGGCCTTGCATTTTCTAATTATCATTCTTACTTCATATAGGAAAGAATCTTGCTGTTGACATTTTCTAGTCAAAGCAGCAAATCACTGTATATATGAAAGTCATAATTGATAGATACCCACACTGAACAAGCTG